>NC_091209.1:24789843-24794843 GCF_040958095.1 Procambarus clarkii
AACGAGATACGGCCCCTTGTTGCGACTTCAAGCGCTTTGCTGATAACCCTTGGCTCAAGTTATTATCACCAATACATGAAGACCAAATGTCAGTAATCCAAGATCAGTCGGCTATAATAATGAACCTGCAAGGTGAAGCTATAGCAATGCTCAGGAATAATCAAGATCTGTCTGCCAGAGTCGATCTCCTCGAACAAGAATTAACCTCTCTCAAGAACACAGTTACTAACCTAAACAAGCAGAAACCACAAGGAAACAGGAAGAAATGTTACAAAAGTTTGAGAACGAACTTAACAATCAACCTACAACAGCAACACACTGTTACCCAAGACGAAACAGACCAACATAAGCTCCTTGATTCTTTTGTTATCTCATCACTTGATTTTCCTCAAGAAACTGACGGAGAAGACTGTGCTGCGATCGTGATCCAGGAATTGCGGAATAAGATGAGTTATTCAATCCAAGCAAGTGACATCAAATCAGCCTATAGAGTGGGTACCAAATCATCTGGTACAAATAACAGGAAAATTTGTGTTAAATTAGATAGCTACTCCCTCAAGTCAGACCATATCAGAGCCGCAGTCTTTAGTAAACCCACTGTTTATGTGAATGAATGTTTGACAAAGTTCAGACAAAAACTCTATTTAAACTGTTTGTTATCTGCAAAAAATCCCCTGAATTAAACATTGTTTTGTGGGAGATTTTAAAATTAGAGCTTGGAAGATTGACACTGGAAAAGCTTATGTAATAACAACTGAGGCACACCTCAATTCTTTCCTGGATGACTGTGGGATAACAGCTGAATAACCAGAATATAAGTATAGTCTCATCCAACTACCAAAGCGTACTATAGCTCTGCTTTTCCTTTCAAAAGTTTTTTTTTTAAATTGTCATCTTTGTTATTGTCTTTTTTTCAAACCACCCTGTCCAAACAAAGTGCCCAAATTGCTCCAAGACACATCCGCCTGGAACTTGAAATGCCCTGAAAGGCTCAAAAGGCTTCAAACTACCCCACCACGCCTACAGCGGAGCCGAAGCCCCCACCAAAACTTATACTAGCTCCCCTGCCCACTAAAACCGCGTGGAGTCTACCTATTCAGGTAGAGGTGGGGGGGGGGGGAAACACGGCCCTTCACCATCGGCCATGGTGTGTGAAGGCCTCCATCCAAGACAAAGAGATACTTGGGGGCCACAAGAAACCTGTTCAAAGCAGTCGCCCGCCCATTGCACCCAGAAGCACACTTGGGGCAATAAGGGAAAGAGTAACAATTCCAGTGTCAAAGTGTCCACTGAGAAGGGTTAAAAAGTAGTCAGGCCCCAAACCTGCACAACAGTAAATAGTGCTCTCGCACAACTGGACGCTCTCTGGCCAATGCTCAAAACTTTGGTCACGGAATTGGTTAAAAGTCCACTGTCGATACACGGTATGAAGCAAACCACAGAGACTCGGAAGACAATTGAGCACAAGCTCAAGTACTTCGAAAATATAATATCCTCACCTACAAGAACGCAGGGCAGGAGACACTCCCCTAAAAAAACAGTCCAGCTCGTCTGAAAGCGACTTTGATAATCAATTTCAGGTCCACTAAGATCTACATCAATTGCAACTTGCCATTGCGTGTTCATCAGACTCCATAGATACCACGGTAGTATCAGCAAATTCCAAGAACCTAAAGATCTAGAGATCCTGCAATATAATGTGCAAGGGCTGCGCACAAAATTGCAACACTTACAATGCATAGCAGCAACCAAAGGCAACCAAAGGCTATCCTGATACTGCAGGAGAGCCTGCTTCGAGCAGGATTAGAACCTAAAATCTCAGGCTATGGAGGCTTCTTCCTTCCATGGATCAACGGGCAATCCAGGGGATGTGCAATCTATGTAAAATGTGACCTGACCTCCAAGTCCATAACCAGCCCACCCGATTGTGGAGCAGGGACAGAGGTAATGGGAGTATCCATTGAGCTAAGACACGACGAACTTAAAGTGTTTAATTTGTACAGGTCTCCACATGCTGAAATGGATCTCTCTGTGTTATTTGGACAAGCGACTACATCAAACACAATCATTTGTGAGATTTTAATGCCCATCATCGATTGGCACTGGGCTCGAACACAACAAATGAGGTCGGCATTCACATTGGATATCTACTAGACCAGTTACCAGAAATCCAAATCCTAAACAAGAATGAACCCACCCACATCCAAGGAGGTAGATTAGACCTAACCTTCGTTTCAGCCTCCCTAAGAGATGCACAACATGGTCAGTTGAGCTCACACTCACAAGCGACCACTATGGGTCCAAATTGATCTTAAGTTAGATCAACCCACCCTACCTCTGCCTCCATCTGAAGCCTGGAACTTTGCTTTAGCAAACTGGGACCGATTTCAAAACCTCATTTCAGAGTGGCATAGAAACTATGATGTTCCCGAAGACATTAATCAAGCAGAACAAGATTTTGTCAAAGAGATTCAAAGTGCAGCCAACCACTCAATCCCACTGAAAAAAACAGTCCACCGGACACCATAAAGATCATTGGACTATTGCGAACGTGTCAAGGAACTCAACCATAGACTCAACAAAACAAGAAAGCTATACAGAAAGCAGCCAAGTGACCGCAACAGGACCTTACTTTGTGAGGTCAAGGAACATGTGCATCGAGAGACCAGACAAATAAAGAACAAAAGTGGCTGGAATGGTGCTCACATCTGAATGAACACACCTCTCTTGGAGAGATCACGGGCTCACCATAGCCCGTGCTACTTGGAACTTTTTTGTTCCAGTCTTTAACAACAACAACAATTGGAGAGATGTGGCAGCAAATCCACCGGGCCAAAGGAAACAAAACACCTAAAGCTCCACACCCCCAAGGATCCTCAACAGGAAGCCGAAGTACTGGCAATCAGGTTTGCAGAAAGAGCAGCCAGCAATCAGCTTCCACCAGATGTATTAGCAGTGCAGAAAGGATTAGAGGAAGAAAGGTGGCACAGAATCCTTACAGCATGTGAAGAAGTCTCCTACACTAATGCCCCTTTCACACGGGATGAGCTCAATCAGGCTAAGAAAAACTCCAAAGATACATCCCCTGGAGACGACAAAATAACCTATTAAATGATTAGAAACCTCGGCCCAGAGGGCCGAGGTTTGCATACCTATGGTTACCTATGCATACCTATGGTTAGTTAATTTAGTCTGGACTTCTGAAACTAGACCTACTGCTTGGAATAGAGCAGATATAGTGCCGATCCCAAAACCCAAAGATCCAGCTAATCCCAGGCCCATCTATCTCCTAAGCTGTGTAGCCAAGACGGCTGACAGAATGGCACCCAACAGACTAGAGTGGAAAATGCCTAAACTGCACCATGATATATATGCCTATAGAAGAGGGGTTGGCACAGAGGAATGTATTAAAACTCTGTTAGCCCACTTGAATGACCTCGAGAAAGCCTGTGAACTGGCTAGCGCCCCAGCTATTCTCTGTTTCCTCATCGACAAAGAGGTCGGAGGCAACCTGGTCTCCTGGACCAAAAACTATCTCATAAACAGAAGCAGGAGTAAAACTTCATGGCACAGTCTCTGTATACAAAAGACATGAAATGTTACACCGCAAGGAGGTATTCTCAGCCCCTTCTCTTCAACTGTTTAATGGAAAGAATAAAGAGGTTGAAACTTCCACATCACTGCAGGCTGCTAAACTACGCGGACGACTTTGTCATCATCATAAAAGGAAGGGATGCGGCGCGCCTTGCACCCAAATGCTTAGACTGCATCAGTAAAGAGGCAAAACAGATTGGTATCAAACTCAACCCCTCAAAGATAAATGCGTTGCCCTTAAAAATAGCGAAGCCCAACATCCAACTCACAGTACAGGGTCAACCAATTGAATGGGTCGACACCTATCAATATCTACGAATAATCCTGGACACACACATGAATTTTAATGCTGAGGTCACTTACTTGAGAGAGCGAACTGCGGCCCGGACAGCAATCCTCAGGTCGCTGACTTCCCTCTCTGGAGGAGCCAATCTGCAAGTCCTTCGCACATACTATGTACAGGCAGTCAGATCAGTGATCGATTATGCCGCACCTGCACTCACAAGTCTATCACACCAACAGTGGAAAAAGCTTGAAGTTGCCCAAAACAATGCTATGAGAGCCGCACTGGGAGCCCCCATGTGGACCAGGCTTGAAACTCTAAGATGGAAACGGGTTTGCTCTCTCTTCAAGAAAGAATATCACGAAGAACAGCTATAATTATCAGTAAGATAATTATTTATCCAATCCCATATTTATCCTGATCCAATCCCAGTACGGCAGGCCTTGGTGGTTGCATTTGGCCAAAACAATGGAAACTCTTTGGCTGCAAGACCAGGAAATGTCCTAAACAGACTACATTTAAAAATCATGATTCTTGATAGAGAGGGTGATCAACCACACCCAAATTACACTTCTTCTGAACCGTGGGAAGAGCCTACTTTCAAAATAGGAATAGAATGTCTCCCAATGAAAAAGGCTGCCTATGATCCAACAATCCTAAGGCGTATAATAGAAAAGCAAATGTATAGCATTACAGTAGCCACCCACATCTTCACAGGCGGATCGGTTGACACAGAATATGAGAGTGCTGGCGCTGCTCTTTGCACGGCCAGCGTACAGGCATATTGGAGACTGGTAGGACTAGTATCATCAACCCAAACTGAGCTGCTTGCCATACAACAGGCATTCGCATATGTGATTGCACAACATACTCAAAATGCAATCATACACACAGACTCAAAAGCTGCACTTCAAATACTAGGACAAAAACAGTGGAAAGATAAAGTGGAAATAATTACCACCATTTTGTACCTTGGAGCAGTCGCTAAAGGCAAAGGACTCAACATAACCTTAAACTGGATCCCATCTCATGTTGGAATCCCATTAAATGAGAAAACTGATGAAATTGCTAAATTGGCAACTCGTCATCCAGTGATACATAAAACAATTCAACCCAGCCTAGA
>NC_091209.1:24799843-24849843 GCF_040958095.1 Procambarus clarkii
CTCACGACACTGGAAGACAGAAGAGTAAGGGGGGACATGATCACAACCTACAAAATCCTCAGGGGAATCGACCGGGTAAACAAGGATGAACTATTCAACACTGGTGGGACGCGAACAAGGGGACACAGGTGGAAGCTGAGTACCCAAATGAGCCACAGAGACGTTAGAAAGAACTTTTTCAGTGTCAGAGTAGTTAGCAAATGGAATGCATTAGGAAGTGATGTGGTGGAGGCTGACTCCATACACAGTTTCAAATGTAGATATGATAGAGCCCAATAGGCTCAGGAATCTGTACACCAGTTGATTGACGGTTGAGAGGCGGGACCAAAGAGCCAGAGCTCAACCCCCGCAAGCACAATTAGGTGAGTACAATTAGGTGAGTACACACACACACACAAATGTAAAGCAAAGAGCAAATGTAAAGTTATGGAAATGGGACTAGGAGATAGGAGACCAAAGGGACAGTCCACAATGAAGGGGGACAGCCTACCTGTAACGACGCGTGAAAGAGACCTGGGGGTGGACGTAACACCTAATCTATCTCCTGAGGCACATATAAATAGGATAACGACAGCAGCGTACTCTACACTGGCAAAAAGTTAGAACATCATTCAGAAACCTAAGTAAGGAGGCATTTAGGGCGCTTTACACTGCCTACGTAAGGCCAGTCTTAGAGTATGCCGCCTCATCATGGAGTCCCCATCTGAAGAAGCATATAATGAAACTGGAAAAGGTTCAGAGGTTTGCAACGAGACTCGTCCCAGAGCTACGAGGGATGGGGTAAGAGGAGCGCCTGAGGGAACTGTGCCTTACGACACTAGAAAGAAGAAGGGAGAGGGGGGACATGATAGGAACGTATAAGATAATCAGAGGGATTGACAGAGTGGACATAGACGAAATGTTCACACGGAATAGTAACAGAACGAGGGGACATGGATGGAAGCTTGAAACTCAGATGAGTCACAGAGATGTTAGGAAGTTTTCTTTTAGCGTGAGAGTAGTGGGAAAATGGAATGCACTTCAGGAACAGGTTGGGGAAGCAAATACTATTCATAATTTTAAAACCAGGTATGATAGGGAAATGGGACAGGAGTCATTGCTGTAAACAACCGATGCTCGAAAGGCGGGATCCAAGAGTCAATGCTCGATCCTGCAGACACAACTAGGTGAGTACAACTAGGTGAGTACACACACACACACACACACACACACACACACACACACACACACACACACACACACACACCAGGAAGCAGCCCGTGACAGCTGACTAACTCCCAGGTACCTATTTACTGCTAGGTGGAGGCTGACTCCATACACAGTTTCAAATGTAGATATGATAGAGCCCAATAGGCTCAGGAATCTGTACACCAGTTGATTGACGGTTGAGAGGCGGGACCAAAGAGCCAGAGCTCAACCCCCGCAAGCACAATTAGGTGAGTACAATTAGGTGAGTACACACACACACACAAATGTAAAGCAAAAAGCAAATGTAAAGTTATGGAAATGGGACTAGGAGATAGGAGACCAAAGGGACAGTCCACAATGAAGGGGAACAGCCTACCTGTAACGACGCGTGAAAGAGACCTGGGGGTGGACGTAACACCTAATCTATCTCCTGAGGCACATATAAATAGGATAACGACAGCAGCGTACTCTACACTGGCAAAAAGTTAGAACATCATTCTAACATAACATCATTTCTGCCCGAAACGCTGCGCGTGCTAGTGGCTTTACAAGACTGTAATTACCATAATTGTATCCTCACATTCCTTATGTACATTCTTGTATATGCATAAATAAATAAATAAATAAATAAATAAATAGGTAGCAGGGGCATTCAGGGTGAAAGAAACTTTACCCATTTGTTTTGCCAGGTGCGGGTATCGAGCCCGCATGACAGACTTACGAGTCCTGAGCGCTATCCACCCGGCTATCAGGCCCCGACTGTCTGTCTCTCTTTCGTCTCTACCTTTCTAAATACTGTAAAGAAAACTATACGTAATAAATCCAATAACTATACCTAATATATACAATAATTAATAATTAGAATTAACGTTTTAAAAACCTTTGCTCTAAAACGTTATATCATAACATTTAAAACATGTTTTATTAAAACGTTTTGACCTCACGTTATATTCTCGTCTTTTTAAATTCTCAAGACACGTATATTAAACGTAATTTTAAACGTGCTCAAAACAATGAAATGTCGTTTTAGCACGTTTAGAAAACGTGAAAATGTTTGGTGGCTGTATTTATTCATAAGAGAACAGCACATATATGAACGAATGGGTTAGCATGTACAAACTTCTCAGTGAACGAACTTGTTTCTGATGTACTGAACGGTCGTTATCCGAAAGTACAGTATACGATTTGACCAGTCCCTGTGCTGCCACTGCTGTGTGCTGATCAATGCTGTGTCTGCTACCAATGCTGTCTGCTACCAATGCTGTGTGCTGATCAATGCTGTGTGTGCTAACCAATGCTGTCTGCTACCAATGCTGTCTGCTACCAATGCTGTCTGCTACCAATGCTGTCTGCTACCAATGCTGTGTGCTGACTAATGCTATGTGCTAACTGAAGCATTGTGCTGACTAAAACTGTGTGCTGACTGAAGCTATGTGCTAACAGAAGCTTAGTGCTTATAAACTATGTGCTGAGGAAGCTCTGTGCTGACTGAAGCTGTATACTGAGGAATCTGTGCGATATCTACTGATGCCGTATACAAAACAACGGTTTGATGCTGTGTACAAAACCGATATTTTGTGTACAAAACGACGCTCTGTGCTACACCATTCTTCATGCTGATGCTGTGAACTGTCTGCTGTGTTCACAGTGCTGAAAACTCATCAAACAACTGCTGTGCCAACTGCTATGTCAACTGCTGTGCAGCTGTGAGTAGGAATAACACCACATGTACACAAGGCTAGGTAAGAGGTCAGTTGCTTCTGTATTGTACACTGTTGTGAACTTTTGCATTAAAATGTTTGTGTGCTTGCAAAATTAAAGTAATTACAGTTAATTCTTAACTAACATATACAGTGCAGTAAGTGTTCAGTTATCTGAGGAACATTAAAGTGATAAGTCTACATTTATACAGTAAAAATGGCAAATATACCTCAGTTTCCTACATTTGATCCTAACTGTGACCAGACAAACCTGTCACAGAGGTGGACCAAATGTCTTAAATGGTTTGAAAATTTGTTGATAGTTTCAGACATCAAAGGTGCTGAAAGAAAGCGTGCCTTTTACTTCATTATATAGGTGATCGTGTTTATGATATCTTTGGCACACTGAAAGACACTGGTGGTGCCAAAGATTATGACATTGCCAAAGCCAAATTAGCTTAACATTTCAAACCTAGACAAAACACTGCTATGGAAATTATGCATTTCAGGAGAGTCAAACAACTCTCTAATGAAACTGTAGATCAATACCAAACACGTCTACAGGGTTTAGCAGCACATTGTGAGTTTGCTGAGGTTGACAAAGAAATCAAACAGCAAATAATTGAAACATGCACATGTACACGTCTTTGTCGAAGAGCTCTAGAACTTGTTGATGATGAAAGTTCTCTTTCAAAGATACTGCACAGTGCTTATCGAGTGGAAGATGCTGCATATGATGCTCGTGTCATGGAGTACAGTGCCAACAACGATCCTGCCAGTGTTACTGACAGTGATGAGGTACGTAAGGTTCAGGGAGAACCCCGTGATCATAGAAGGTTTCATGGCAAACCCAACAGAAATTTGAGTTGAGAACCACATCTCAACTGGGGTCCTAGAATAAGACTCAAGCAGTCACAACGACCCACATCAGAGGGTGTCAACAAAAAATGTTACAATTGTGGAGGAGACTACTTACACCAAAGTAATGTTTGTCCCGCTCAAAGTAAGAAGTGATATGACTGTGGAAAACTAGGTCATTTTGGTGCTATGTGACGTTCCGCAGTAAAGAAACCACAGTCAGTGAATAAAAGTACTGTACGAGGATCAGGTCCTAGGGGTCGAGGTGGTGAACACAATATTGCTCCTCATATCCAGAATGTTAATAATGTACAAGACAACATGTCATTACAACCAATCCCTGATGACAGTGAATGTGATTATACTTATGGAGTACAAGCAGTCACAGAATGGAATGATCTTCCAAACAACCCAGAGACTGTAGTATACATTGCTGGTATTTGCCTCAGAGTTCTCATTGACACCACTGCTGAGTGCCACTATGAGAAATTTAAAACACAGTTCCCAACGCTTGAGAACTACAATGGTAAAGCCACTGCCTATGCTTCAAACCTTGCTGTGATTGGAACTTTCACTGCAGAAATTAAGTCAAGAGTGCAATGTTCATTACTACATTCCATGTTGGTAGGAATGCCAAGGAGTCTCTGCTCAATTACAAGACTTAAACCAAATTGGGGCTACTTCAGCTTTCAAATTCTGTAGCAGTGGAATCTGCAAACAATGTTGATGCTATTGTTACTGAATTTTCTGATCGACTTAAATCCATAGGTTGTTACACTGATAGCAAAGTACATCTGCACATCAACCCATATGAAATTCCAGTTGCCCAACCACATACTCGCAACTAAGTCGATGCCGAGCTGGATAGGCTGATGGAACTAGATATCATTGAACCAATAACAGGCCGAACACCATGGGGTAAGCCCAATTGTTACCCCGCCAAAGCCGAGGAATCCCGATGAGATACGCATCTGTGTGGACATGCGTGTTCCCAACAAGGCAATAATGCGTGAACGCCATCCTACTCCAGAGAAGAAGATTTTGGTGGTTGACAGTGTCAAAAGCCTTATGCAGGTCGGTCCACAAATAACCCAACAGGGAACACATTTTTATCAGGAGCTGCATGTATCAAGTTAATCATACTAATAAGTTTTAATACTCAATTAATATTAAGCTTTTTGTCTAAGTGTTTTTCCCCACATCTTGCCCGAAACGCTGTGCATATTAGTGACTTTAGGTATTGTATGTATTAGCTCTATCTATAAATCCAACATTATGTTTGTAACTCATTTTCTATGTATGTACTTTCCCTGAATAAACATTTTGTTTTTGATTTTTTGATTTTGAAATAATCATAAATTCATTCCATACCCAAGTCAGCTCACGTACCCGGAAAGATTTAAGGCTACAAGGCCGAAGCCGTAAATGCCAAAATTCCAACCCGTGCTTCCCATAATTAAAACAGCACATGTGACTAATTGCTTATAGTCCCAATGTTGCTAATGTTTATAGATCCTATGTGGTAGATTCCCAGTTATATTTATTTATTTATTTTTATTTATTTATTTATTTATATATATACAAGAAGGTACATTGGGTTTGTGAGAATACATTGGATAGTACAATTACATTCTTGTAAAGCCACTAGTACGCGCAGCGTTTCGGGCAGGTCCTTAATCTAGCAGATAATTTTAAGTAGGTAATTTCAATCAGAATTGATAAATGAAAGATACATTACAAGAGAAAAATGAGATGAGAGAGATAAGTAAGTATATTCAAGCACATTGTTATATTAAAGCTCTGACTGATTACATTGACAGCTTGATTAGTAATTTAAACAAGATTAATAGACACCATACAGCAGATTGACAGCAAATATAAGACAGCAATGATCACAATGGTAAAGATGTTCAGAATGGGTACATAAAGATTGGGAGACTGGGTAGCAAAAGATACAGATAAACAAGATTTATAAACACCATACAATAAATGGCAGTACATATAAGAAAACAGCAATGATCACAATGGTAGAGATGTTCAGATTGGGAACAAAAAGGTTGGGAGATTGGGTAGCAATAGATACAGTGCAATTTTAAGGCAAAAAGAGAAAAACTATGAAGATGAAATTAGGTACTTTTTAGTATTGATTTTGAATGATGTAAAAGTTGGACAGCTTTTCAATTCAGTAGGGAGTGAGTTCCATAAACTGGGTCCCTTTATTTTCATAGAGTGTTTACACAAATTAAGTTTGACTCTGGGGATATCGAAGAGATATTTATTTCTGGTGTGGTGATAATGGGTCCTATTACATCTGTCCAGGAAGAGTTTCAGACAAGGATTTGCATTTAAGAACAGGGTTTTGTAAATGTAGTTGACACAAGAGAATTTGTGGAGTGAGATTATGTTTAGCATGTTTAGGGAGTTAAACAAATATATGTTTTCCAGGGACAAAGTCTTCCTCACGTACCAATTCACGTTCCAAAGTACCCGTCCATCGCCGTAGACACCAGAATAGTCGTGATTGGCTCAATTTTAATGATAATTGTATTTTTCCAGTCCCACTAGTGTTGGAAATTTACGTACTATTGTCCATGCTATTCGAATATCATGGATCAGCTACATCCTATTGAAGGCTCGTAGTTTTGTTTTGAGACATCTTGATAGTTCTCAGTAAATTATAATAACCACTATATATTATTACATATAATAATAGTGCTTAGTGAAGCAATATTATATACAATACTTTATGCTTTAAAAATCTCAAGAGAATGTATTGAAGAAATATCAACAGAAAACGATGTTATGTTGACTATGGGGTATACTACTGCAAACAGGATAGATGTACAAAAGTCCCAATAGATGTACAATAGTCCCAACAAAAGACTGTACTTCTCCAACTGATGTTGGGGCTGGGGCATCTATTATAGCAGCTACATTTTTGTGAGAAGGAGTAAAGCCCTTACCTGAAATATGGTACCCCAGATATTCACTGGCCTTGGTATTCAACGTTGTTTTTCCCTTATTAATCTTCACATTGTGCTTTTGCAAAAGATTCAAAACTTGTTCTAATCTAGCATCATGCACTTCCTCATTCTCTCCACATACAATAATGTCATCTAAAAAACTAGCCACACCTTCAATGTTAACTAACAACTGAGACATGAATCTCTGAAAAATTGCTGGAGACGAGGAGAGTCCAAAAGGAAGTCTTTTATACTTAAATAACCCCTTGTGGGTATTAATCACTAACAATTTCTGGCTCTCCTCCTCTACAGGAATTTGCAAGTAAGCATCTTTCAGGTCAATCTTAGAAAAAATTGCTCCCTTGCAGACCACTGACAACAACTCATCTATCTTAGGTAAAGGGTACTTCTCACAGTGTATGCGGTTGTTCAGTTCCTTGAAGTCTGCACAGATTCTCAAGGATTTCCGATTTGCCTTCAACACTGGTACAATTGGGGCTGCCCACTCACTATGTGTAATTGGCTCTAAGATGCCTTCTGCCACATGCTTTTCCAGAGTTGATTCTACCAATTTTTTTTTTTTTTTTTTTTTAGATATGTACAAGAGTTGTTACATTCTTGTACAGCCACTAGTACGCGTAGCGTTTCGGGCAAGTCCTTAATCCTATGGTCCCTGGAATACGATCCCCTGCCGCGAAGAATCGTTTTTTCATCCAAGTACACATTTTACTGTTGCGTTAAACAGAGGCTACAGTTAAGGAATTGCGCCCAGTATATCCTCCCCGGCCAGGATACGAACCCATGACATAGCGCTCGCGGAACGCCAGGCGAGTGTCTTACCACTACACCACGGAGACTGCTAATTGCTTGTAATAAAACGGCGCTGTTCTTGCCTTGAAAAATTTAGGTGAAGCCCCACTTTTCAGGTGAGTTTTTGCCACCATGCTATTAATTCAAGCAGTCTCCGTGGCGCAGTGGTAAGACACTCGCCTGGCGTTTCGCAAGCGCCTTGCCTTGGGTTCGAATCCTGGCCGGGGAGGATTGACCGGGCGCCAATCCTTAACTGTAGCCTCTGTTCACCCAGCAGTGAATGGGTACCTGGTTGTTAAACGATTCGGCGGGGTCGTATTCCGGGGAAATTAGGGTTAAGGACCTTGCCCGAAACGCTACGCGTAATAGTGGCTTTACAAGAATGTAAAATTGGCTTAACTGCCTCCACTGAATATTTGTCTAACATTTGTTCGGCACTTTTAATTGTTTTAACTATCGACAATTCATCTAGGCCCGCCAAGAAAATTCCCACTTTTTCCATGAGATCCTTACCACATAGGCTAGGATTATGTGAATCCACTACATAAAAATCCTGGACAATTTCTTTTCCATTATAACCTACTTTTGCCAACACCTTGCCATAGACCTTAATCGGTACATTATCATAAGCACTTAAAGATCTTTTACCTGGTTTTACATTCAATTGCAAGGTATCAAAACACCCAAAACTGCTAAACACCTCAAATGATATGGTGGAAGTGCTGATAGTCAAAATAGAGATCCTAAATGTAGTTGTTGTCCTTGTATATAAGTCACCGGAGGCAAACCCTCAGCAGTTTAAAGACCAACTAATGAAAATAGAGCACCTCTTGGAAAACCTCACAAATCCAGCTCCGAACATCATCCTGCTTGGGGACTTCAACCTACGGCACCTGAAATGGAAGCACCTGGCTAATACAGTAATATCAGAAAGAATACCAGGAAGTAGCCTAAATGAACAGGCACATGCAAATGACCTGCTACGGATGTGCGATAGGTTTGCCTTAAACCAGCAAATAGTAGAACCAACTAGGAAGGAGAACACGCTGGACCTCATTTTCACTAATAATGATGAGTTGATCGGGAACATAATGATTACAAATACCTGTTACTCAGATCACAACTTAATTGAAGTTCTGACAACCATGGGGAATGGACCTTCAAAACCAGTCCAGATTCCCGGTGGGGAGATTTCAGCAAATTCAACTTAAAAAATAAACGGATAAACTGGGAGCAAATAAACCAGGACTTCACAGAAATAAACTGGGAAGAACAGCTAGGAAATGCAAACCTGAACCAGTGCCTGGAAAAAATAAGCTCAGTAGCACTAGAAATATGTTCAAACCGCATACCCCTAAGAAAAAAGAGAAAGAGATGCAGATTGGAACGGGAACGTCGTTCCCTATATAGGCGAAGAAAACGAATCGCGGAACAACTTGAGAGTCGCACCATATCTCAAGAACGGCGAAGAAGGTTAGGTAGAGAAATAGAAACAATTGAACTCAAGCTACAAGAATCATACAAAACCCAGGAGAGGCAAAGAGAGCAAAAGGCCATCAGTGAAATAGAGAGAAATCCGAAATATTTTTTCTCCTATGCAAAATCAAGATCAAAAACCACATCTAGTATCGGGCCCCTGCGAAAGTGAGATGGAACTTTCACCGATGACAACAAAGAAATGAGCGAGTTACTGAGGAAGCAGTACGACTCTGTTTTCAGCGAGCCATTAAATGCACTAAAGATTGATAACCCAAATGAATTTTTCATGGATATGATACCAACATCAAATCATATATCAGACGTCGCCCTATCCCCACTAGATTTTGAAGAAGCCATAAACAGTATGCCTATGCACTCTGCACCAGGCCCGGATTCTTGGAACTCCATATTCATCAAGAACTGTAAAAAACACTATCGCAGGCCCTTCACATTCTGTGGAGACAAAGCCTAGATACTGGCGTTATCCCTGACATACTAAAAACAGCAGAGATAGCACCACTCCATAAAGGAGGAAATAAGGCAGATGCAAAAAATTACAGGCCGATAGCAATAACATCGCACATCATAAAAAAAAAAAATTGAGAGAGTGCTAAGAAGTAAGATCACAAAATACATGGAATCACAGCATCTCCATAACCCTGGACAACATGGTTTCAGAACAGGGCGCTCTTGCCTGTCGCAGTTGCTGGACCACTATGATATGGCATTAGATGCTATGGAAGACAAACAAAACGCTGATGTAATTTACACAGACTTCGCAAAAGCTTTTGATTAATGTGACCATGGTGTTATTGCACATACAATGCGTTCAAAAGGAATTACCGGGAAAATAGGCAGATGGATTTACAATTTCCTGACTAACAGAACCCAATGTGTAATAGTCAACAAAATAAAATCCAGCCCATCAACCGTGAAGAGCTCAGTCCCCCAGGGTACTGTGCTTGCTCCAGTACTTTTTCTCATCCTCATATAGGACATAGACCAGAACACAACCTATAGCACTGTATCATCCTTTGCAGATGACACTAGGATTTTCATGAGAGTTGGCAACATAGAGGACACGGCAAACCTCCAATCAGATGTAGATCAGGTCTTTCTATGGGCTACAGAAAATAATATGGTGTTTAACGAGGATAAGTTCCAGCTCATGCGCTACGGAAAAATTGAAAATATAAAAACAGAAACCACGTACAAAACTCAGGCAAATCATAACATAGAACAAAAAGGCAATGCAAAGGATCTGGGTGTACTCATGTCGGAAGACCTTACCTTTAAAGAACACAATAAAGTAGCCGTCACAACTGTGAGAAAAATGACAGGTTGGATAACAAGAACTTTTCACACTAGAGATGCTATACCGATGATGATACTTTTCAAAACGCTTGTGCTCTCTAGAGTGGAGTACTGCTGCACAATGACAGCCCCTTTCAAAGCTGGAGAAATTGCTGACCTAGAGAGCGTGCAGAGATCCTTTACTGCTAGAATCCACTCAGTAAAACATCTAAATTACTAGGACCGACTAAAGAGCCTAAATCTGTACTCCCTTGAGCGCAGGCGGGAGAGATACATAATAATTTACACGTGGAAAATAATTGAGGGGCTGGTCCCAAACCTGCACACAGAAATAACACCACATGAGACCAGAAGACATGGCAGGATGTGCAGAATACCCGCGTTGAAAAGCAGAGGTGCAACAGGTACTCTGAGTGAGAACTCTATCAACATCAGAGGCCCGAGACTGTTCAACACGCTTCCACTACACATAAGGGGCATAACTGGCAAACCCCTCACAGTGTTCAAGAGAGAACTGGATAAGCACCTCCAAAGGATACCTGATCAACCAGGCTGTGACTCATACGTCAGGCTGCGAGCAGCCGCGCCTAACAGCCTGGTTGATCAGTCCAGCAACCAGGAGGCCTGGTCGACGACCGGGCCGCGGGGACACTAAGCCCCGGAAGCACCTCAAGGTTGCCTCAAGGTATCTGCCCAATCTCTAGACAATGTTGACACTGCAGCACCAGTGTCCAGTTCCAAGGGAACTAACTTCCCATTAATTACAAAATTCACCACTTGTGACTTCACTGAACATACCTTTTCTTTCACAGAATATAGTCGGTTTTCTTCACCTGCAGCTTCTTCAGACTGGTTACCTTCCTCTACTGCCTTGACCACAGTACCACTACCTCTTCTTCCTGCATTCCCTGGTCGTCTCCTCTCCCAGGCCTTGTTGTTCCTGTTCAGATATTCCCTACACACTCTCTGCAAGTGTCCCTCCTTGTTACAAAAGTTGCATATATATGCACGAAACTTGCACTTGCTACTTATGTGCTTGTATCCACAGTGTGTACATCTGGTCTGGCCCTGTACGACCATAATTTCCTGAGTAGAAGTCTTACTTCCAAAAGCCCTTTCCAGGTTCAATATCTTCTCGAGCACTGTCCATGAAGTCATCGATTGTAGATCCAAATTTTCTGCCACCAGGTTAGGGAAATATTTCTCCTTTTCCACTGCCATGAACAACTGGTCCCTAACCCTGCCGTCCAACTGTGCTCCGAAGTTGCAGTGGTTAGCCAAAGCCTTCAATTCCGCAAATAAATCCTGTACGGACTCCTGCTGCTTTTTCGTCCTCCTCTGGAAATCCATCAAACTCCTGTGATATGATGGTTTCACCACATACTGACGTTTAAGCAAAGCAATCAAGTCTACATAGGTCCTCGTGTGCGGTAGCTCAGGTGCACACAAATTTCCGAGAACACTATTTGCTTCAGAACCCAGTGAAACTAAGAGTACCGCTTCTTGGTGGCGTCCTCCTTAATCTCCCGGTACTGAAAGTTTGCTTCCAGCAGGCTGAGCCACAGGTCCAACGAGATCTTGGCAGTGTTTAACGGCTCGATTGACATGGTAGCCATGGCCACGGTGTAACACACTCCACTGTTATATGCGAAGCGTCCACTCGTCCACACGACGTACCCTGCACTGTCTTGATCCTCACACCACGTCTCGTACCCAGGCTCTCTGCCAGCGATGTTTAATTCTCGTCGCCACTGTTATGATTTTGGTCAGACAAACAATCCTCGTCCACATGGTTTTATTCTCCGCCAGTAACAACAACAAAACAATTATCAGGTACATGAAATATTATTAACAAGATCATAAACAAAAGAGCATCTGCTCCAAACATGCTACCTCCAACATCTGTAGTACTCAATCCCAACAGTCTGTGCCGTCGGCATTCGCACACATCATGGCCGAAGAGCCTGACCTTGTTGACCTTACGTCCTGGCACACAACCCTCACTCCTCATTGCTAGAGTTTTTTCTGGTAAACTCCTCCAATACAACCCTGTTTCATCTGCATTATAAATTTGATACGAATATAAATTATTTGCTACAATGTATGCTCTTAATTTCTGTTTAAATGGTTCAACACTGCTTTCATCTGCACTCAATTTTTCACCAACAATTTTCCTCTTCACAATATTGTGCCTACCCTTGAACCTTGCAACCCACCCTTCACTCGCTTCAAAATCCTTTATTCCCAGGCTTGCAGCAAAGTGCTTGCAGCATTTTGTATTTCTGGCCGTGAATTGTCACGCCAGCTGTGCGGTGCTGAGCAAACCACTTGTACACAGCCTCATCCAACTGTACATGTGTCGAAGCTTTCATAGTCTTTCTACCACACCCTCTGCTAGTGCTTGCACCTTCACTTTCACAGGTTGAAATGAATTTCATGTTTCTCTTTTTGTTTCCTTATATCAGAAACAGTACTAGTGCCTATATTAAATTCCTTGGCAACACTTGAGGTCGACCGGCCATTTTCACAAAGTTGTATAACACGTAGCTTGTCCTTAAGTGTTAGGACAACCTTCTTCCTCTTAACACCTCCAGAACGATTCATGCTGCTACCAGACATAGTCTTGGCCAAAAATGTTCAAAGTTACTATGAAAATAAAAAAGTTATTTAAAAAAATATTTCACTAATGGCACGGCACTGTGGTGTAACACGAGGGTAGAGAGCACGTGGCTTGACCAGGCCTGGACGGGTCCAGTCGGGGCAGGGAGGAGGCACGTTACGTAGGCCACCAGCAGGAAAAAAAATATTTTTGAAGGAAACTTCAGCCTGTGCAAATTGTTTTTAGGAAACTTGTATGTTATTTTTTTTTTACATAATTACTAGAATTTCTTTTGACTTTGGCTATGATGAATTGTTCTAAAATCGATGGTAATTCCTATACTGTAGTGTATAGGCCAGTCCCCAACCCCCCCTTATCCCCCCAGGTGGGCCCTCTCAATGCTGCCCTCTCCCGACACCATCCACCCACCCCACCCCCTCCTACACCATGTGCCTCAAGCCACAGGCAGACGGGATTAATACAGTACGGCCCGCCTCATGGTTTTCATATACGGACAATTCCATGATTATCCGGCTGACTGTCCGGATAGTGTAACATCGGCAGCTTTTTATCCAGCTAAACCAGCATTTAGCTGGTTTAGCTGGATAAACCAGCAGCTCTCTCTCTCTCTCCTTCTTTATCCCTTTCTTTCTTTCTTTCTTTCTTTCTTTCTTTCTTTCTTTCTTTCTTTCTTCTTTCTTTCTCTTTCTTTCTCTTTCTTTCTCTCTTTTTTTTTCTTTTTCTTTCTCTCTTTCTTTCTCTTTTTCTTTGTTTTCTTCTTTCTTTCTCTTTCTTACTTTCTCTTTCTCTCTTTTTTTCTCTTTCTTTCATACTCTCTCTCTTTCTTTCTCTTTCTTTCTCTCTTTCTCTTTCTCTCTTTCTTTATTTCTTTTCTTTTTTTCTTTCTTTCCTTCCTTCTCTTTCTTTCTTTCTTTCTTTTATTTCTTTCTCTCTCTTTTTCTTTCTTTCTTTTTTCTTTCTTTCTTTCTTTCTTTCTTTCTTTCTTTCTTTCTTTCTTTCTTCTTTCTTTCTTCTTTCTTTCTTTCTTTCTTCTTTCTTTCTTTCTCTTCTCTTTCTTTTTCTTTTCTTTCTTTTTCTTTCTTTTTCTTTCCTTCTCTTTGTTTCTCTTTGTTTCTCTCTTTTTCTTTCTTTCTTTCTTTCTTTCTTTCTTTCTTTCTTTCTTCCTCTTTCTTTCTCTTTCTCTTTCTTCTCTTTCTTTCTTTCTTTCTCTTCTCTTTCTTTCTTCTTCTCTTTCTTTCCCTTTGTTTCTCTCTCTTTCTCTTTCTTTCTTTCATTCTTCTTTCTTTCTTTCTTTCTCTTTCTTTCTTTCTTCTTTCCGTCCTTCTCTTTCTTTCTCTTTCTCTCTTTCTTTTCTTTCTCTTTTTCTTTCTTTCTCTTTATTTCTTTTTCTTTTCTTTCTTTCCTTCTCTTTCTCTCTCTCTCTCTCTCTCTCTCTCTCTCTCTCTCTCTCTCTCTCTCTCTCTCTCTCTCTCTCTCTCTCTCTCTCTCTCTCTCTCTCTCTCTCTCTCTCTCTAATATTTCATTTGATTAAAAATTTTATTTTATTTTTAGTTAATTAGTCATAAACTTTGAGATTTTACTTTACAATTTTCATAAATGATTTATAGATTTTTATTTTTAGCCATAGAAAAACTATAGTGTTATGTATACTCGGGAAATTTTACTTGTTTTCGTTTGAAGTACCAATAACTGCTTGTAACGTCAGACTGATCTCAACATGATATGAATCACAGCCTGCTTCATCACGAATTCTATTGTGTTCACATTGCACATATAGATTTTTAGACTTTTACTTTTATATTGTTATAGATATAGTCTATATATTTCAAGCTATTACATATATTTTGTTGTATTACTCATTCTTAAATAAATATAATTTTTAATTCTCTTTTGTACCCTATTTATTTGTAATTCACACACACACACACACACACACACACACACATATATATATATATATATATATATATATATATATATATATATATATATATATATATATATATATATATATATATATATATATATATATATATATATATATATATATATATATATATATATATATATATATATATATATATATATGATGTCCATTTCTTTCTCAGATATGTCTTCTTTCTTTGTCTTCTGGATGCCTTCTTTCTTTTTTTCTCTCCCTTTCTATTTCAGATATGAATTAAAATTATTATACCCTAATTTACCCTAAACGTTTTAATGTAGGTAATTAAAAGATTATAAAAAGGATTTTTAAAATGTTTCCAATTCACGTTCTAAGGTCGTTATGAGATCATGTATTATATCAATACACTTTTCACCTTCACTTTCCACAGGAATAGATTGAGCCGCCACAAAAACAAAGTCAAGCAGGTTTTGGTGATCTTGTTCATTTGGGAGATGGAACGTTGGGCGGATAATGTACTGATACATACAATCATTTTGTTGAGACTTCCTCTTGTATTTTTATGCTTCATCAGTTTTCAGACGCATATTTTCCTCACAGAGATAATTTAAGTCATACTGGAGTTGATCTTGGCTAGACTTATAGGTTCTAATATCCTCGCGGAGAAGAGTTATTTCTTGTTGTTGATGAAGGTTCGCGCTTGATTCTCAGTTTGAAAGCTCTGGATGATCGTAATTTGAGCCTGAAGGACTAGGCACAACTTTTTGAACCACTGATTCTCGGCCCAGTTAGGGAAATCCAGCGAGGGACCAGAAGCACGTTTGAATTTAGTGAAGTGGGATGTAAGTGTGGAATTTGGAGGATTGAGAGGTCACAGCGATGGAGTAAATGGGAGAACAGTACCAAGAGAACATTAGTGGCTTTAGGTATTGTATCTACTAGCTATATCCAACATTATGTTCGTAAATCAACTATGATACCTATGTACTTTTCCTGAAAAACATGATTTAATTTATTTATATTATTTATTAACCGATGGAACTGCCTACTCGTCGAAGCCGTATATGCTAAAACTGTTAACTTTTAAAGTACAACTGCAAAAGATCATCTTGGCAAATCGAAGGATCTTCGATAATCTGCCGGCTTCATGTCCTCGTCGAGGCCACACGTGTGAGTGGCTCTCAGGAAAACTTAAGGAAAATCACAATGGTTTTCTCCTATAGTTGCCTGCACAAGTGAAGACGTTGGGAGACGCGTGATGGTGGACACATCTGAAGATGATTTTTCATTCCATAAATAACTAATATTAATTTACGACAACTATCGAAGTTTTCCTTAGGTAAATTACTGTACTCTGACAAGATGCTACTACAAAAGCTGTTTCAATCCTTGGAAAATCGTTATGACCAGCAACATTAAAATATAACAATGAAATAGTAACTGGTAACTGGAGGTGACAGGCTAGTGCGCCTCCTAGGTGTGATGGTATCAATACAAATGAGACTGAAACTCTTTCTCTGTGTATTTGGTAGGTGATGAAAGACCTACAGTTGGTAGTGGACTCCATTCCCGTCCTACAGGTGGAAGTGTACCCCATACCCATCCTATGGGCAGTTCTGGGCCCAAACCCATCCTACAGGTGGTATGAACCCCTTATCCACTCAACAGGTAGTAATGGACCCCATACCCATTCTACAGTAGGTTGTTGACCCCATACCCATACTGTATGTAGGGATGTAGGATATATGTAAATATATTTTACATCTATCCTGTTTGCAGTAGTATACCCCATAGCCAACATAACATTGTTTTCTGTTGATATTTCTTCAATACATTCTCTTGAGATTTTTAAAGCATAGACTATTATATATAATATAGCTTCACTAAGCACTATTATTATATGTAATAATATATAGTGGTTATTATAATTTACTGAGAACTATCAAGATGTCTCAAAACAAAACTACGAGCCTTCAATAGGATGAAGCTGATCCATGATATTCGAATAGCATGGACAATAGTACGTAAATTTCAAACACTAGTGGGACTGGAAAAATACAATTATCATTAAAATTGAGCCAATCACGACTATTCTGGTGTCTACGGCGATGGACGGGTACTATGGAACGTAAATTGGTACGTGTGGAAGACTTTGTCCCTGATAACATATATAACTGGGAATCTACCACATAGGATCTATAAACATTAGCAACATTGGGACTATAAGCAATTAGTCACATGTGCTGTTTTAATTATGGGAAGCACGGGTTGGAATTTTGGCATTTACGGCTTCGGCCTTGTAGCCCTCAACCTTTCCGCATACGTGAGCTGACTTGGGTATGGAATGAATTTATGATTATTTCAAAATCAAAAAATAAAAAACAAAATGTTTATTCAGGGAAAGTACATACATAGAAAATGAGTTGCAAACATAATGTTGGATTTATAGATAGAGCTAATACATACAATACCTAAAGCCACTAATATGCACAGCGTTTCGGGCAAGGTGTGGGGAAAAAACACTTAGACAAAAAGCTTAATATTAATTGAGTATTAAAACTTATTAGTATGATTAACTTGATACATGCAGCTCCTGATAAAAATGTGTTCCCTGTTGGGTTATTTATGGACCTGCATAAGGCTTTTGACACTGTCAACCACCAAAAACCTTCTTAAATTACATCATTATGGAGTCAGAGATCACTCCCTGCAATACCTCAAATCTTACCTTACTGACAGGTTCCAGTATGTTTCTATGAATAATTCAATTTCTCCCACCCTACCCACCAACATTGGTGTTCCTCAGGGAAGCATACTTCTTTCTCATCTACATTAATGACCTTCCATATGCCTCTCAACACCTCAAACCAATTCTATTTGGTGCCGACAAACCTTCATTTACTCCAGTCCTGACCCCCTTGCTCTAAATGCCACAGTGAATACTGAGCTAAATAAAGCCCATCTTTGGCTAACTGCCAACAAACTCACCCTCAACATTGACAAAATTTTCTATATTTTGTTTTGCAATAAATCCTCAAATCAAATAAATCTCAGGATAAATAATACCCAAATTTGTTACAAAGTAGATGGCAAATTCCTGGGTGTCCTAATTGACCACAAGCTGAATTTCCATTGACACATTCTTAATATATCAAATGAAGTTTCAAAAACTGTTGGCATTCTCTCTAAGTTCAGATATTATGTACCTCGCCCTGCCCTGGTGACGCTCTATTACTCACTCATCTATTCTTATCTCAACTATGGTATTTGTGCTTGAGGTTCTACTACCCAAAATCATTTACGTCTTCTAATTACTCAACACAAAGCTGCTATTAAGACAATATACAACTCTGGCCCCAGACAGCACTCGGTACCCTTACTCAAATCTCTAAATATGTTAGATATTAAATCACTGCACATCCTCTTATGAGTACTCTATATATTTAAAACTCTGAACTTTAATGCGAATCCTGACCTTAGAAGCTTCCTAGAAGGTTGTAACAGAACCCATGGGCACCACACCAGACACAGATACCTATTTGATATTCCAAAAGTACTACTTAATCAAACTAGAAATAATCTACAAATCAAGGAGACCCAGAATGTGGAATGACCTTCCCAATCATGCCAAAGGCTTTACCTCTCTCACCCAGTTTAAGATAAAAACTAATTACTACCTAAAAACTCCATGTAACCTACCTTACCCCTAAATGTCAACCCATGACTTACTATTTTATACAATGTTGTTTTTGACCAACTTGAATAATTGCTATTTTCTGCCATGTTCCCCTCCTTTTTTATTTTTTTTCAACACAATTTATACTTTAAGCTCAATTATTATTAAGTTTTAGTCTAAGTTCCCCCCTCACCTTGCGAAACGCAATACGAACTAGTGGCATTAGGTATAGTATGAACTAGCTCTATCTTTAAATCCAACATTATGTTTGTAACGCATGTCCTCTCTACGGTTAATGGTTGAGTGGGAGAGGTTATATGGCTACATTGATGTGTGTCTATCACTAAGATAGGATCGGATATAGTCCAGGGCAAGGCCTCGGCTTCCATAATGGTGGAGTTTAAGTAAGAGGTAGTGGTGATTAACAGTATCAAAGGTCAATGAAGAGTCCAATCAGAAACTCATTTTTGTCAGGGGCTGAGTAGATTATATTAAGGAGACTAATAATGGCATCATTGATACTCTTTTGGGATCGGAAGCTAAACTGACAAGAGCTGAGTTTGTTGAATTTTACGATAGGAGTAGAGCTGTTTGTAGATAATTCTTTCAAATATTTTTGATACTATGGGTAGGTTTGATATTGGTCTACAATTGTTTCTGTCTGCCGGATTGCCACCTAAATGAACAGGCGTTACTCGTGTTTACATAAGGATATCATGGAAGGTATGACACTCTAAGAGATTTGTTGAACAGCAAAGCTAAGGGTGGCGCAAGGGCATGGGAGGCGCTCTCGTATGCAATAGATGGTATTTCACTGATGTTCATAGCTAAGGTTTTTAGTGAGTGTATGATTGGTCCTAACATCTGTCGAGCTGACTGGCTAAAGGAGAAGAGTTTGGATAGCTGCCTGAGAGATATGTGTTAATATGTGTCTGAGTCTGAAGGATTTTTCTGGCAAGGTTAGCACCAATCGGTGAAAAGAAGCTATTAAATTCATTTGCCATTTCAAATCAGTTGCAGGTGTATAGCCATTCTTTGAGAGTTTCATCTGCTTATATGAATGTTGTTTAGTTCCTAGGATGTTAAAGATGGTTTTCCATGTGCTTTTCATGTTGCCTTCAGCTTCTTTGATTCTACTGTCATAATAGGAAAATTTTGCTTTTCTTATGATACTGGTAAACATTGATGAGTACCTTGTAACTAGTTCCTTTGTGACTAGGCTAATCCTAAGTTTCTTTTCATATTCATGTTTCTTGTTGATTGATTTGAATATGCCACCTGTGAGCCACGGATTGTTTATTCTTTTGTCAGTTACTTGCTTGGTGAGGAGAAGACAATGAGTGTTGTAGAAGCTTAGAGTTTTGGAGAGGAAGAGGTTAGCAAATTAATTTATATCCTGTGTATTATTGACTTCAGATTCCCAGTTAATATTATGAAGTGCGTTTGCGAGGTTGCATATTGCTGCTTCACTGTGTAGTTTGAAGGTAAGTTTCTTGCTATTTGGTGGTGTTATGTCCATATTTGCTATGAGGATTCGGATAGTGGTCAGTTGTTCTGTCAAAGAATGAACCAGATGCAAGGGGAGCTGTTATGTTAGTCCATAAGTGATCGAAGGTAGTGGCAGATGTTTGAGTGACACAGGTGGGCTTGGAGATTGTGGGGATTAGTATACAGGAGTTCATGCTGTTTAGGAAATAGTCGAAGGGAGGGCTATTTTGTTGACCCAGGTCACTATTGAAGTCTCCTCCTAGAATGATGTGATTTTTGTTGAGATTGTTGTTTATGATAAGATTCCTTAGGTTATCTGAGAATAAAGCTATATTAGTATTGGGAAATCTATAAGATAGTTCCGGCAGTCAAGGAGGATTTAAGGGATTTATTTGAGAACCAGGCAAAGGTATATTCACAATAGTCGTCTCTATCTCTGATGTCACTATTGCAGATGAAGATATCTTGCCACCTCCTATTTGTTAGTCCTACAGTTGTGAATGGCTTTATAACCAGCTGTTGAATTGGGTATAGTCATTACTTAGTCACGTTTATTTTAAAATAATGAGCGATCACATAGTAACAAGTGCTGTGAGTAGTGCATTTATATCATCAAAATGTTTACCAAGTGATCTGACATTTTGGTTGTAAACTGATAAGCAGGTAAGTAAACTGACAAGCTTATTGTAAGCTGACATGCTTACAGAGCATAAGCTTCGCAAGCTTGTTATCAATGAGGACACAAAGGAATTTCCTATTTACTTTGTTACTAATTTGGATATTGAATATTCTTAGATTAATTTGATCCAAGGATTTATTACCAAACAAAAATATAGAAAGTTTTGTCAATGTTAAGCGTGAGTTTGTTAGCAGTTAACCACAGATGGACTTCACTTAGCTCAGTATTAACTGCGTCACTTAGAACAAGAGGATCAGGACTGGAGAAAATGAAGGTTGTCATCATCAAATAAAATTGGTTTGAGATGTTGAAAGCCACCAGGAAGGTCATTAATGTAGATGAGAAAGAAGAGAGGCCAAGTACGCTGCCCTGTGGAGCACCAATGTTGATGGGTAGGGGTGGGAGAAATGGAATTATTCACAGAAACATACTAGAGACTGTCAGTAAGGTAAGACTGAAGGTATTAGAGGAAGTGACCTCTGACTCCATAATGATGTAATTTAAGAAGAAGGTTTTGATAGTTAACAGTGTCAAAAGCCTTATTTATGTCAACAAATAACCAAAAGGGAAATCATTTTTATCAAGAGCTGCATGTATCAAGTTAATTATACTAATCTGTGCATTGATAGTGCCTTTTTGGGGTCTGAAGCCATATTGTTATATTGTGTCTGGCTAGATAAGAGTAATGCTACTCGTAGATTAACTTTTCAAACATTTTTGACAAGGTTGGCAGAATTAATATAAGTCTGAAATTGTTGACATCAATGAGATCCCCACATTTATGGACTGGGGTTACTCTCACTTTTTTTTTAGAATATCTGGAATGGTTTGGAGTTCAAATGATTTGTTGAAGAGCAATGCAATGGCAGGAGCTAGAAATCTGGAGTTTTTTTGTAACTTAGAGTTGGTATCTCAGCAAGGGCACTTGAATTTGTTTTAAGAGAAAAGATTATCTCATTAACATCAGTGGAATTAGTGGGAGTTAGGTACAGAGACTCTGGATAGTCACCTATAAAGTAGTCCTTAACATTAGTTAGGAAGGATGGAATATCATTTGCAAGGGATGACCCAATGGATGAATAGAACCTACTGAATTAAAAAGCAGTGTCAGAGGCTAAAAGCACACCATCGTCATTGAATAAGAGTTTTGTTTTTTTATTCAAAAACTTTTTTGACCCTAATTTTTGGGAAATAGTGCTCTATGTTTTCTTAATGTTGCCTTAATTTGGGTAAATTTATATTCGTAGTATTGTATTTTGACTCTCCTAATTATTTTAGATAGCAGTGATGAGTAAATCATTGAGAATTCTTTGGAGACAGCTCCTAACCTATAGTTCTTCTCAAAGTCATGTTTTTCATTATTAGATTTAAGTATACCCTTTATAAGCCATGGATTGTTTAACCTTTAAGTAGTGACTTGTTTCGTTAGCATTGGACAGTGGGTGTTATAGAGGCTCAGAGTTTTCTGAAGAAATGTTTGAACTGCTAGGTTGATGTTCATTATGTTACCTAATTCAGTCTCCCAGTTGATATTAGCAGCAGCAGCAATAAAATTGTTTATAGAAGTTTCATTGTGCAGCCTAAAACTTATCTTCATTGTAATTAGAGATAGTTTATTAATGGGGATTAGGAAAAATGTGAGGTAATGGTCTGAGGTCTTATCACTTCTTATCCCTGAAGTAAGTGGAGAGGTTATGCTAGTCCAGATGTAGTCAAGAGCAGAGACAGTCGAATCAGTGATTCTAGTAGGTCTAGTGATTAAGGGTATGAAGAGGCAGGAATTCATACAGTTGAGGAAACTAGCAGCATGAGGGTTATCAGGCTAGCAGAGGTCAATATTAAAGCCCCCCGAAATTATTAGATGATTTTTGTTCAGTCTGTTAGCTAGTATTAGATTTCTAAGGTTAGAATTGAATTCAGACACACCAGTGTTAGGAATTCTGTAGACTGCTCCCACAGCCAGGACAGTCTCGGCACCCTTACCTGGTTGATACCTGGTTGATGGGGTTCTGGGAGTTCTTCTACTCCCCCTCTACTCTTTGGAGGAATAAATCTAGTTTCCTCTTGAAAATGTCCACGGTTGTTCCGGCAATATTTCTTATGCTTGCTGGGAGGACGTTGAACAACCACGGACCTCTGATGTTTATACAGTGTTCTCTGATTGTGCCTATGGCACCTCTGCTCTTCACCCTTGACTCTGAAACTGGTAAAGATATACTCTCCACTGGAGTCTCTAGTTCTAATTACTTTTCAGCATGTCAGCTCCTGGTGGTAATTTAGAGCAGTACCATCACCTCTCTGAAATGATCGACAGTTGTGAAATGCTGAGTAATTTGGTATATTAAAGAGTTGTATAGTATCCTCTTTTAACCATGTTTCAGTATGTATAACAATGGAGAATTTGTTGTCAAATGTTTGAATTAGGGCACTAACATCATCAAAGTGTTTGCTTAGAGATCATGTATTATAGTTAATTACAGAAACATTGTGGTTATGTGTTAGAACATTGTTTACATTGTGTGCTGTATAATACCTGAAATTTTGATAATTAAAGTGATGATTGTCATTGATAACAGATAAGAGGTTTAGTTCGGGCCTTTACAAGTTTGCATAAGAGGGATTATTGACTGTAAAAATGGCAAAAAATGTAATTATAAAAATATCTGATATAAAAAAATATACAAAACTAAACAAAAAGGGGTTGATTGCTTTAAGGGGCTCTCAGGTACACTGAAAGTAATAATTTGCACTAGGAGATACAGGCAAAGCCAGGGGAATAATGGAGCAAGGAAGAATGGAGAGGCTAGGCAGCCTAGGTAACAAAGAAAAAAATAAGTTGGATAATAATCCTAAAGTAATATAATCTTAATGATAATGAACTATAAATAGCTTAGTTATGATCCTATAATTTGTATGAACTTAAGAAAATAAAAATGAATTCAATTATTTAATTCCAATAGATGACCAATATAAATCAAATTTACTTTACTTTAGATGACTAGTATAATTCAATAGTTTACTTTACTAAAGTAATTACATTATAGTTAATTTCTAAAGTTACACTATAACTAAATGAGGTAGATTACTTTGAGGTACACAGCTACAGTGAAAGTAATAGTTTACACTAGAGAACACAGGCAAAGCCAAGGCACATTGAAACAAGGGAATATGGGGAGGCTAGGCAACCTAGGTAAGAATGAAAATCAGGTTTCCCTAGCCTGTACTTGGTGACAAGGGGGTTAAATAAGAAGAGGCACAAGTGAAAGGGTTATGTCAGGACAGTCTGGCCTGGCTAAGTGATAGGGTTAGCCAGGTCAGTCAAAGCACACTGGTTGAGAAATGTTTTGAGGGTATCCTCATATGAGATTGTGAACATTTTACCTTAAGGAGATTTTCTCACTTTTATCATGCAATCTCTGACAAAGCACTGATGGATCACACCCTGGTTTATTTTCCGGATTTGTTGCAGGCGGTAGAGGAGTCCCTGCCTTTTTTTTGGTCAAGTACTCGTTGATGTAAATTCCATTTTTATGAGGATACTGGGGAGCCAGTCGGCCGAGCGGACAGCACGCTGGACTTGTGATCCTGTGGTCCCGGGTTCGATCCCGGCGCCGGCGAGAAACAATGGGCAGAGTTTCTTTCACCCCATGCCTCTGTTACCTAGCAGTAAAATAGGTACCTAGGTGTTAGTCAGCTGTCACGGGCTGCTTCCTGGGGGTGGAGGCCTGGTCGAGGACCGGGCCGCGGGGACACTAAAGCCCCGAAATCATCTCAAGATAACTTCAAGATACCGCTGACTGAACAAGATCCGATTTTATGGACTGGGTAGCTAGCTTGAGACGAATTTTTCTCTGGTTTTGTCCTGATGGATTCTTTTTGCCTTACTCTGTAGACAGCAATTATTTCTGTTTTGTTGACATTACAACACAGTTGGTCTTTTATGAGAGCATGTACTATATCAATACGATTCTCACCTTCACTTTCCACATAAATGGCTGAAGACGACACAATTACAGAGTCCAACAACTTTTGCTGGTCTTGTTCATCCTGGTAGATAGATTGTTGAGCGGTTAAGTTACTAACAGAAGCATTAATTTTTTCAAGACCTTCCTCTTGTTCTTTGATGGATTCATTGGTTTTCAAACACGTATTTTCATCACGGAGACGGTTTATGTCATGCTGGAGTTGATGTGGTTAGCTTGACTCGCTCTAACCTCCTCGCGAAGAAGGGTTGTTTCCTGTTGCTGTTGATGTAGGTTTCGTGCGGGTTAGCTTGATCCTCACTTTGGAGGCTCTGAATTACCGGAATGTAACCCTCAACGACTAGACACGGCTTTTTCAACTACTGATTCTCACCCCAGTTAGCGAATTCCGGCGAGGGACCGGCAGCATGCCTGAAGTGCGAGAAGTGGGATGTTAGCGAGGAATTTGCAGGTGACTGAGAGGACACAATCCCCTGGTTCAGTGAAGGGTTTGAAGGGAGAGCAGCGCCGCCACAGGCCCCTGGGGGCATAGAACGACTGTCAGTGTTGTTCAGGATGTGGGCCTTGTTTGGAGATTTGAGTTCTTTTTTCCCTGGCAACATGTTGAACATTAAGAGTTCCCGTAGTACAGTCAGGTTCGTTCTCGACTCATAATCGAGAATTTTGCTTTCGAATCCCGAGCGGGACAGAAATGGTTGGGTACATTTCCTTTCACCTAATGTCTCTGTGCACCTAGCAGTGAGTAGGTACTCAGGAGTTAGTCAGCTTGTTGTGGGGTTGCATCCTATGGGTGGGGGTCAGTAATTTGACCTTGGTGGGGGGGGGAGAACCAAGATAAAAGCCAAATGTGTATGACTACACTCTGGCTTCCTGTCCCTCGACACAATGAATTATTTATATACATTATATGTAGAAGTATCTTGTGTGGTGGGGGTGACGTGATATAATAATCTTGTTAATATTATTGGGTTGGTTTGATCTCTGTAGTTAGTGCTATGTTCTTTGCGGTGTAGCATCTTTAGTGCCCTAATATCCACCAGACAAGAGTTAAGCAAACGCAAGTCTCTGATCCCAAACACACACACACAAATATGCTATAACTGCACAAATCAAGTCAGTTAGCGAGAAAGAGGTCTGGATCTAGATTCGCGAAGCACCATGTATTTTTTCGTAAGTAGGTGTGCTACGAAAGTTCTTAAGTATAGGCAAGACAACAACATCTCTTTCCAGGCGATTAACGATGCATAAGCAACAGGGCTCCATTAAGGAACATATAACCTCTTCCCACAACCAAACCATCGCCAGAGAAATCCTAGTAAACAGCACAGAAATCATCGATAGATACAGCGATAGCAGGACTTGACGTTTGCGAGGCACTACACATTAAGAAGTCAATACCAGCAATCAACAGCCAATTAATGCACAACTATATTCTACCCACCTCAAGACTTCGCTCCAATATAGAAGCATCAAGAAATATGGACCAATAGGCTTTCTACAATCACTTCTATTCAATCCCCTTTGTTTCGTGTTCTGTCTTGTGTTGATGAATTTAATACCCTATTAATACCACCTCACCCCATCCACCTCACTCAAATGTAGATATAAACAAATTGGAGATGTGTAAGTTCTATTCAGTTGTGTATGTGTAAACTAAAGTCTTTGAAAATGTAATAAGTTTTACGAAACGCGCTCAAGTGTCGCGTCAGACTAGAAATAAAAATGAATTTTGGAGAATTGATTTTTTAATTACCACCAACAGTGAAAAGAAATGTACGAAAGATTGAGAAAATTCGTGTTAGAATTATTAATCTTACTTTTCGGTCATATTTAATAATATATGTCTACAGGAAAGACTGCTACCAAAATATACTAATATATACTAATATATATATATATATATTGTGAAGGTAAAGCGTTGGTGTTCGGCTGTTTCAAAAGCTAGGGGCAGGACCTCGTCACATGACAAAAAAAAAAAAAAGTTGGTTCTTTCGTCTGTGGTAAGGTAATGGGAAGACACACAAAACACAAGTATATAAACAATGAAATTTTAATTACTCTAGAAAAACAAGACATGAATAAAGGCAATCTCATAAAATATGCAGGATAAGTCAACAAACAAAATAACATGAATAATCACTGGCAAATGAAAAGTTACGCTAAGACAAGTGAGTTACAGTGGTAGCAAAATAAAATATGAGTGCTGGAATACTGGCTTCGAGCTGCCATCTCCCTTAGTACACGAAAGCCAAGGCTTAGTCTACCAGCGAGAGATGTCAACTGCATGGAGCACTGAGATATTCTGACGAGACTGGCGCACTGCAGCCCAGACGTCGACTTGTGGTGATGGCGGAGGGCAGGGGCGACGAGACACCAGCCAATCAGCAACAGGCAGGCAGAGGATGAGCAGTTACTGGTTACGGCGGTGGCCAGGTGTTGGGGTACGATTTGCTCTCTGGGCAAAACGTTTGGCGATACTTGGTGAACGTATCATGTATATAGTATCTTGTATTTTGACGTAATTATGTAGGGAAGAGCAGGCTCAATCTCTCTTGAAAGAGATTATCGTCACAACTCTCCGCCGAAGCCTGCGGTTCTGGAAGAAGTTACGTCTTCATGTGGTGGAGTAATAGGTGGAGTTGCTTCAACTTCATAGACTCTGGAGAGGGCGTCGGCTATGATGTTGTCAGAACCCTTGATATAGCGGATCTCCAGGTTAAAATCTTGCAGATATAAAGCCCATCGTAGAAGACGCTGGTTATTGAATTGGGCTTGATGTAAGAAGCGGAGAGGATTGTGGTCTGAGAAGATGGTGGTAGACCTGGCACCTTGTAGGTATGGAGCAAAGTGCTGGAGATTCAGGACGATGGAGAGTAGCTCCTTTTCAATAGTGCTGTAGTTCCTCTGGTGGGGTTTCAACTTGTAGCTGTAGTAGCTGACAGGTAGAACCTCCTCGCCTCGTTGCTGCATCAGGACACCACCGATGCCGGTACCACTGGCGTCGACATGAAGGACGAAAGGCTTGGTGATATCTGGCGAGGCGAGAATGGGATTAGAACAGAGGAGGAATTTGAGTTGTTCGAAAGCAACGGTTTGCTGCATGGTCCAATTATACCGTTGCTTGGGACTGGTTAAAATGATTAATGGTGTGGCGACTGTACTAAAATTTCTCACAAACCTACGGTAGTAGGAGGCAAGACCAAGGAAGCGCAGGAGCTGCTTCCTGGTGGTAGGCTGTGGATAATGCTGGATGGCTTGAGTGTGTGTGTCTAACGGAGCTAGGCTGCCACTCCCAATTACATGACCCAGATAACGCACTTTACCTTTGGCGAAGGTGGACTTGCCCAGGTTGATGGTGAGGCCGGCTGTCAGGAGCTTGGCGAACAGTCGTTGCAGCTGGAGCAGATGTTCGCTCCAGGTGTTGGATGCTACGACGATATCATCCAAATAGGCGTAGGTGTTATCCAAGCCCTGGATGACGCGGTTGACAGCTCTCTGAAAGGTGGCCGGGGCATTACATAGTCCGAAAGGAAGGCGTTCATATCTGAAAAGTCCAAAGGGAGTGATAAAGGCAGATATTTCTTTGGCTCGCTCTGTTAGACACACTTGGTAATACCCCTTAAGCAAGTCCACTTGGGACAAGTACTGGGCATTACCAATGGCGTCAAGAATGTCATCTATCCTTGGCAAGGGGTATGCATCCTTGACAGTCACATTATTTAACTTACGGAAATCCGTACAGTCTCACCTTACCTTGGGGTTTTGGCACCAAGATACAGGGTGAGGCCCAGGGGGACTCACAAGGTGTAGCCAGTCCATGATCCAAGAGGTACTGCACCTCAGCACGCATGACTTCCTTCTTGCTAGGGCTGATTCGGTAGAAGGGTTGACGAATCGGCCGGGTGTCAGGGAGCAGTTGGATGTCGTGCTGGGTAACATTACACTCTTGGGGTCATCTCGGAACAACTCCTGATGTTCTTTGAAGATCTTGACGAGAGGTGCACTATGATTGTCCTGAAAATAGTTGGGAAGATCAGTTAGGATTTCCGAATTAGAAAGCGCTGACTCCTTGTCAGTGCTTTCGGGAGGAGAAGCAGGGAAGGTCTCACTGTGGATGTATGGCTCTTTAAAGGAAGAGTAATTAATCATGACAGTGGGAGGAGTACCGTTATATAGCTTCAGGAGGTTGACGTGGCACAACTGGGTCTTCCGCCGCCTATCTGGAGTCTCTAGAACGTAGTTTGGTTGTTTCTGCACTCCTTGATGCGGTAGGGTCCTGAAAACCTGTTTTGTAAAGGAGAACCTGGGATAGGGAAATAAGCAAGTACGAAGTCTCCCGGTTTAAATTTCCTTACTTTGCTGGTCTGGTCGTAATGAGTCTTCATCCTCTCCTGTGCTTTCAATAGATTATCTTGGGCAAAACTGCGGACCCTCTCTAGAATGTGTTGTAGGTTTTGAAGAAACTGGGGCACATTCTGATGCTCACTGAAGGTGGCATCACGTAGAGAGTCTTTGAAAGCCTTGAGAGGAGTACGGCACTTACGTCCGTAGAGCATCTCATAAGGAGATACTCCTAGGGACTCATTGGGAAGACTTCTATAGATACACATTATTAGGTCTTTGCTTATCCCAATCCTTAGAGGTTTCATTACAAAACTTCTTCAGGAGTGCTTTAATAGTCTGATGACTACGCTCAAGAGAACCCTGTGAAGCAGGATGATAGGGGCTGGACAATACCTGTTTGATGTTGAACTCTTCCAGTGTCCTCTTGAAGAGATCACTGGTGAAGTTGGTGCCACAGTCGCTCTGAACCTCCCTTGGAAATCCATACTGGGTGAAGATCTTCAATAAGTGTTTCACAACCGTAGCAGCCGTAATGTTCTTTACTGGAACTGCTATGGGGAATCTGGTGGTAGGACACAGGATGGTTAAGATATAGGCGTTACCTGAACTGGTCCGAGGTAAAGGACCAACACAGTCTATAATAAGTCTGTGGAAAGGTTCCGCAGGCACCTGTATGGGAGTCAGTGGTGCTCTGGGAATAGAGATGTTCGGTTTACCTGCCATCTGACATGTATGACACTGTTTGACGTACTGTTTGACGCTATTTACCATACCTGGCCAGTAGTAGTCTTGACGGATTCCATGGTAGGTCTTGTTAAATCCGTAGTGGGAGAGTGCTCCGTGGGCCAGGTGTAGAATAGTGGGCCGCAGGCTGGCAGGAATCACTAGTTGTTCGACGTTGGCCCAATCGTCCTCCTCCTTCAGTTTACTGGGTCTATATCTGCGGTAGAGCAACTCGTTCTCTAGGAAGAACCCAGGAATACTGTCAGGTTGAGTCTCAGCCTGGAAAAATAATGGTGTCAAGGTAAGATCTTCCCTCTGTAACTTACGGAACTCCAACTTGGTCAGATTCGGGGGTAGTTTCTGAGGGTCTTGAGGGACAGCGGTAGCAGTAGAGTCAGCTGGCTGTGGTCGTGCAGCTTGTGCACGGGTGGTCACTAAAACCGGAGGAGAAACTTCATCACTCTCTTGAACCTTTGCTGGAACATACTCAAAAATGGGATTATCCATCACAGAGGTACACACCTGGGGTTTGTCCATGACGATCAGGTTGGTCGGTTGCAGGTCTTCTGCCAAGTCGTTGCCCAGGAGAAGTTGCACTCCAGGCATGGGAAAAGGCTTTTCCCTGATGGCGACTTGGACTTCTCCGGTCACGAAGGGACAATCCAGGTGGACTCTGGCGAGAGGATAAGGAGTGGTAGCAGTGAGGTCAGTGATGAAGACAGTTTCTCCGGTGTAGGCGATGTTGGGCACAGCCGACTTCAAAATAATCGATTGAAGAGCCGCTGTGTCCCTCAAGATCTTCAGTTTGAAACGTCCCTCCGGATTTGAACCGTTGGCAGAGACAGTTCCAGTATACAGGTGTTTACTGAAAAGAGAAAGATCATTAACATGAACACCAACATTCATCACAGGCTTACCGGACTTAGGAGGAGTCTGTTTGGGTTTTGGTTCGGTGTTTCCTTTGTATTGAGACTTACCACATTTATCTATGGTATGTCCATAGAGTCTACAATACTTACAGTACAATTGCGAGCCAGCTTGATCGGTACTCACTTTCTCGTAACTGTACCACGACTTCTTACTGGAAGATGGTTCTGGTGTCAGCCGGTGGATGAGGCTGTAAGTGTCAGCCGACTTAGCACACTTTAGGTAGTCGGTTTCTTCTTTATCTGCTAAATATAGACGGACAGGAGGCGGCACACGCCTCAAGAATTCTTCAACTAGCATGAGGTTGACGAGTTCTGCAAAGGTAGAGACATGTGCTGCTTCCAGCCATTTCATAAAATATCTCCTTTTGGTATTAGCAAATTCGAGAAAGGTAGTGGTACTTGCCTTCAGGTGGTCACGGAATTTCCTTCGATAACTTTCGGTGGAGAGAAGGTAGGCGTCCAACACTGCTTGTTTCAGAGTCTGGTAGTCATTCTCAGACGCCAAAGTACTGAGTGTAACTGCAGCTCTACCTGTAAGATGTACTCTGAGAAGGGTTGCCCATTGGTCGGCAGGCCAACTAAGTTGATTAGCAAGGGTTTCAAAGGTGGTGAAAAACACATCAACTTCTGTTCTACGAATGGTGGCATTAACTTACTTGCATGTGATATATTGAAACTGACGGGAAGATTGGCGGTAGCTTGCTGGCGTTGAGCGAGGTGTGAAGTTTCCAACGCGAATTCTCGTTGACGACATTCCATAGCCAGAGTTGCTTGTTGTTTGTCATGTTCGTGTTGCATCTCCAATTGGCGTTGTTTTGTTTCAAGCTGTATTCGTTCCCGCTCACGGAGTATTGCAATCTCACGTTCTTGTTCTTCCTTTCTTATGGCAGCTGCTTCCCTTTGTTGCTCGAGGGCTTCTCTTTGCTGCTCGCGTTCGATCTTGGCAAGCTCTATTTTGAGTTTCATCGTTGCCAAATCAGTTTTATCGCAATAAAGTAAGTTTCGTGAGTTTCAGAGTCTATCTTACCTTCCTCTAAGAGATGATCCAGTAACAGGTTATGTATTTCATTTTTGTTTGGCTTGGTAGGGAACTTCCAGTTGATACTCATGTGCAAGAGTTTGTAATTCAGTCCTCTTGGCACGACTTAAAGTCCCTATTTCACCTGCTGGATCTGCACGGAAAGCTTGGAGACGAAACATGGTGAAATTAGCAAATAAATGCACAACGAATATACTGTTGTGATATGGTGAATGTCAGAAACAGGACAACGTGGCAACTGGTACCTATCCTGTGGAATCGTTAACAATTAATGTTAATTTCAAGATGATAAATGATTAATAAATCAAGGTCGCAGGAATTCTTGTACCCGGTACTCATGTAAGAGGATAAGGGCAAGAAAATCCTACTAAACAAGCGAAACTGAGTTTCTAAAACAAATGAAACAGTTAATTGCCTCAAAAGTAAAATTGGTAGTCCAAGAATGTAGGCATACCTTGCCGAGTCTCTATAGGACATAAGCAAGTTTTTCCCACTGAAATTAATATGATACTTACAGAATTAGCGAACTTTTGTGCTCTGAAAAAGAAGGCTAATTCCCTACCAATGTAAATATCATCTCTGACCGACGTGTAGGGGTGCGAGGTGTCAACTGGTGACGAGAACTGCTGCTGAGGTCCCAATTCAGCAACTAAAGTTCGTGCGAGAGGAACTATGGCCCCTCTTTATCCTCCTACTGTCAGATTGCAGAAGATTAGGTGCACTTGACCAGGGTACCAATATGATGATCTGCCGAAAATATGAGAAATATCCTAGGGACAAAAGATGGTAAACACGAGTAATAACACGGAGGGAGAGATGACCAATTAAGAGAGTGACTGAGGCCTACAGTCACCACGTAATCCAAAGTTGTCTCACCTTCACCATATGCTACTCTCGGAATGCACAATACACACAGCACCATATGAAAATAAAATTGAATATTAAAAATAGTGAAAAGCTACGTTACCAAAGCCAAATACGCTTACCATAAATTTACTACGTGGCACCAGTACCTGAGTGAAGCTCCCGGACAGGCCCCCACATTATGTGACGGTAAAGCGTTGCTGTTCGGCTGTTTCATATGCTAGGGGCAGGGCCTCATCACATGACAAAAAAAAAAAGAGAAAATTTGGTCCTTTCGTCTGTGGTAAGGTAATGGGAAGACACACAAAACACAAAGTATATAAACAATGAAATTTTAATTACTCTACAAAACAAGACATGAATAAAGGCAATCTCATAAAATATGCAGGATAAGTCAACAAGCAAAATAACATGAATAATCACTGGCAAATGAAAAGTTACGCTAAGACAAGTAAGTTACAGTGATAGCAAAATAAAATATGAGTGCTGGAATACTGGCTTCGAGCTGCCACTTCCCTTAGTACACGAAAGCCAAGGCTTAGTCTACCAGCGAGAGATGTCAACTGCATGGAGCACTGAGATATTCTGACGAGACTGGCGCACTGCAGCCCAGACGTCGACTTGTGATGGTGACGGAGGGCAGGTGCGACGAGACACCAGCCAATCAGCAACAGGCAGGCAAAGGATGAGCAGTTAGCTGGTTACGGCGGTGGCCAGGTGTTGGGGTACATTTTGCTCTCTGGGCAAAACGTTTGGCGATACTTGGTGAACGTATCTTCTATATAGTATCTTGTATTTTGACGTAATTATGTAGGGAAGAGCAGGCTCAATCTCTCTTGAAAGAGATTATCGTCACAATATATATATATATATATATATATATATATATATATATATATATATATATATATATATATATATATATATATATATATATATATATATATATATATAGTTATATATAGTTATATATATATATATATATATATATATATATATATGTCGTACCTAGTAGCCAGAACGTACTTCTCAGCCTACTATGCAAGGCCCGATTTGCATAATAAGCCAAGTTTCCTGAATTAATATATTTTCTCTAGTTTTTTTCTTATGAAATGATAAAGCTACCCATTTCATTATGTATGAGGTCAAATTTTTTTTATTGGAGTTAAAATTAACGTAGATATATGACCGAACCTATCCAACCCTACCTAACCTAACCTAGCCTATCTTTATAGGTTAGGTTGGGTTAGGTAGTAGAAAAAAGTTAGGTTAGGTTAGGTTAGGTAGGTTAGGTAGTCGAAAAAACATTAATTCATGAAAACTTGGCTTATTAGGCAAATCGGGCCTTGCATAGTAGGCTGAGAAGTGCGTTCTGGCTACTAGGTACGACATATATATATATATATATATATATATATATATATATATATATATGTCGTACCTAATAGCCAGAACGCACTTCTCAGCCTACTATTCAAGGCCCGATTTGCCTAATAAGCCAAGTTTTCATGAATTAATGTTTTTTCGTCTACCTAACCTACCTAACCTAACCTAACCTAGCTTTTTTTGGCTACCTAACCTAACCTTACCTATAAAAATAGGTTAGGTTAGGTTAGGTAGGGTTGGTTAGGTTCGGTCATATATCTACGTTAATTTTAACTCCAATAAAAACAAATTGACCTCATACATAGAGAAAAGGGTTGCTTTATCATTTGATAAGAAAAAAATTTTAGTAAATATATTAATTCAGGAAAACTAGGCTTATTAGGCAAATCGGGCCTTGAATAGTAGGCTGAGAAGTGAGTTCTGGCTACTAGGTACGACATATATATATATATATATATATATGTCGTACCTAGTAGCCAGAACGCACTTCTCAGCCTACTATGCAAGGCCCGATTTGCCTAATAAGCCAAGTTTTCCTGAATTAATATATTTTCTCTAAATTTTTTCTTATGAAATGATAAAGCTACCCATTTCATTATGTATGAGGTCATTTTTTTTTTATTGGAGTTAAAATTAACGTAGGTATATGACCGAACCTAACCAACCCTACCTAACCTAACCTAACCTATCTTTATAGGTTAGGTTAGGTTAGGTAGCCGAAAAAGTTAGGTTAGGTTAGGTTAGGTAGGTTAGGTAGTCGAAAAAACAATTAATTCATGAAAACATGGCTTATTAAGCAAATTGGGCCTTGCATAGTAGGCTGAGAAGTGCGTTCTGGCTACTAGGTACGACATATATATATATATATATATATATATATATATATATATATATATATATATATATATATATATATATATGTCGTACCTAGTAGCCAGAACTCACTTCTCAGCCTACTATGCAAGGCCCGATTTGCCTAATAAGCCAAATTTTCATGAATTAATGTTTTTTCGTCTACCTAACCTACCTAACCTAACCTAACCTAGCTTTTTTGGCTTACCTAACCTAACCTTACCTATAAAGATAGGTTAGGTTAGGTTAGGTAGGGTTGGTTAGGTTCGGTCATATATCTACGTTAATTTTAACTCCAATAAAAAAAAATTGACCTCATACATAGTGAAATGGGTAGCTTTATCATTTCATAAGAAAAAAAATTATAGAAAATATATTAATTCAGGGAAACTTGGCTTATTAGGCAAATCGGGCCTTGCATAGTAGGCTGAGAAGTGAGTTCTGGCTACTAGGTACGACATATATATATATATATATATATATATATATATATATATATATATATATATATATATATATATATATATATATATATTTATATATTGTGACGGTGTTCCCCCCCTTATATTTCTCCCACGCCAGCTGTAAGAGTCATATCTACTTTACCCGAACATTCTCTGCCTTCCAGAGAACAATTTGACATATGTGGGAGCATGAGGTGTTCTCGCATAGGAGAGAAATTAACTAAAGAAGAGTGTTTTGGCCAGTAGCTTAGGCCCTTTTGGACGCCAAGATGGCGCCGATTCTTACGTTTTCGCGCCAAAATGTTATGATGTCAGTGGCACCAGATTGGCCAAGGATGGTGACGTGGTACAGGGAGCCAATGAGAAACGCCCCTGGCAAGTGTGACGTCACGAGTGGAGGTAGGTCCGGGTCGTGCGCCCCCGTGGCGCCAGGAGTTAGATACGACACGTCGTCAAGGGCGGACGTGCGATAGGGGGGTCCTGTCAGTCTGACAGTATTCGCCCCTCTTCGGTGAATATACGCATCACCAGTGGTCTGCGAGCATCCTGTAAGGTCTTCCTGAACTCCGTGAGGCGGAAAGAAGAAGGAATTGACGGGAAACGAGCAACAAGTGCTCCAGTGACAGGTGCTTAGCAAGAGTGAAGCCTGGGCAGTGACGTTAGGGACGACTGTATAGTTTCACCAGTTGGGTGATGATGTAGCGGCTGGGCCAGTTCACCGTGAGGAAGAAGACGAACAAACTAGCTGGGAATACGAACGACTGCAGCTGGGAGTAAGTGTCGGAAAATCCGACACCATTTAATATATCATACAGACAGATAATAGCTGTGTTGTATAAACAAGTTAACCCATAGAAAACGTAATTTGTAGTGGAATTACCATCTAAAGAAAACGGGATATCATCACCACATACTATTATATTCTCCACCTATTATGGTGGGAATTATTCTTAAATACATTAGTCTTTGGACTTTACCATCATAAAAACATCTTATATAAATTAACTTAATTATCACTATTAAAGTAGAGTAAATGTGACCCTTCTATCACTTTCTGACATTTGGAGAATGTAAGCCAGGCGTCAGGGAGTGGGGAAGGAGGGCAGCCATTGTTGTGTCACCTCCGAGACGTGTGGAGCAAATTTGGCTCCTATCATATCTGGACAATGTCGGCCAGGCGTCAATAGTATGGAGTGTTAGATGCAGCCATTGTTGAGACTAGACCAGAGGCTCACACGGGAGCAAATTCGGCTCCTGTTAAATTTACTTGGACGTAGTGTTATGGAAACTAAAAGTGTACCATTATCAACACGCTGTCTACAAATTCAAGTTAAGTGTTCTTTCCGAAACCCATTATCTATCATTAGTGGCCATTAATGTCATTGGGTAGGGTTTGCCGGTTAGAACGCGAAATCGCCTCATACTAAAGGTAATTAAGCCAGGTCTTTATTGTTCCATGTACAATGTTTCTCTGAAATACCTGTCATATACTAGGTTTCTGGCTTCACAGCTAGCGCCCTTTTAACAGGTCAAGACGAGGAAGCATGTTTGTGCATCAGTTACCAGCACGTGGAAGCTACCTCAAAGAGGGAAAATGTGGTCTACATCCTGGTTATACCTGCTGTACAAATAAGATAAGGAACCTTTTCAATGTATGTAGTTAATTCTGTAGTTTGATTGGCTGCATATATATAAGCACCAACCCCCCCCCTAATGTGTAGAGGATCGATTTGTGAGATTATGAGATTATTGCAGAAATACAGTCCACTTATCATTATACAAATTGCTATCGAAGTATATAAATTAACATAAATATAAATTCATATAAATTAAATAAATATAAATCTCACAGGTCGGTTCCCACAGTAAGGACTGCAGACATAGTTGTGAGGAGGAGACAACGTCTAGGAGACCGACTCCAACCCTTCAAGAGGGGTTGGAGGAGCACGGAGCCTGCAGAGAGAAGCAGTACGGAGAAGACGTGCTTTTTGGGTGTTGGTTGAGGTCCTGGAAAGAGCATCAGTGTGTGTGGGGGTGTTCCCTACAGCAAGTCGTGAGCCGGGACCAGGAGCTTCAATTCAACTCTCAACAGAAGACGAGTCCACATCATTTATGGTGGAAGTAGGTAATTCAGTTTTCCCTCCCATTCCCCTTTAGTTAGCGATTAGCCAGAGTATCTTCTATGTCGTGAGCAGGGCTCACCAATGTCTATGTTTCTAGTAAGACACAGTTGTGAGGGGAGATGCTATAAAGCTCTCACGAGAGATATATATATATATATGGTCTGTGATTGCATCTGTGGTTTGATGAAGAGATTACTGTGACGAGGACATTTATATTTACATGTCATTTATATTATAAGTTCGTGCCAGAGGTTATATATATAAATACACAATTTAACAGTGTAAGGCTGTGTGCCTAGAGTTACCTCGTTATTATAAATATTGATAAAGTGAACTATATATACTGGAGTTATTAAATAATATATTCATATGTCTAGTGGTTAACTGTGATTATGCCAGTGTTGTGATATACTGTGAATACGAGGGAATAATAGGCGCCTCACGCCAATAGTGTGAGTGTAGTGAGGAAGTGAACAGTGAGGAGTGTGAGGGGGCGTGGCATCTTGTGAGTTGCCAAACGTTCGATACCACCGCTGTGTTTGTGTCAACCCTCCATTACCTTGTTGCTATTGAGACTATCGAAGAGTGAGTGATTTAAACATATACTTACCTGTTACCAAATTGATTAGTATTCCCTGAGGCCACTACTATATTACTACTATTCCACTGAGGTGTTACTGGACACGGTAAACACCAGTTGGCGACCTATAGTGAGTGGTAAAGCCCTCTGTCGGGGCGGGCACATGATCAAGTGAAGTGATCGTGTTCTCACTCGTCTTTAGGCTACGAGGCCAGCCGGAGACAGACTGAGAGACTCTCCTGGTGAACAGTGGCACCGTGAGGATCGAGTGTAGACCAGTGGGGGCTACAGTAAGTAACGTTTATTACTACTAATATTTGGTGGTGACTGGCTAGAGAGAGAAAGACACCCCGACATTGGCGACCTTGCCAGGATTACGATTACGATTGTGGTGCTTGATAGTGGCCAAAGGTATTAGGTACAGGTAACAGGTATTCACTCATAGCACAAGTATGGAGGACGAGAAGGTAGCAATGTTTATTGACACCAGGGATGAACAGGTGCTGGAGGATTGCACCAAGGTGCAGCTGCAGTTAATAGCTGACCACTTTGGAATCCAGTTGAGATCCTCCAAAGTTTGAGAAAGGAGGCTTGAGATTGTGGCACAGCTCAGGGGCCGAGATGAGGCTTCAAGGGAGGAACGGCCACAGACACCTGCCAGTGCAAGGGAGAATTTAAGCATTGGTGGAAGCAGTAGGGGATCCAGCGGCAGCCGGCGCATCGTCAAGCTGGAGATGATGAAGCTGCAGTTGGGGGCACAGCTGCGCAGAGAAGAGCGTGAGCACGAAGCACAGCTGAAGAGTGAAGACTGAGAAGCACAGCTGAAGCGTGAAGAACGAGAAGCACAGCTGAATCGTGAAGAACGAGAAGCACAGCTGAGACGGGAGGAGCGCGAGCTGGAAGCCAAGCTGAAGCGGCAAGAGATGGAAGCCAACAGAGAGGTTGAGCTGAAGCGGGCTGAACTAGGGCTAGCCCCACCCGCACCCCCACAGCAGGAGGACCGCCGGGTACGAGAGAGAGATTTACCGGTTTTTGTGCCTAATGAAGCTGAGGGCTTCTTTGACCATTTCGAGAGGGTAGCTACCTTGAAGAAGTGGCCAAGAGCAGAGTGGGCGGAGCTGGTCCAGGGCAGGCTAACAGGTGAAGCTCGCGAGGCTTACAACATGCTTGACCTCGAGGAATGCACCAATTATGATGCAGTGAAGAGAGCAGTGCTTCACTCGTTTAAGCTGACTCCAGAGTGTTACAGGAGAAGGTTCCGAGAATGTACCCGTTCGCCAGGTAAATCTTATGCAGAGACGGCGAGGGACATGGAAAGAAGATTTCTGAAGTGGTTGAAAGCTGAACGAGTCAGCTAAGTCAGCTGAGGACATCAAACAGCTAATGGTCATGGAAAAATTTATGTCCGTGCTCTCTCCTGAGATCAGGATTAGAGTCATGGAGGCGGACATAAAAGACTTGAGGGCTGCTGCTGACAGAGCTGACATGTTGGAGGAAGTCTTGCGATCACGCAGAGAGGGACCGCACAGGCCGCCGGTGTACTCTGGCTATGGGAGTGGTTTTAGGAAGACGGACGGATGGAGGACAGGAACGAGTTCTCCCAAGTCCCACCTCTCGAGTGAAGACGGTAGGGGACTGAAAAGTTCTGTGGAACCAATCAAGAAGCCCCTAGCTGAGAGTGCCGGATCTGTTGTTGTGCTGAGGGACAATACGAGGGAGACGACGGAAGGTGCGAGGAAGACCCACGGAGCGACGGTCTCTGGAGTCATTGCTAGGGCCTGCGGTGGTGGAAGGTCACCGCCAAGAAGGGTCCGCTGCTACAACTGTGGAGGATATGGACATTTTGCGCAGGATTGCAAATGCCCTAAGCAGCGTGGGAACGTTTCTTTCGTTAGGATGGAAGACCAAGTGGCCGAGAACGTGCGGGGTGAGTCTGTACCAAGTGTGGAGAAGAAAATTCACCCATTCGTTTGTGAGGGGACGGTAAGGATGGGGGAGGCAGACCCCATTCCTGTGAAGATATTGAGGGACACCGGGGCTGATTTTACCCTGGTGAGTAGAACCCTGTTCCCCGAGGATTATGAGAATACCAGTGTGGGGGTGGCTGTTGTGACCACTGTGGGAGGCCCAGTGAGGATACCCCTGCACAAAGTAACTTTGGATTCTGATTATGGCTGTCAGACCCTAGTGGTAGGGGTCTGTGCCTCAATGCCCAAGATGGAGGCACAAGTCATCCTTGGGAATGATGCCTGTGGAGGATGTGTCCTCCCTAACCTCGTGAAAGACGAGGAGTGCTTGGAGCACTACAGAGAGAAAGGCAGAGTATTAGACGCCTGTGGGAACGGGAAGGGAATCGCCGAGGTGGCGTTCCCTGTATGCGCTGTGATCCCAAGGCGGTGCAACGAGCACGGAGTGAGTGGATCTGATGGGGCTGAAGAAGAGACGTCTGACAGCCTGGGGGTCGATCACCTCTTCGTGGAACTCGGAGAACAGGTGGAGGGCGAAGGCAACCCGGATGGTGAGCTACAGGTGACCCTCGCCAGTTCTCTTGGGGTGGACCGCGCTCGTCTGGGGGAGTTACAGCAGGTGGAGTTCCCAGAGTTGATTCGGGAGGCCAAAGGAGGACGTGCTGGTCCTGAGAGTGCCACACATTTTTATCTGCAAGATGGGATGCGGATGAGACAATGGAGGCCTGTGAGAATGGAGGCCAGAGAGGAATCACTAGGTATGAGGCACCAGGTAGTGTTGCCGTTCCACTGCAGAGCGGCAGTGCTGGATCTGTCGCACTCTGTGGATTCTGCAGGTCACCTGGGGGTGACCAAGACTCTACGCAAGATCAGGGACCATTTCTACTGGCCGGGTATGGACGCCGATGTGAGGCGTCACTGTAAGACTTGCTTACCTTACCAGAGAGCAGGAAAGATTGTACGAGCGATACCAAAGGCCCCGTTAGTCCCTGTTCCTGCATTTGGGCCAGCGTTTGAACGTCTGTTGGTCGACGGGGTAGGACCGTTGCCACGGACAAGAAAGGGAAACACCTACCTGATGACCATCATGTATCCGGCGACAAGGTTCCCGGAAGCAGTCCTGATGCGATGCTTTACGTCAAAAGATGTAGCCGGGCAGTTGCAGCGTTTTTTCTCTTGGGTAGGAATGCCCAGGGAAATCAAGACGGACTGTGGGAGCGTATTCCAGTCCAAGTGGTTTAGACAGACCGTGTCGAATTGGGGAGTAACTCAGATTCGGTCGTCGCCCTACCGACCGCAGTCGCAAGGGGGGATCAAAAGGTTTCACTCCACACTGAAAACCATTCTGAGAGTGTTCTGTGCGGAACAAGGAGCCGAGTGGGATGAGGCAGTGTACCCTGCATTGTTTGCTATACGGAATGCTGTAGTGGAGTCACTGGGTTTCTCACCGTTCCAACTGGTATATGGACATGAGGTACGGAGTCCTCTATCCATGCTGAGTGAGCAATGGGCGCCAGGAGTGACCATGGGAAGGGTCAGCGAATATGTGCAGAAATTTAAGGAGCGTCTCGCATTGGCGAAAGAGCTGGCAGGAAAGCATTTGAAGGAGGCGCAGCAAAAGATGTCAGAGTTGTACGACAAGAAAGCTATGTCAAGAGAGTTCCAGGTTGGATCTCAGGAAAATTGTGTTACTGCCAGGGAAGAGTCGTATGACCGAGTCACGATCTGAGGGACCGTATAAGGTACTAAGACGATTGGGTCCAGTAAGCTATGAAGTCAGCAAGCCGGACAGACCCCGCAAGACACAGGTGTGTCATATTGACCGTCTGAAGCCTTTCTTCCCTGAAGAAGGAGGAGCCGCCGTGCAGGACGGAACAATGCCACTAGAACTACAGCAGAAAGTGGTCTTATGCGTGCAGGTGAATCAAGAGATTCCAGCAGAGGAAGGAAAATGGTCCTGGGCGGACGGCACCCATCTCTCCAATGCGGAGAGTTTGAAGAATATCGGAGTCAAGCTTCAACACCTGGAAGGAAGACAGAAAGCGGATCTGACGGACCTGTTGAGAGAGAATGCATCTCTTTTTACCGACGTGCCCCGATGCCACAAGAGTGTGACGCACGAGGTAGAGGTGAGGGACGCCAGGCCCATTAAACAGAGTGCTTATAGGGTCAGCCCTGAGAAGCGAGAATTGATGAGGAAGGAGGTAGTGTACCTTCCTGAGAATGACCTTGCCAAGCTTAGCAACAGCGAGTGGAGTTCCCCGTGTTTGCTGGTTAAGAAAAGCGACGGTACATACCGCTTTTGCACGGACTACAGGAAGGTGAACTCCATCACTGTGGCAAATTCCCACCCCATGCCCAGGGTAAGTGATTACATCGATCAGGTGGGTAGTGCCAGATATGTGTCCAAGGTCGACCTGCTCAAGGGGTATTACCAAATCTCGTTAACTCCCGAGGCTAGAAAGATATCAGCTTTTGTGACACTGGATGGACTGTATCAGTATAAAGTGTTGCCCTTCGGGATGAAAAACAGCGGGGTTGTTTTCAACGTATGATGAACGAGTTGCTGAGAGGAGCCGAAGGCTGCACTGTATACATTGACGATATAGTAGTGTACGCCAACGATTGGGAGGCACACCTAGAGCGACTCAGGGAGCTGTTCAGGAGGCTCGAAGATGTTAACCTGACCGTGAACCTAGCCAAGAGTGAGTTAACAACACTCCTCTTGTACCTGTCTGGGCAGTCACTGTTGGCATTGAGGCACATTCCTATGTTTGTTTCCTTAGTGTAGACTGCAGTGTGGAAACCTCTGCGCCTTTCCATGACCGTTACATCTAGAATGGGCAGCTTCCCATCCTTCTCCATCTCGTAAGTGAAACGCAGGACAGAATTCCGCTCAAATGCCTCTTTCAGCTCCTGCAGATGTCTGACATCAGGTACCTGTGTAAAAATGTCGTCAACATACCTGCAGTATATGGCCGGTTTCTAGTTCATGTCGACTAAGACCTTTTGTTCGATGGTACTCATGTAGAAGTTCGCTAACAGGACACCTAGGGGAGAACCCATGGCGACCCCATCTACTTGCTTATACATGTGCCCATCCGGGCTTAAGAAGGGTGCCTCTTTAGTACAAGCTTGGAGTAGTTTCCTTAGAATGTTTTCTGGTATGTCAAGAGGAGTACAGGCCGGATCACGGTACACTCTGTCCGCTATCATCCCGATTGTTTCATCCACAGGTACGTTGGTAAACAGTGATTCTATGTCCAACGAGACTCTTATCCCTGTGGCCCTTGTTCCCCGCAGTAAGTCAACAAATTCCTTTGGAGACTTCAGGCTGAAGGCGCAAGGGGCATAAGGAGTCAGCAAGCCATAGAGTCGCTTCGCCAGTCTGTACATGGGTGTGGGTATCTGGCTGATGATTGGCCGAAGTGGGTTTCCAGGCTTATGTGTCTTGACATTTCCATAAGCATATCCAGGTTTATATTCTACATCTCTTTCCAGGCGATTAGCGATGCATAAGCAACAGGGCTCCATTAAGGAACATATAATCTCTTCCCACAAAAAGACCATCACCAGAGAAGTCTTAACAAAAAACACGGAAATCATCGATAGATACAGCGATAGCAGGCAGCTTGATATCTGCGAGGCACTACACATTAAGAAGTAGACACCAGCAATCAACAGCCAATTAATGCACAACTATATTCTACAGACTTCAAGACTCCGCACCAATACACAAGCATCAAGAAATATGGGCCAATAGGCCCTTTGCAGTTACTTCCATTCTTCCCTTTAACTTACAAAATATTATACCCATTGTTTCGTGTTCTGTCTTGTGTTGAAAGTTTGTTTTCACCTTATCCAAAACTGTTAGAACATATCACCTCACACAAATGCAGGTATAAAATCAAAGCTGTTTAAACACTGTTTAGTGTTTGCAGGTTATAGTTGTGTGTGTGTAAACTAAAGTCTTTGAAAATGTAGTAAGTTATTACGAAACGCATTCAAGTGTCGCGTCAGACTAGAAATAAAAATGAATTTTGGAGAATTGATTTTTCAATTACCATCGACAGTGAAAAGAAACATAAGAAATATTGAGAAAAATCGTGTTAGAATTATTAATCTTACTTTTTCGGTCATATTTAATAATATGTCTACAGGAAAGACTGCACCCAAACTATATATATATATATATATATATATTTTTTTTTTTTTTTGAGATATATACAAGAGTTGTTACATTCTTGTACAGCCACTAGTACGCGTAGCGTTTCGGGCAAGTCCTTAATCCTATGGTCCCTGGAATACGATCCCCTGCCGCGAAGAATCGTTTTTTCATCCAAGTACACATTTTACTGTTGCGTTAAACAGAGGCTACAGTTAAGGAATTGCGCCCAGTAAATCCTCCCCGGCCAGGATACGAACCCATGACATAGCGCTCGCGGAACGCCAGGCGAGTGTCTTACCACTACACCACGGAGACTGTATATATATATATATATATATATAGTGAGGGTACCACCTCTGGTGCCAATGTGGGGACCCATAGCCTCGGAGAAGAAAATAAAAAGTATTCAGAGGAGACCTTGTGGTTTCTCACTGAACACTAATATTATCTTCTCCTACCACCCCCATTCTTTTGTATGTACACATATATATTTACTTTATTTGAACTTTGTTACAAAAAAGGAGTTACATATGGGTTACAAAGATGGTTGTCATAGGTTGTCGAGTTCCTCCAGCTCCTCAGATGGCGGGCAGGAACCCTGGATGCAGTGCGCATTTCCCCTCTGTATCGCCACACTGAGGCGCTGGAAAAGAAAGCTTGCAGCTCTCGGGTCCCTTGTTGTTTCAATGAGCCTAGAACCCAGTTCCTTCAAAAAACTGGTAGCACTTTTACCCCAGGCGCCGAGCGTCTCAGCAGCAATGGGGACAAAATTGTAGTGGTGATGCAGTTCTCTATACTTACGGGATTTGGCTGCTTCCCTGTGGGTGGCAGCGCCACCTGGTTGTGCAACACTGAGGTTAATGTAGGTGTTAGCCAGGGTTGATACGCACGTGTAGTCCCATACCAACTGCTTGCCATTCTTCCAGGGGTTCACTGTGATACCATCAGGGCGACCAATAAGAGCATCAGAGTTACGGGGCGTTAGGTAACGGGGCTCTCTTTCAGCTGGGCATCCAGCTGTGGTGAGGCTCCTCTTGATGATGTCGTTAACTTCACTGTGCCTCGAGTGCCATCCCCCTGTGCTTTGGCAGAGTAGGCCATGGTGACCGTACCTGTCAGCCACCACCTCGCCGCAAATACACCTATATCTGGTGTGGATTGGGGCAGCAAGGCGGAGGGCCACAACAATTCGGAGGGCGTGTGGTGTGAGACACGTGCCAGTTGCCGACATTGGGGTTGCTAACAGGAAATCCCCTGCATGTGGTGCTGCTACTGCTGTGAGGCGAGCAATGTCGTGTTGTGTTGTTGCAGCACCCTGGCACTCTGCAGCAACTTGGTCTACAATGGGACCATCCCAGCTGGATTGCTTGTGGGATTTTGGGGATGGTGGTTGAGGTGATTGGCCTGCACGAGAGGCCCACTCTGTGGCACAGCGTGTAAAATTGGGATCATGTACACCTGCCAGCTGATGTAAGTGGGCAGGTAGAATTTCCTTCACAAGGTCGTCGGATGCTGATAAGGAGGACAGGAAGGCTGGAACAGCGATTTGCGTTGCTGTTCGAACTCCGAGGCCCCTAAGTCTTACGTGAAGAGAGGCTTGTTTCCACTGTAGGTCATCGAGAGAGAGGTTAAGGGCTTTTTCTAGCATTGATTTCAGTAACCGGTCATACTCACTTAGTTTTTGGCTACTGTAAGATGGTGAACACCTCAGAAAGTAGGTTAACCTGGGGAGGGACAGACATCTGGTGATGAGGTAGAGTGCATCATGAGCATCAATATCCTCAATCCTCCCATCCATCCTCTTAAGGTCGGCGATTTTCTTATCAAGGACCTCATCGATGGCTTTCAACCCCAGGGAAGCTCCTAGGAGTGTGCTGTCTTCAGGTTTAGTTTTATGGATATTTGGCAGAAGACCCTCTATTCTCTCTACGATGCCCTGGTTGGAACATATTATTTCACATTTAGAAGGGTTCAGGGTGAGGCCTAAAACTGCACCTTGCTCCTGGATTTTTCTGATGTCCTCCAGGAGGGAGGACATATATATATATATATATATATATATATATATATATATATATATATATATATATATATATATATATATATATATATATATATATATATATATATATATATATATATATATATATATATGTATATATATATATATATATATATATCTATATAGATATATATATATATATCTATATATATATATATATAGATATATATATATATATATATATATATATATATATATATATCTATATATATATAGATATATATATATATATATATATATATATATATATATATATATATATATATATATATATATATATTTATATATATATATATATATATATATATATTTATATATATATATATATATATATATATATATATATATATATATATATATTGTGACGATAATCTCCTTCAAGAGATTGAGCCTGCTCTTCCCTCCACAAATACGTCGCAACAAATATATATAACTACTAGGGAAGAAATGTCCAACAACGACAACAACATCTCCAAGGTTTGCCAGAGCGCAAAACGTATGCAGCCAGGGACACCTGTTCAGACTCAAACCGCCAAACTACCTGTTGATCGCTGCCGGCTCCTCGCTGATTGGTCGCCGGTCTGGCTGCAACTGCACTCGCCCCCCCCCATACTACTTGATGTCTGGGGTCGCCACGACCTCAGACCTCAGAATATTCAGTGCTTCCACAGTTAACACTTCTCCCGGCTAGACGTTAGCGTATACTGAGAGAGGTGGTAGCTTAAAGCCAATATTCCAGCACCTTACCTTTATTTTTGTGTTGCACTTCTTGTTATTTTGTCTTAACGTAACTTTTCATTGTGTCATTTAATTATTCTTATTATTTTGATTGATTGATTTTATTATACGAATTTGTTTGTCCATTTTTTCATGTTTTGATTTATTTAACGTAATTAAAATTTCATTGTTAAAGTTTACTTGTGTTTTGTGTGTCTTCTCCTTACCTTACCACAGACGAAGTTCCAGTTTTTTCTATTTTTTTTATAACTATGTGACGAGGCCATACCCCTAGCCTTAACAGCCGAACACCAACGCGTTACCGTCACAAGTTATATGGGGGCCTGTCCTAGGAGCTTCACTCAGGTACTGGTGCCAAGTGGTAATTTATGGTAAGCGTATTTAACTTTGTTAACGTAGCTTTACTATTTTTCATATTTAATTTCATTTTTTTATAAGGTGCGGTGTATTGTGCATTACGAGAGTAACATATGGTGAAGGTGAGACAACTTTGGATTACGTGGTGACTGTAGGCCTCAGTCATACTCTTAATTGGTCATCTCTCCCTCCGTGTTATTACTCGTGTTTACCATCTATGTCCCTTGAATATTTCTCATTTTGACAGATCATCATATTGGTACCCTGGTACTGTGGTCTGCCCCGGGTCAAGAGTACCCAATCTTCTGCAATCTGACTGTAGGAGGACAAAGAGGGCCATAGTTCCTCTAGCTCGAACTTTAGTTGCTGAATTGGGACCTCAGCAGCAGTTCTCGTCACCAGTTGACACCTCGCACCCCTACACGTCAGTCAGAGATGATGATACATACAACGGTAGGGAATTAGCTTACTTTTTCAGAGCACAAAAGTTCGCTAATTCTGTAAGTATCATATTAAATTCAGTAGGAAAAACTTGCTTTATGTCCTAAAGAGACTTGGCAAGGTATGCCTACATCCTTGGACTACCAATTTTACTTTTGAAGCATTTAACTGTTTCATTTGTTTTCGAAACTCTGTTTCATTTGTTAGTAGGATTTTCTTGCCCTTATCCTCTTACATGAGTACCGGGTACAAGATTTCCTGCGCCCTTGATTTAATTTAATCATTTAATATCTTTTACTTAACTTTAATTGTTAAAGATCTCACAGGATAGGTACCAGTTGCCACGTTGTCCTGTTTCTTACATTCACTATTGAATATTCGTGTACCTTTATTTGCTAATTTCACAATGTTTCGTCTCCAAGCTTTCCGTGCAAATCCAGCAGGTGAAATAGGGACTTTAAGTCGTGCCAAGAAGACTGAATTACAAACTCTTGCACATGAGTATCAACTAGAAGTTCCCTACCAAGCCAACAAAAATGACCTACACAACCTGTTGCTGGATTACTATTTAGAGCAAGGTAAGATAGACTCTGAAACTCATGAAACTTACTATATTGCAGAAAAAACTGATTTGGCAACGCTGAAACTCAAACTAGAGCTGGCCAAGATTGAAGAACGAACAGCTGCCATACGGAGGGAAGAACACGAACGCGAAGCCGCTTTGAGGAGAGACGAACAAGAACGCGAGGCTGCTTTGAGGAGAGAAGAACACGAACGTGAGGTTGCATTACTCCGTGAACGTGAACGAGTACAGCTTGAAACCAAACAACGCGAGTTGGAAATACAACGCGAACATGACAAGCAACAAGCGACTCTGGCTCTAGAGTGTCGTCAACGCGAAATCGCCTTGGAAACTTCACACTTCACTCAACGCCAGCAAGCTACTGCCAATCTTCCCGTCAGTTTTAATATATCACATGCAAGTAAGTTAATGCCATCCTTTGTAGAAGCAGAAGTTGATGTGTTTTTCACCACCTTTGAAACTCTTGCTAATCAACTCCGTTGGCCTGTCGACCAATGGGCCACACTTCTCAGAGTCCATCTTACAGGTAGAGCTGCAGTCACACTCAGTACTTTGGCGTCTGAGAATGACTACCACACTCTGAAACAAGCAGTGTTGGACGCCTACCTACTTTCCACCGAAAGTTATAGAAGGAAATTCCGTGACGCAAGTATTGTAGACTCTATGGACATACCATAGACAAGTGTGGTAAGTCTCAATACAAGGGAATCACTGACCAACAAAACCCAAACCAACTCCTCCTAAGTCCGGTAAGCCTGTGATGAATGTTGGTGTTGATGTTAATGATCTTTCTCTTTTCAGTAACCACCTGTATACTGGAACTGTCTCTGCCAACGGTTCAAATCCGGAGGGACGTTTCAAATTGAAGATCTTGAGGGACACAGCGGCTCTACAATCGATCATCTTGAAGTCGGCTGTGCCCAACATCACCTACACCGGAGAAACTGTCTTCATCACTGACCTCACTGCTACCACTCCATACCCTCTCGCCAGAGTCCACCTGGATTGTCCCTACGTGAACGGGGAAGTCCAAGTCGCCGTCAGGGAAAAGCCTTTTCCCATGCCTGGAGTGCAACTTCTCCTAGGCAACGACTTGGCAGAAGACCTGCAACCGACCAACCTCATCGTCATGGACAAACCCCAGGTGTGTAACTCTGTGCCAAGTAACCCTATTCTAGAGTATGTTCCAGCAGAGGTTCAAGAGAGTGATGAAGTTTCTCCTCCGGTTCTCGTGACCACCCGTGCACAAGCCGCACGTCCACAGCCAGCTGATTCTACTGCTACCGCTGTCCCTCAAGACCCTCAGAAACTACCCCCGCATCTGACCAAGTTGGAGTTCCGTAAGTTGCAGAGGGAAGATCTTACTTTAACACCATTGTTTTTCCAGGCTGAGACTCAACCCGACAGTATTCCTGGGTTCTTCCTAGAGAACGACCTGCTCTACCGCAGATATAGACCCAGTAAACTGAAGGAGGAGGACGATTGGGCAAACATCGAACAACTTGTGATTCCCACCAGCCTGCGGCCCACTATTCTACACCTGGCCCACGGAGCACTCTCCCACTACGGCTTCAACAAGACTTACCATGGGATTCGTCAAGACTACTACTGGCCAGGTATGGTAAATAACGTCAAACAGTACGTAAAACAGTGTCATACATGTCAGATGGCAGGCAAACCGAACATCTCCATTCCCAGAGCGCCACTGATTCCCATACA
>NC_091209.1:24854843-24899843 GCF_040958095.1 Procambarus clarkii
GCACCAGGTGCATATATATGTGTGGGTGCCAGTGCTGCCAGATGCATGTGTGTGTGCCAGTGTTGCCAGGTGCATATGTGTGTTTGCCAGTGTTGCCAGGTGCATGTGTGTGTGCCAGGTGCATATGTGTGTGTGGGTGCCAGTGCTGTCAGGTGCATGTGTGTGTGCCAGTGTTGCCAGGTGTATGTGTGTGTGTGTAGGCGCCAGTGTTGCCAGGTGTATATGTGTGATACCTGGTTGATGGGGTTCTGGGCGTTCTTCTACTCCCCCAAGCCCGTCCCGAGGCGAAGCTTGACTTGTGAGCTTTTGGTCCACTAGGCTGTTGCTTGGAGCGGCCCGCAGACCCACATACCCACCACAGCCCGGTTGGTCCGGCTCTCCTTGGAGGAAACAATCTAGTTTCCTCTTGAAGATGTCCACGGTTGTTCCGGCAATATTTCTTATGCTCGCTGGGAGGGTGTTTAACAACCGCGGACCTCTGACGTTTATACTGTGTTCTCTGATTGTGCCTATGGCATCTCTGCTCTTCACTGGTTCTATTCTGCATTTTTTCCATATCGTTCACTCCAGTACGTTGTTATTTTACTGTGTAGATTTGTTACTTAGCCCTCCAGTATCTTCCACGTGTATATTATTTGATATCTCTCTCGTCTTCTTTCTAGTAAGTACATTTAGAGATCTTTGAGACGATCCCAATAATTTAGGTGCTTTATCTCGTCTATGCGTGCCGTATATGTTCTCTGTATTCCCTCTATTTCAGCAATCTCTCCTGATCTGAAGGGGGAAGTGAGTACTGAGCAGTACTCAAGACGGGACGACACAAGTGACTTGAAGAGTAAATCCATTGTGATGGGATCCCTGGATTTGAAAGTTCTCGTAATCCATCCGATCATTTTTCTGGCTGATGCAATATTTGCTTGGTTATGCTCCTTAAACGTTAGGTCGTCAGACATAATTATTTCCAAATCCTTTTCATGCTGTATGCCTACTATGGGCACATTTGTTTGTGTTTTGTACCCTGTATTATCCTCATTTTTACCGTACCTGAATACCTGGAATTTATCACTGTTAAACATCATGTTATTTTCTGTTGCCCAGTCGAAAACTTTATTAATATCAGCTTGAAGTTTTTCAATGTCTTCAGCCGAGGTAATTTTCATACTGATTTTTGTGTCATCAGCAAAGGATGATACGAAGCTGTGACTTGTATTTTTGTCTATATCTGATATGAGAATAAGGAAAAGCAGCGGTGCAAGGATTGTACCCTGAGGTACAGAGCTTTTAACTGCACTTGGACTCATTTTATTTACTGATTTACTGGCACACACAGGTACATATGTGTACGTGCCAGTGTTGCCAGGTGTATATGTGTATGTGCCAGTGTTGCCAGATGCATGTGTGTATGCCAGTGTGGCCAGGTGCATGTGTATGCCAGGTGCATGTGTGTGTGTGCCAGTGTTGCCAGATGCATGTGAATGTGCCAGTGTTGCCAGGTGCATGTGTGTGCCAGTGTTGCCAGGTGTATGTGTGTGCCAGTGTTGCCAGGTGTATGTGTATGCCAGTGTTGCCAGGTGCATGTGTGTGTGCCAGGGTTGCCAGGTGTATGTGTGTGCCAGTGTTGCCAGGTGTATGTGTGTGCCAGTGTTGCCAGGTGCATGTGTGTGCCAGGGTTGCCAGGTGTATGTGTGTGCCAGTGTTGCCAGGTGCATGTGTGTGCCAGTGTTGCCAGGTGCATGTGTGTGCCAGTGTTGCCAAGTGCATGCGTGTGTGTGTGCCAGTGTTGCCAGGTGCATGTGCGTGTGCCAGTGTTGCCAGGTGCATGTGCGTGAGCCAGTGTTCCCAGGTGCATGTGTGAGTGCCAGTGTTGCCAGGTGCATGTGTGTGTGCCAGTGTTGCCAGGTGCATGTGTGTGTGCCAGTGTTGCCAGGTGCATGTGTGTGTGCCAGTGTTGCCAGGTGCATGTGTGTGTGCCAGTGTTGCCAGGTGCATGTGTGTGTGTGTGCCAGTGTTGCCAGGTGCATGTGTGTGCCAGTGTTGCCAGGTGCATGTGTGTGTGCCAGTGTTGCCAGGTGCATGTGTGTGCCAGTGTTGCCAGGTGCATGTGTGTGTGTGTGCCAGTGTTGCTAGGTGCATGTGTGTGTGTGCCAGTGTTGCCAGGTGCATGTGTGTGTGTGCCAGTGTTGCCAGGTGCATGTGTGTGCCAGTGTTGCCAGGTGCATGTGTGTGCCAGTGTTGCCAGGTGTATGTGTGTGCCAGTGTTGCCAGGTGCATGTGTGTGCCAGGGTTGCCAGGTGTATGTGTGTGCCAGTGTTGCCAGGTGCATGTGTGTGCCAGTGTTGCCAGGTGCATGTGTGTGCCAGTGTTGCCAAGTGCATGCGTGTGTGTGTGCCAGTGTTGCCAGGTGCATGTGCGTGTGCCAGTGTTGCCAGGTGCATGTGTGTGTGCCAGTGTTGCCAGGTGCATGTGTGTGTGCCAGTGTTGCCAGGTGCATGTGTGTGTGCCAGTGTTGCCAGGTGCATGTGTGTGTGCCAGTGTTGCCAGGTGCATGTGTGTGTGTGCCAGTGTTGCCAGGTGCATGTGTGTGCCAGTGTTGCCAGGTGCATGTGTGTGTGCCAGTGTTGCCAGGTGCATGTGTGTGCCAGTGTTGCCAGGTGCATGTGTGTGTGTGCCAGTGTTGCCAGGTGCATGTGTGTGTGTGTGCCAGTGTTGCCAGGTGCATGTGTGTGTGCCAGTGTTGCCAGGTGCATGTGTGTGCCAGTTTTGCCAGGTGCATGTGTGTGTGCCAGTGTTGCCAGGTGCATGTGTGTGCCAGTGTTGCCAGGTGCATGTGTGTGTGCCAGTGTTGCCAGGTGCATGTGTGTGCCAGTGTTGCCAGGTGCATGTGTGTGTGCCAGTGTTGCCAGGTGCATGTGTGTGTGTGTACTCACCTAATTGTACTCACCTAATTGTGCTTGCGGGGGTTGAGCTCTGGCTCTTTGGTCCCGCCTCTCAACCGTCAATCAACTGGTGTACAGATTCCTGAGCCTATTGGGCTCTATCATATCTACATTTGAAACTGTGAATGGAGTCAGCCTCCACCACATCACTTCCTAATGCATTCCATTTGCTAACTACTCTGACACTGAAAAAGTTCTTTCTAACGTCTCTGTGGCTCATTTGGGTACTCAGCTTCCACCTGTGTCCCCTTGTTCGCGTCCCACCAGTGTTGAAAAGTTCGTCCTTGTTTACCCGGTCGATTCCCCTGAGGATTTTGTAGGTTGTGATCATGTCCCCCCTTACTCTTCTGTCTTCCAGTGTCGTGAGGTGCATTTCCCGCAGCCTTTCCTCATAACTCATGCCTCTTAGTTCTGGGACTAGTCTAGTAGCATACCTTTGGACTTTTTCCAGCTTCGTCTTGTGCTTGACAAGGTACGGGCTCCATGCTGGGGCCGCATACTCCAGGATTGGTCTTACATATGTGGTGTACAAGATTCTGAATGATTCCTTACACAGGTTCCTGAACGCCGTTCTGATGTTAGCCAGCCTCGCATATGCCGCAGACGTTATTCTCTTTATGTGGGCTTCAGGAGACAGGTTTGGTGTGATATCAACTCCTAGATCTTTCTCTCTGTCTGTTTCATTAAGTACTTCATCTCCTATTCTGTATCCTGTGCCTGGCCTCCTGTTTCCACTGCCTAGTTTCATTACTTTGCATTTACTCGGGTTGAACTTCAACAGCCATTTGTTGGACCATTCACTCAGTCTATCCAGGTCATCTTGTAGCCTCCTACTATCATCCTCTGTTTCAATCCTCCTCATAATTTTTGCATCGTCGGCAAACATTGAGAGGAACGAATCTATACCCTCTGGGAGATCATTTACATATACCAGAAACAGTATAGGTCCAAGGACTGACCCCTGCGGGACTCCACTTGTGACGTCTCGCCAATCTGAGACCTCACCCCTCACACAGACTCGTTGTCTCCTGTTGCTTAGGTATTCCTCTATCCACCGGAGTACCTTCCCTCTCACTCCAGCCTGCATCTCCAACTTTCGCACTAGCCTCTTGTGTGGCACTGTATCAAAGGCTTTCTGACAATCCAAAAATATGCAGTCTGCCCACCCTTCTCTTTCTTGCCTTATTTTTGTTGCCTGGTCGTAGAATTCAAGTAACCCTGTGAGGCAGGACCTGCCATCCCTGAACCCATGTTGATGCTGTGTTACAAAGTTCCTTCGCTCCAGATGCTCCACTAGTTTTTTTCGCACAATCTTCTCCATCAGCTTGCATGGTATGCAGGTTAGGGACACTGGCCTGTAGTTCAGTGCCTCCTGTCTATCCCCTTTCTTGTATATCGGGACTACGTTAGCTGCTTTCCAAGTATCTGGCAGTTCCCCTGTTGCCAGTGATTTGTTATACACTATGGAGAGTGGTAGGCTCAGTTCTCTTGCTCCTTCCTTTAGAACCCAAGGGGAGATTCCATCTGGGCCTATAGCCTTCGTCACGTCCAACTCTAGTAAACACTTCCTTACTTCCCCACTGGTAATCTCAAACTCTTCCAGTGGTTCCTGGTTAGCTATTCCCTCACTTACCTCTGGAATTTCTCCTTGTTCTAAGGTGAAGACCTCCTGGAATTTCTTATTCAATTCTTCACACACTTCCTTGTCATTTGTACAAGACATTTGTACACTTGTACACTTCACATTTGTACACTTCCTTGTCATTTGTACAAGACATTTGTACAAGGCACACACTTCCTTGTCCTTGTCATGTGTGTGCCAGTGTTGCCAGGTGCATGTGTGTGTGTGTGCCAGTGTTGCCAGGTGCATGTGTGTGTGTGTGCCAGTGTTGCCAGGTGCATGTGTGTGTGCCAGTGTTGCCAGGTGCATGTGTGTGCCAGTGTTGCCAGGTGCATGTGTGTGTGCCAGTGTTGCCAGGTGCATGTGTGTGCCAGTGTTGCCAGGTGCATGTGTGTGTGCCAGTGTTGCCAGGTGCATGTGTGTGCCAGTGTTGCCAGGTGCATGTGTGTGTGTGCCAGTGTTGCCAGGTGCATATGTGTGTGTGTGCCAGTGTTGCCAGGTGCATATGTGTGTGTGTGCCAGTGTTGCCAGGTGCATGTACTCACCTAGTTGTGCTTGCGGGGGTTGAGATCTGGCTCTTTGGTCCCGCCTCTCAACCGTCAATCAACTGGTGTACAGATTCCTGAGCCTACTGGACTCTATCATATCTACATTTAAAACTGTGTGTGGGTCAGCCTCCACCACATCTCTGCCTAATGCATTCCACCTGTTAACTACTCTGACACTGAAAAAGTTCTAGCTATCAAAGAGGTCACTGATAGTCTGACAAGCGAGCTAAACATCTGGTACCTGGATGATGGCACTCTCGCTGGAACCCTGGAAACCATTTTGGAGAATATAAGGAAAATCCAGGAGCAAGGAGCAACCTTAGGCCTCATTCTCAATGGATCCAAATGTGAAATAGTCTCCTGCAACCCAGACATCACTGACCAAATAAAAAATGTTATTCTAGATATTCTCGTTGTCGAGCCACGTGACTGCACCCTCCTGGGTGCCCCCATTGGCCCACAAGCAATCTAGGAGGTCCTGGATGCAAAAAATCATTGATTTAAAGAGAATGCTGGACAGGAATGACAAGATTGATGCCCATGATGCTCTCTTCCTCCTCACAAGATGCCTGTCTCTCCCTAAGTTGACCTACTTTCTGAGGTGTTCTCCATCCTAAAGCAGCCCTAAATTAAATGTGTATGACACCCTTCTGAGGTCCATGCTGGTGAAAGTCCTGAACCTGCCATTAGACGACTCTCAGTGGAAGCAGGCAACCCTTCCTGGAAGACTCGGCAGCCTTGGTGTCCGCACAGCCTCCCAGATTGCTCTACCACCCTTCCTTTCCTCCTCCCATGCATCGCAAGACCTAGTCAGAGATATCCTACCTGAAACCCTGTGGGATTCAGCAGGAATACAAGATCCTGCTTTCAGTGAATGTTCATATCAGTGGGATGTTCTTGCAACCCCAGCACCTATTATAGAGCCAACAAAAAATCATAAACAGTCCAGCTGGAACCACCCACTAGTGGGAAAAATTAGCTGATGCCATGCTCAGCGCCGCAACATCAGACAAACAAAGGAGAAAACCCGCCTCAGTGCAGTGCGAGCTTCCTTGCAGGAGACTTCCTCCTGGCAGTACCCATGTCGGCAATGAGCACGCATCTAGATCCAGAATCCCTACGTGTAGCAGTGGCCCTCCGCCTTGGTGCCCCAATTCACACTGAATACAAGTGTATTTGCAACAGGGTGGAAGCAGACCAATACGGACTGCATGTGTTGCATTGTGGAAGCACAAAGGGCTGGCATGCAAGACACAACGAGGTCAATGACATCATCAAGAGAAGCCTCGTCTCAGATCGGTGCCCAGCAGAGAGAGAACCTCACATCCTAAGGGACCAACACCAGAATGACCCCGCACTTCGCCCTGATGGCATCACTATATACCCTTGGAAAACGGGTAAACTGTTGGTGTGGGACTACACATGTGTATCCACCCTGGCTGACACCTATGTACACTTCGGTGCTGATCAAGCAGGTGGGGCGGCCAACCACAGGGAAACAGCAAAACCACTCAAGTACAGGCGACTGGAAGGTCAATACACCTTTGTGCCCATAGCGTCTGAGATGCATGGCCCCTGGGGTAAGAGTGCCTTGGGATTTCTCGAGGAATTGAGCTCCAAGCTCATTGACGTCACCAGAGACCCAAGGGCCTCCAGTTTTTTTGTTTCAGCGTCTCAGTGTGGCGATCCAGAGGGGAAATGCCTGCTGCATCCTCGGTTCCTGTCCGGAAGCAGAGGAGCTTCAAGAGATCCATAACATTTAGGCACGTTTCGCATTAACCTATGTACATCTTGTAACCTTTAAACACATAATAAAGCACAAAAAATACAAAAGTAAGGGGGTGGTAGGAGAAAAGCACTCAGAAACTGTGTTGGAGGGGACCTAAACATTCCCTCCAATGCGTTATGTGTGGTTTCCTCCGAGACTAAGGGTCCCCCTTCTTCTAGCCAGAGGTGGTACTCCCTTCATATATATATATATATATATATATATATATATATATATATATATATATATATATATATATATATATATATATATATATATATACATATATATATATATATATATATATATATATATATATATATATATATATATATATATATATATATATATATATATATATATATGAAGGGAGTACCACCTCTGGCTAGAAGAAGGGGGACCCTTAGTTTACCACCACTCGTGCAATTGCAGGGTCCCACATCCTCGAAGAAGAAAACAAAGAGCATTCAGAGAAGTTCTTGTGGATTCTCACTGAATACTTTATTCTTTTCTTCTCCGACCACCCCTATTATTTTCTTGTATGTTATGTTTTATTTTATTGCAATGCTACTGTTTACGGAGAACACACACACACACACACACACACACAAATATATGACTATTAAACAATCAGCGATCGAAGACCTCGTCCAGCTCTTCGGAGGTCGGGTGCGTACACAAGATACAGCACGCATTTCCCCTCTGAACTGCGACACTGAGGCGCTGGAACAGGAAACTGGCTGCTAGTGGGTCTCTAGTTTTCCTAATGAGTTCCTCACCAACCTCCTTTAAAAACTTGAGTGCACATTTACCCCAGGCGCCCAGAGTCTCAGAGCCTATCGGCACGAACCTGTAACACCGTTCTAGGTCTCTGTACTTATTGATTTTCTGGGTCTCCCTGAAGGTGGCTGCCCCACCTCCCTCCGCTGAGCTGTAACGTAAATAGGTATCAGCCAATGTAGATGCACTGGTGTAATCCCATACGACCTGTTTACCTTCCCTCCATGGCTGCAGTGTGACTCCATCTGGGCGTTTTTGGCTGTTGTCAGGTCTGCACAACTGGGGTTCCCTTTGTGCTGGACACCCAGCTGTAGCCAAACTTCTCTTGATGATGTCATTGAATGCTTCGTGTCTGGCAATCTTTCCCTGTGTCTTACGACAGATGAGACCATGGCTGCCGAATTGGTCTGCCCGTGCAAGGCCGCAATCACACACCGGTGTTCGGTGGAGATAGGGGCGGCAAGGCGCAGAGCAACACCAATACTTAGGGCCCGATGGTCCTGGCGGGTGCCCAAGGTGGAATTAGGGACTGCCAACAGGAAGTCCCCAGCATGGGGGGCTTGCACAGCTAGGAGACGTGCTCTGTCCTTCTGAGAAGCTGCGTCCAGCAATGCTTTGGCGATGTTCTCCACTATGGGGCTATCCCATTTGGCCTGTTTACCGTCGTTTGGAAAAGTTGGTCGGGTGTGTGAATTGGCAAGAGTGTCCCACTGACCAGCTCCTTCCACAAATTTGGGATCACGAATCCCAATGGAGTTCCTTAGGTATTCTGGTAGTATTTCCTTCACTAATTCACTTGTAGCACTGGTCGAGGATAAGAATGCCGGCAATGCTAACTGTGTCGCCTTGCGAATACCTATACCCCCGAGTCTAACTGGGAGCGTTGCTAGGTCCCATTGGTTATCTTGCAGGGAAAGGTTTAACACTTTCATAGTTATTGTCTTTAGGAGTGAGTCGTATTCCGTTAATTTTGGGCTGTCAAAGGAAGGAGCACACCTGAGGAAATAGGTAAGTCTGGGCAAGGCCAGGCACCTTGTAAGAAGTTACAAAGCATCGTGAGCATCCAAAGCCCTTATTCGCGCCTCCATCATCCTCAGGTCTTTAAGCTTTTCTTCGAGGACTACCTCAATGGCGTTCGAGCCCAGAGGTGCCCCTAGCAGCACACTGTCGGTGGGAGCGATCACTTGGGCTCCTGGCAATAAGATTCGTACTGGATCCATGATTGGTTGGCTGGATGAGATGATTTCACACTTTGATGGATTTAGGCTAAGTCCTAACTCCCCTCCCCTAGATTTCACTAGCTGAAGATCTCCCAGCAGGGATTCCTGTGTCCCTGCCAGGGTGCCATCGTCCAGGAACCAGATGTTGAATTCGCTGGACAACCTGCTTGTGACCTCCTTAGCTGCCATGCAGGAAAGGAAAGGGGCAAGTGGGTCTCCCTGTTGGACACCTTCTGCAGAAACGACTTCATGTTCCCCAAACAACAGTGTCGATTCCCTACTGTACCCTTGCTGAAACGAAAGGAAGTAGACAAGGAAAGCTGGTTCGAACTGCCTCCAGTACCACATCCCTTTTTACCTGGTTGAAGACATTTTTAAAATCTAATTTAATTAATGCCTTATTTTCTGGGAGGTCCTTGATATAGGCTCGGGCTGCATTAGCTGCTGCTTCACAGCACGGGGGACACCAAAACCTAGTTGATGGGGTCAGGTTATCTTGAGGTTATCTTGAGAGAATTTCAGGGCTTTTTTAGTGTCTCCGCGGCCCGGTCCTCGACCAGGCCTCCACCCCCAGGAAGCAGCCTGTGACAGCTGACTAACACCCAGGTACCTATTTTACTGCTAGGTAACAGGGCATAGGGTGAAAGAAACTCTGCCCATTGTTTCTCGCCGGCGCCTGGGATCGAACCCAGGACCACAGGATCACAAGTCCCGCGTGCTGTCCGCTCGGCCGACCGGCTCGAAGCATCGTTGCAGCGTCTATGCTGATTTTTCTGACAGCTGCCCTAGCAACAAGGCGCCGAAGTGTGTTACCCACGGCAATGGGTCTGACTCCACCATCCTTCTTCTTAAGGGCACAAAGGGATGCTCCGAAAAAGAAGGGTTTAATTTTAATTATATATATATATATATATATATATATATATATATATATATATATATATATATATATATCTTTAGAACACTTTCCCACCAGGAGACTCGAACCCTAGCCAGCACAGAAGCCTTCCAGCAACTGGCATAACAGGTACGCCTTAACCCTCTGCACCACCGCTCAGACCCTTAAAAGAGATGGTAATTTCGGAGTATTTAAATACCCCAAAGATCAACACCTCCCAAGAGCACCAGAGCAAGTGAGGGGTCATTTAGACGTTAATTTCATCAAGTCCCTGTTAATATGGGAAGACACAGTGTCTCTGCTTAAGGCACAACTCTCCTAAACACGAGAGTTAAGTATACAAAAACATATATATAAAATATATATATATATATATATATATATATATATATATATATATATATATATATATATATATATATATATATATATATGTTGGTTTGTGAGGATGTCGAGGTGTTGTTCAATGCGGGTACGGATACTATTGTCGATGTTGCTATTTCTCCACTCGTTTGTAGCATGAAGTAGTTGCGTTTTGTTGTCTTTGAGTGGAGAAATAGCAACATCGACAATAGTATCCGTACCCGCATTGAACAACACCTCGACATCCTCACAGACCAACATCACCTCAGCACTGAAACAAGGATTATCAAGAAACTAACAACATTATATGGAGGACCTATGGCAATTCCACGACCAAGAGATGGCTTCCTGAACCTTGCAGGAATTAACCTCACTGAGGACCAAGTCACTCTCCTAAACCTGGGCATAAACTGTCATGTTATGTCCAGACCGAGTGAAATGGCCCGGAAAGTAGAGTTGGAAATTCTGTTGGACGACATATTCGACCTCGAGACACAAAAGAAGGTCACTACCAAAGATACCTTACAAGCAGAACTTATTGCAGAAGGAGGAAAGAATCGAGGCAACTACAGAAGCACCATACTGTCCCCCGAGCTTAAAGCGGCAGCTAAAAGCCTTCGTGAGAACAAGGAGATAGTTGTCAGGAGAGGTGACAAGTCGCCAATATATGTCATTCTTAAAAAAGACGAATATCTGGCGAAAATGAACATCATACTCTCTGACCAAACTAAGTTCCAAAGGGTAACGAAGGACACTACAGCCGAATTGAAAGCAAAGGTCAACAAACTGATCGAAACTGTGAACGCCAAGAAATCCGGACTCCACCTGCCAAAGATCATTGGGGAATATAAACCTGGATATGCGTATGGAAATGTCAAGACGCACAAGCCTGGAAACCCACTTCGGCCAATCATTAGCCAGATACCCACACCCACGTACAGACTGGCGAAGCGACTCAACGGCCTGCTGACTCCTTATGTTCCTTGCGCCTTCAGCCTGAAGTCTCCAAAGGAATTTGTGGACTTACTGCGGGGCACACGGGCCACAGGGATAAGAGCCTCGTTGGACGTAGAATCGCTGTTTACCAACGTACCTGTGGACGAGACAATCGGAATGATAGCCGAAAGAGTGTATCGTGATCCAGCCTGTACTCCTCTTGACATGCCAGAAAGTATTCTGAGGAAACTACTCCAAGCTTGTACTAAAGAGGCACCCTTCTTGAGCCCGGATGGGCACATGTATAAGCAAGTAGATGGGGTCGCCATGGGTTCTCCCCTAGGTGTCCTGTTTGCAAACTTCTACATGGGTACCATCGAGCAAAAAGTCTTAGTCGACATGAACTTGAAACCGGCCATATACTGCAGGTATGTTGACGACATTTTTACACAGGTACCTGATGTCAGACATCTGCAGGAGCTGAAGGAGGCATTTGAGCAGAGTTCCGTGCTGCGTTTCACTTACGAGACGGAAAAGGATGGGAAGCTGCCTTTTCTAGATGTAACAGTCATGGAAAAGGGCGGAGGTTTCCACACTGCAGTCTACACTAAGGAAACAAACATAGGAATGTGCCTAAATGCCAACAGCGACTGCCCTGACAGGTACAAGAGGAGTGTTGTTAACGCATACGTCGACCGTGCTCTCAGCCACAGCTCAGAATGGAAGCAAGTCGACGAAGAACTCTGTAGGGTAAGGCAGGTTCTAGTCAATAACGGCTTCTCCAATGGTTTCATCGAAGACATCATAAGAAGGAAAGTGAAAAGCCAAGCAACCTCTGAAGAGACAACTAACACAACACCTATACCCCCTATTAGACTATTTTACAGGAACTTCTTTTCCACAGCTCATAAAACGGAGGAAAGGGTCCTGAAAGATATTGTTAATAGGAACGTTATCCCTACAGACAAAAATCAGAGGATACAACTGACGATTTACTATAAAACCAGAAAAACGGCCAGCCTACTCATGAGAAACTCTCCAGACACAAAACAGAACGCTTTAAAAGAGACTAACGTCGTCTATGCCTTCAAATGCCCACTTGGGGACTGTAAGCTCCAAAAAACCCAGTATATAGGCAAGACAACAACATCTCTTTCTAGGCGTTTAACGATGCATAAGCAACAGGGCTCCATTAAGGAACATATAATCTCTTCCCATAACCAAACCATCGCCAGAGAAATCCTAGTAAACAACACAGAAATCATCGATAGATACAGCGATAGCAGGCGGCTTGACGTTTGCGAGGCACTACACATCAAGAAGTCAACACCAGCAATCAACAGCCAATTATTGCACAACTATATTCTACCCACCTCAAGACTCCGCTCCAATATAGAAGCATCAAGAAATATGGACCAATAGGCTTTCTACAAACACTTCTATTCAATACCCATTGTTTCTGTCTGTCTTGTGTTGATACTTTTAATACCCTATTAATATCCCCTCATGTTCTGTCTTGTGTTAATGCCACATCACTATATGCCACATCATCCCTCCCACCTCACTCAAATGTAGATATAATAGCAGAGATACGTAAGTTCTAATCAGTTGTGTATTTGTGAAGTCTTTGAAAATGTAATAAGTTTTACGAAACGCGCCCGTGTCGCGTCAGACTAGAAATAAAAATGAATTTTGGAGAAGTGATTTTTGATTTACCTCCAACAGTGAAGCGTAATGTACGAAAGATTGAGAAAATTCGTGTTAGAATTATTCATCTTACTTTTTCGGTCATATTTAATAATATATGTCTACAGGAAAGACTGCTACCAAAATATACTAATATATATATATATATATATATATATATATATATATATATATATATATATATATATATATATATATATATATATATATATATATATATATATATATGTATATATATATATATATATATATATATATATGTATAAATATATATAGATATATATTGGTAGCAGTCTTTCCTGTAGACATAGATTATTAAATATGACCGAAAAAGTAAGATTAATAATTCTAACACGAATTTTCTCAATCTTCCGTACATTTCTTTTCACTGCTGGTGGTAATTCAAAAATCAATTCTCCAAAATTCATTTTTATTTCTAGTCTGACGCGACACTTGAGCGCGTTTCGTAAAACTTATTACATTTTCAAAGACTTTAGTTTACACATACACAACTGAATAGAACTTACACATCTCCGATTTGTTTATATCTACATTTGAGTGAGGTGGATAGGGTGAGGTGGTATTAATAGGGTATTAAATTCATCAACACAAGCCAGAACACGAAACAATGGGTATTGAATGGAAGTGATTGTAGAAAGCCTATTGGTCCATATTTCTTGATGCTTCTATATTGGAGCGGAGTCTTGAGGTGGGTAGAATATAGTTGTGCATTAATTGGCTGTTGATTGCTGGTGTTGACTTGTTAATGTGTAGTGCCTTGCAAACGTCAAGCCGTCTGCTATCGCTGTATCTATCGATGATTTCTGTGTTGTTTACTAGGATTTCTCTGGCGATGGTTTGGTTGTGGGAAGAGATTATATGTTCCTTAATGGAGCCCTGTTGCTTATGCATCGTTAAACGCCTAGAAAGAGATGTTGTTGTCTTGCCTATATACTGGGTTTTTTGGAGCTTACAGTCCCCAAGAGGGCATTTGAAGGCATAGACGACGTTGGTCTCTTTTAAAGCGTTTTGCTTTGTGTCTGGAGAGTTTCTCATGAGTAGGCTGGCCGTTTTTCTGGTTTTATAGTAAATCGTCAGTTGTATCCTCTGATTTTTGTCTGTAGGGATAACGTTTCTATTAACAATATCTTTCAGGACCCTTTCCTCCGTTTTATGAGCTGTGGAAAAGATGTTCCTGTAAAATAGTCTAATAGGGGGTATAGGTATTGTGTTAGTTGTCTCTTCAGAGGTTGCATGGCGTTTCACTTTCCTTCTTATGATGTCTTCGACGAAACCATTGGAGAAGCCGTTATTGACTAGGACCTGCCTTACCCTACAGAGTTCTTCGTCGACTTGCTTCCATTCTGAGCTGTGGCTGAGAGCACGGTCGACATATGCGTTAACAACACTCCTCTTGTACCTGTCTGGGCAGTCGCTGTTGGCATTTAGGCACATTCCTATGCTTGTTTCCTTAGTGTAGACTGCAGTGTGGAAACCTCCGCTCTTTTCCATGACTGTTACATCTAGAAAGGGCAGCTTCCCATCCTTTTCCATCTCGTAAGTGAAACGCAGCACGGAACTCTGCTCAAATGCCTCCTTCAGCTCCTGCAGATGTCTGACATCAGGTACGTGTGTAAAAATGTCGTCAACATACCTGCAGTATATGGCCGGTTTCAAGTTCATGTCGACTAAGACATTTTGCTCGATGGTACCCATGTAGAAGTTTGCAAACAGGACACCTAGGGGAGAACCCATGGCGACCCCATCTACTTGCTTATACATGTGCCCATCCGGGCTCAAGAAGGGTGCCTCTTTAGTACAAGCTTGGAGTAGTTTCCTTAGAATATTTTCTGGTATGTCAAGAGGAGTACAGGCTGGATCACGATACACTCTGTCGGCTATCATCCCAATTGTCTCGTCCACAGGTACGTTGGTGAACAGTGATTCTACGTCCAACAAGGCTCTTATCCCAGTAACCCGTGTGCCCCGCAGTAAGTCAACAAATTCTTTTGGAGACTTCAGGCTGAAGGCGCAAGGGACATAAGGAGTCAGCAGGCCGTTGAGTCGCTTCGCCAGTCTGTACGTGGGTGTGGGTATCTGGCTAATGATTGGCCGAAGTGGGTTTCCAGGCTTGTGTGTCTTGACATTTCCATATGCATATCCAGGTTTATATTCCCCAATAATTTTTGGCAGGTGGAGTCCTGATTTCTCGGCGTTCACAGTTTCGATCAGTTTGTTGACCTTTGCTTTCAATTCGGCTGTAGTGTCCTTATATTCTACCCACCTCAAGACTCCGCTCCAATATAGAAGGATCAAGAAATATAGACCAATAGGCGTTCTACAATCACTTCCATTCAATACCCATTGTTTCGTGTTCTGGCTTGTGTTGATGAATTTAATACCCTATTAAAACCACCTCACCCTATTCACCTCACTCAAATGTAGATATAAACAAATCGGAGATGTGTAAGTTCTATTCAGTTGTGTATGTGTAAACTAAAGTCTTTGAAAATGTAATAAGTTTTACGAAACGCGCTCAAGTGTCGCGTCAGACTAGAAATAAAAATGAATTTTTGAGAATTGATTTTTGAATTACCACCAGCAGTGAAAAGAAATGTACGAAAGATTGAGAAAATTCGTGTTAGAATTATTAATCTTACTTTTTCGGTCATATTTAATAATATATGTCTACAGGAAAGACTGCTACCAAAATATACTAATATATATATATATATATATATATATATATATATATATATATATATATATATATATATATATATATATATATATATATATATATATATATATATATATATATATATATATATATATGTCGTACCTAGTAGCCAGAACTCACTTCTCAGCCTACTATGCAAGGCCCGATTTGCCTAATAAGCCAAGTTTTCATGAATTAATATATTTTCTCTATTTTTTTTCTTATGAAATGATAAAGCTACCCATTTCATTGTGTATGAAGTAAATTTTTTTTATTGGAGTTAAAATTAACGTAGATATATGACCGAACCTAACCAACCCTACCTAACCTAACCTAACCTATCTTAATAGGTTAGGTTAGGTTAGGTGGCCGAAAAAGTTAGGTTAGGTTAGGTTAGGTAGGTTAGGTAGTCGAAAAACAATTAATTCATGAAAACTTGGCTTATTAGGCAAATCGGGCCTTGCATAGTAGGCTGAGAAGTGCGTTCTGGCTACTAGGTACGACATATATATATATATATATATATATATATATATATATATATATATATATATATATATATATATATATATATATATATGTCGTACCTAGTAGCCAGAACTCACTTTTTGGCCTACTATGCAAGGCCCGATTTGCCTAATAAGCCAAGTTTTCCTGAATTAATATATTTTTTCTAATTTTTTTCTTATGAAATGATAAAGCTACCCATTTCATTATGTATGAGGTCAATTTTTTTTTATTGGAGTTAAAATTAACGTAGATATATGACCGAACCTAACCAACCCTACCTAACCTAACCTAACCTTTCTTTATAGGTTAGGTTTGGTTAGGTAGGCCAAAAAGGTAGGTTAGGTTAGGTTAGGTAGGTTAGGTAGTCGAAAAACAATTAATTCATGAAAACTTGGCTTATTAGGCAAATCGGGCCTTGCATAATAGGCTGAGAAGTGAGTTCTGGCTACTAGGTACGACATATAAATATATATATATATGTCGTACCTAGTAGCCAGAACTCACTTTTTGGCCTACTATGCAAGGCCCGATTTGCCTAATAAGCCAAGTATTCCTGAATTAATATATTTTTTCTAATTTTTTTCTTATGAAATGATAAAGCTACCCATTTCATTATGTATGAGGTCAATTTTTTTTTATTGGAGTTAAAATTAACGTAGATATATGACCGAATCTAACCAACCCTACCTAACCTAACCTAACCTATCTTTATAGGTTAGGTTTGGTTAGGTAGCCCAAAAAGGTAGGTTAGGTTAGGTTAGGTAGGACAGGTAGTCGAAAAACAATTAATTCATGAAAACTTGGCTTATTAGGCAAATCGGGCCTTGCATAATATGCTGAGAAGTGAGTTCTGGCTACTAGGTACGACATATATATATATATATATATATATATATATATATATATATATATATATATATATATATATATATATATATATATATATATATATATATATATATATATATATATATATATATATATATATATATATATGTCGTACCTAGTAGCCAGAACTCACTTCTCAGCCTACTATGCAAGGCCCGATTTGCCTAATAAGCCTAGTTTTCATGAATTAATGTTTTTTCGACTACCTAACCTACCTAACCTAACCTAACCTAACGTTTTTGGCTACCTAACCTAACCTAACCTATAAAGATAGGTTAGGTTAGGTTAGGTAGGGTTGGTTAGGTTCGGTCATATATCTACGTTAACTTTAACTCCAATAAAAAAAAATTGACCTCATACATAATGAAATGGGTAGCTTTATCATTTCATAAGAAAAAAATTAGAGAAAATATATTAATTCAGTAAAACTTGGCTTATTAGGCAAATCGGGCCTTGCATAGTAGGCTGAGAAGTGAGTTCTGGCTACTAGGTACGACATATATATATATATATATATATATATATATATATATATATATATATATATATATATATATATATATATATATATATATATATATGTCGTACCTAGTAGCCAGAACTCACTTCTCAGCCAACTATTCAAGGCCCGATTTGCCTAATAAGCCAAGTTTTCCTGAATTAATATATTTTCTCTATTTTTTTTCTTATGAAATGATAAAGCTACCCATTTCATTATGTATGAGGTCAATTGTTTTTTATTGGAGATAAAATTAAAGTAGATATATGACCGAACCTAACCAACCCTACCTAACCTAACCTAACCTATCTTTATAGGTTAGGTTAGGTTAGGTAGCCGAAAAAGTTAGGTTAGGTTAGGTTAGGTAGGTTAGGTAGTCGAAAAACAATTAATTCATGAAAACTTGGCTTATTAGGCAAATCGGGCCTTGCATAGTAGGCTGAGAAGTGCGTTCTGGCTACTAGGTACGACATATATATATATATATATATATATATATATATATATATATATATATATATATATATATATATATATGAATGAAAACTCACACCCCAGAAGTGACTCGAACCCATACTCCCAGAAGCAACGCAACTGGTAACTACAGGGCGCCTTAATCCGCTTGACCATCACGGCCGTCAAAAGGAAGTGATAGCCGAGGCTATTTGAGCCACTTCCCCGACGGCAACTCGGATGGTAATCTTGGGCATAGCATTTCACCAAATCACCTCATTCTTTGGGGCACACGTGAGGAACACAAATGCGAACAAGCCTGAATGGTCCCCAGGACTATATGCGAATGAAAACTCACACCCCAGAAGTGACTCGAACCCATACTCCCAGAAGCAACGCAACTGGTAACTACAGGGCGCCTTAATCCGCTTGACCATCACGGCCGTCAAAAGGAAGTGATAGCCGAGGCTATTTGAGCCACTTCCCCGACGGCAACTCGGATGGTAATCTTGGGCATAGCATTTCACCAAATCACCTCATTCTTTGGGGCACACGTGAGGAACACAAATGCGAACAAGCCTGAATGGTCCCCAGGACTATATGCGAATGAAAACTCACACCCTGAAGTGACTCGAACCCATACTCCCAGAAGCAACGCAACTGGTAACTACAGGGCGCCTTAATCCGCTTGACCATCACGGCCGTCAAAAGGAAGTGATAGCCGAGGCTATTTGAGCCACTTCCCCGACGGCAACTCGGATGGTAATCTTGGGCATAGCATTTCACCAAATCACCTCATTCTTTGGGGCACACGTGAGGAACACAAATGCGAACAAGCCTGAATGGTCCCCAGGACTATATGCGAATGAAAACTCACACCCCAGAAGTGACTCGAACCCATACTCCCAGAAGCAACGCAACTGGTAACTACAGGGCGCCTTAATCCGCTTGACCATCACGGCCGTCAAAAGGAAGTGATAGCCGAGGCTATTTGAGCCACTTCCCCGACGGCAACTCGGATGGTAATCTTGGGCATAGCATTTCACCAAATCACCTCATTCTTTGGGGCACACGTGAGGAACACAAATGCGAACAAGCCTGAATGGTCCCCAGGACTATATGCGAATGAAAACTCACACCCCAGAAGTGACTCGAACCCATACTCCCAGAAGCAACGCAACTGGTAACTACAGGGCGCCTTAATCCGCTTGACCATCACGGCCGTCAAAAGGAAGTGATAGCCGAGGCTATTTGAGCCACTTCCCCGACGGCAACTCGGATGGTAATCTTGGGCATAGCATTTCACCAAATCACCTCATTCTTTGGGGCACACGTGAGGAACACAAATGCGAACAAGCCTGAATGGTCCCCAGGACTATATGCGAATGAAAACTCACACCCCAGAAGTGACTCGAACCCATACTCCCAGAAGCAACGCAACTGGTAACTACAGGGCGCCTTAATCCGCTTGACCATCACGGCCGTCAAAAGGAAGTGATAGCCGAGGCTATTTGAGCCACTTCCCCGACGGCAACTCGGATGGTAATCTTGGGCATAGCATTTCACCAAATCACCTCATTCTTTGGGGCACACGTGAGGAACACAAATGCGAACAAGCCTGAATGGTCCCCAGGACTATATGCGAATGAAAACTCACACCCCAGAAGTGACTCGAACCCATACTCCCAGAAGCAACGCAACTGGTAACTACAGGGCGCCTTAATCCGCTTGACCATCACGGCCGTCAAAAGGAAGTGATAGCCGAGGCTATTTGAGCCACTTCCCCGACGGCAACTCGGATGGTAATCTTGGGCATAGCATTTCACCAAATCACCTCATTCTTTGGGGCACACGTGAGGAACACAAATGCGAACAAGCCTGAATGGTCCCCAGGACTATATGCGAATGAAAACTCACACCCCAGAAGTGACTCGAACCCATACTCCCAGAAGCAACGCAACTGGTAACTACAGGGCGCCTTAATCCGCTTGACCATCACGGCCGTCAAAAGGAAGTGATAGCCGAGGCTATTTGAGCCACTTCCCCGACGGCAACTCGGATGGTAATCTTGGGCATAGCATTTCACCAAATCACCTCATTCTTTGGGGCACACGTGAGGAACACAAATGCGAACAAGCCTGAATGGTCCCCAGGACTATATGCGAATGAAAACTCACACCCCAGAAGTGACTCGAACCCATACTCCCAGAAGCAACGCAACTGGTAACTACAGGGCGCCTTAATCCGCTTGACCATCACGGCCGTCAAAAGGAAGTGATAGCCGAGGCTATTTGAGCCACTTCCCCGACGGCAACTCGGATGGTAATCTTGGGCATAGCATTTCACCAAATCACCTCATTCTTTGGGGCACACGTGAGGAACACAAATGCGAACAAGCCTGAATGGTCCCCAGGACTATATGCGAATGAAAACTCACACCCCAGAAGTGACTCGAACCCATACTCCCAGAAGCAACGCAACTGGTAACTACAGGGCGCCTTAATCCGCTTGACCATCACGGCCGTCAAAAGGAAGTGATAGCCGAGGCTATTTGAGCCACTTCCCCGACGGCAACTCGGATGGTAATCTTGGGCATAGCATTTCACCAAATCACCTCATTCTTTGGGGCACACGTGAGGAACACAAATGCGAACAAGCCTGAATGGTCCCCAGGACTATATGCGAATGAAAACTCACACCCCAGAAGTGACTCGAACCCATACTCCCAGAAGCAACGCAACTGGTAACTACAGGGCGCCTTAATCCGCTTGACCATCACGGCCGTCAAAAGGAAGTGATAGCCGAGGCTATTTGAGCCACTTCCCCGACGGCAACTCGGATGGTAATCTTGGGCATAGCATTTCACCAAATCACCTCATTCTTTGGGGCACACGTGAGGAACACAAATGCGAACAAGCCTGAATGGTCCCCAGGACTATATGCGAATGAAATGGAATGCCTGAATGGTCCTGGGGACCATTCAGGCTTGTTCGCATTTGTGTTCCTCACGTGTGCCCCAAAGAATGAGGTGATTTGGTGAAATGCTATGCCCAAGATTACCATCCGAGTTGCCGTCGGGGAAGTGGCTCAAATAGCCTCGGCTATCACTTCCTTTTGACGGCCGTGATGGTCAAGCGGATTAAGGCGCCCTGTAGTTACCAGTTGCGTTGCTTCTGGGAGTATGGGTTCGAGTCACTTCTGGGGTGTGAGTTTTCATTCGCATATAGTCCTGGGGACCATTCAGGCTTGTTCGCATTTGTGTTCCTCACGTGTGCCCCAAAGAATGAGGTGATTTGGTGAAATGCTATGCCCAAGATTACCATCCGAGTTGCCGTCGGGGAAGTGGCTCAAATAGCCTCGGCTATCACTTCCTTTTGACGGCCGTGATGGTCAAGCGGATTAAGGCGCCCTGTAGTTACCAGTTGCGTTGCTTCTGGGAGTATGGGTTCGAGTCACTTCTGGGGTGTGAGTTTTCATTCGCATATAGTCCTGGGGACCATTCAGGCTTGTTCGCATTTGTGTTCCTCACGTGTGCCCCAAAGAATGAGGTGATTTGGTGAAATGCTATGCCCAAGATTACCATCCGAGTTGCCGTCGGGGAAGTGGCTCAAATAGCCTCGGCTATCACTTCCTTTTGACGGCCGTGATGGTCAAGCGGATTAAGGCGCCCTGTAGTTACCAGTTGCGTTGCTTCTGGGAGTATGGGTTCGAGTCACTTCTGGGGTGTGAGTTTTCATTCGCATATAGTCCTGGGGACCATTCAGGCTTGTTCGCATTTGTGTTCCTCACGTGTGCCCCAAAGAATGAGGTGATTTGGTGAAATGCTATGCCCAAGATTACCATCCGAGTTGCCGTCGGGGAAGTGGCTCAAATAGCCTCGGCTATCACTTCCTTTTGACGGCCGTGATGGTCAAGCGGATTAAGGCGCCCTGTAGTTACCAGTTGTGTTGCTTCTGGGAGTATGGGTTCGAGTCACTTCTGGGGTGTGAGTTTTCATTCGCATATAGTCCTGGGGACCATTCAGGCTTGTTCGCATTTGTGTTCCTCACGTGTGCCCCAAAGAATGAGGTGATTTGGTGAAATGCTATGCCCAAGATTACCATCCGAGTTGCCGTCGGGGAAGTGGCTCAAATAGCCTCGGCTATCACTTCCTTTTGACGGCCGTGATGGTCAAGCGGATTAAGGCGCCCTGTAGTTACCAGTTGCGTTGCTTCTGGGAGTATGGGTTCGAGTCACTTCTGGGGTGTGAGTTTTCATTCGCATATAGTCCTGGGGACCATTCAGGCTTGTTCGCATTTGTGTTCCTCACGTGTGCCCCAAAGAATGAGGTGATTTGGTGAAATGCTATGCCCAAGATTACCATCCGAGTTGCCGTCGGGGAAGTGGCTCAAATAGCCTCGGCTATCACTTCCTTTTGACGGCCGTGATGGTCAAGCGGATTAAGGCGCCCTGTAGTTACCAGTTGCGTTGCTTCTGGGAGTATGGGTTCGAGTCACTTCTGGGGTGTGAGTTTTCATTCGCATATAGTCCTGGGGACCATTCAGGCTTGTTCGCATTTGTGTTCCTCACGTGTGCCCCAAAGAATGAGGTGATTTGGTGAAATGCTATGCCCAAGATTACCATCCGAGTTGCCGTCGGGGAAGTGGCTCAAATAGCCTCGGCTATCACTTCCTTTTGACGGCCGTGATGGTCAAGCGGATTAAGGCGCCCTGTAGTTACCAGTTGCGTTGCTTCTGGGAGTATGGGTTCGAGTCACTTCTGGGGTGTGAGTTTTCATTCGCATATAGTCCTGGGGACCATTCAGGCTTGTTCGCATATATATATATATTTATATTTATATTGGTAGCAGTCTTTCTTGTAAACATATGTTGCTGAATATGACCGAAAGGGTAATATTAATAATTTTAACATGAATCTTCTCAATATTTCTTACTTTTTTCTTCTCTGTCGAGGATAATTGAAAAATTAACTCTCCAAAATTCATTCTTTACATTTTTATTTTTGGTCTGGCGCCTGAACGCGTTTCGTAAGCTTCTTATATTTTCAAAGACTAGTTTACACATAACATACATCATACTTATGCTCGTTTAGGGTGAGGTGATATAGCACAAAAGTTTTGGTGGAGGTGACAAAACATAAATCAATGGGTATGAAAACATAAGAATGGAAGTAACTGGAGAGTTACTTCTGCAGTTACTTCTGCAGAAGTAAGAGAGAGAGGGAGAGGGAGAGAGAGAGAGAGAGAGAGAGAGAGAGAGAGAGAGAGAGAGAGAGAGAGAGAGAGAGAGAGAGAGAGAGAGAGAGAGAGAGAGAGAGAGAGAGAGAGAGAGAGAGAGAGAGAGAGAGAGAGAGAGAGAGAGAGAGAGAGAGAGAGAGAGAGAGAGAGAGAGAGAGAGAGAGAGAGAGAGAGACGTTAAATCATAACGTTCTCAAGAGCATATCCACACATATACAAGTCTCTCTCAGCGGGAACAAAATGAAAGTGTATGTTCGTCTTGCTAGCAGGAGGCGAGGTCGACCATCAAAGGCAACTGACGGCAATATTGCTCTCCAAAGTGAATCACTCTCGTGATTCACGCCACCTGGTGTCTGCCCTTTACTCTGTGTCAGGTTTCATTCTCCAGTCATAAAGTAATAAGATGATAACACGCACATGCGTGCACATACACGCGTGCACATACTCGCGTGCACATGGGTGGAACACGTACAAGAGGACACAGGTGGAAACTGAGTTCCCAGATGAGCCACAGAGACATTATAAATAATTTGCTCAGTGTCAGAGTAGTTAACATATGAAATACAATAAGCAGTGATCTGGTGGAGGAAGACTTCATACACAGTTTCAAATGTAGATTTGAGAGCCTATTAGGCTCCAGAATCTGTACATCAGTTGAGAGGCGTGACCAAAGAGCCAAAGCTCAACCCCCGCAAGCACAACAACTAGGAGAGTACACACTAAGAAGGACAGAAAAGTGTGTGATGAGCTCAAAAGGATGTTCCAGAAGATCATCTTCACAAAAGAGCAAGAAAAAAAAGCTAAACTAGGGAGGATGGAGTCAAATCAAGCAGCACTGGAGGATTTTGAGATAACTAGAGACAAAGCAAAATATAAAAAAACTATTGGAACTAGGCCTAAGATATAGGCCAAGTTCCTTGGCCTATACTTAGACAAGAGACATATGAAATACAAGCACCCACAGATAACAAATAACCAAGAAAGTCTCAAAAATAAATAAATAAATAATAAATAAATAAATAAATATGTTTATTCAGGTAAGGTATATACATACAAGTGATGTTACATTAATGGATTGATATATAGATAGAGCTAGTACATACAATGCCTAAAGCCACTATTACGCAATGCGTTTCGGGCAAGAAAAACATTAATATCTAGAACTTAATACTAATTGAGCATAAAGAATAAAAGGTGTTGAGAACAAATACAAATAAAGATAAAAAAAAGGGGGAACATGACTGAAAAAGCAGCACAAATACAATAGGTTGACAAACACGGTTGGCATGCTCTCTAACATCAGATATTTTGTTCCAAACTCTGCTCTCCTCCCACTATATTACGTGCTAGTCTATCCCTATCTTACTTATATTATCTGTGCATGGGGCTCAACCTCTGCAAACTACCTCAAGCCCATCATCACCCAGCAGAAATCTGCTATCAGAACTATAACAAACTCTGCTTTCAGACAACACTCAGCCCCCTATTTAAATCCCTAAACATGCTAAACATAACCTCACTCCACATATTCTCTTGTGTCAATTACATCTATAAAACCCTGTTCCTAAGTGCAAACCCTGTTCTGAAACTCTTCCTGGACAGATGTAATAGGACCCATAATCACCACACCAGAAATAAATATCTATTTGATATCCCCAAAGTCAAAGTAAATCTGTGTAAACACTCTATACAAACAAAGGGACCTAGTCTATGGAACTCACTCCCTAACGAATTGAAAAGCTGTCAAACTTTTGAATTATTCAAAAACAAAAACAAAAAGTACCTAATTTCATCTTCATAGTTTTCTACCTAGTGCTTGAAACTCGCACTGTATCTAGTGCTACCCAATTACCCAATATATGTACGTATGCAAAACAACTTTACCATTGTAATCATTACTTTTATCTTATATCATGTTTACACATAGTTTGCTACATTACATCTTGCATTACTCCTCAAATTATGCTACAATGTACCTATGGATAACCTCTAAATTTACTTTAATGTACCTACTTTTTTTTGGTCAAATTTCTTATACACTGTATTTTTTTATACTTTCTTACAATGCATTTTTATACTTTCTTATAAGATATTTTTATACTTTCTTACAATGTACCTGTAAAAAAAAATTGAGTTTGAGAACAAAAAAATTGAGAACATCACATCACATCAAATGATGTGATGTTCCCTTCACTGAAATATAAAAAAAAACAGTAAAAATTAAATGAAAATATGAAAAAATGAAAAAATAAACTATACTCATGAAATGAATGGTGTGGTAAAAAACACAGCTCAATTTCAACGCAATTCACACTAAATAATTAAATAAAAATAAAAATAAATCAAAATCTATGAAAATTCAATTTATCAATGCAACCAGAAACACTGAAATGAAATTGTAACATATTTAGAATAGCATGTGTGTTGTTCTTACATGCAACAAATGGCGCTGTTTTTCAGGAAAAGCATAGTTTTACCTGTCACAGGTGTGGCATCCATACTTATACTTACGAAATGAACGGTATGGTAAACAACACAGCTCAATTCCAACACAATGTCACACAAAATAATTAAATAAAAAATAAAATAAATCGAAATCAAAGAAAATAAAATTTATCAATGCAATCAGAAACATTGAAATGGAATTTGTGACATATTTAGTTTAGCAAGCATATTGTTATTATGTGCAACAGATGACGCTGTTATTTAAAAACACATGTTTTTACCTGTCAGATGGGTGGCATCTATATACTAGGTATATAAAAAGACACGCCTATTCGAATGCAACGTTGCGTCAAAATTTCAAAGCAATCAGTGAGGAACTCTCGGAGATTACAGCGTGTGTTGCTCTTACGTCCAACAGACGGTGTTGTTTTTAAAAAAAAGCATGTTTTTCATGTCATAAGTGAGGCATGTTTATAGTAGATATATAAAAAGAGGAGTCTATTCAAATGCAACGTTGTGTCATAATTTCAAAGTAATCGGTAAACAGGTTTCGAAGATTTCCCCTCACATGAAAAACACAGTTTTTCAGAAAAAGCATGTTTTTTTTACCGTCACAGACGTGACATCTATATAGTATGTATATAAAAACCTGCTCGGATGCGAATGGAACGTTGTGTAAAAATTTCAAAGCAATCGGTGAAGAACTTTTGGAGATTAGCGGTTATGCACAAACGAACATTTCCATTTATATTTATATACTAGCTGTACCCGGCCACGCGTTGCTGTGGCTCAGCAACGCGTGTGCGTTGCTGAGCTACAGCAACCTTCTCCAATCTCCTAGTCCTCCCCTCCATTACTCCCTTCCCTGATCCCTCGTCCTCCCTACCATTCCCCCTCCCTCGTCCCTTAGTCCTCCCCACATTTATCCTCCTCCCCTGACTCGTTGTCATCCCCACCATCCCCCACTCACGTCCCTCATCCTCCCCAATCATTCCCCACTCCCTCGTAATGTAACTACTCCCATGTAGTAGGTATATAAAAACATGCGCGTATTTGAATGGAATATTGTGTCAAAATTTCAAAGCAATTTGTGAGCAACTTTCGAAGATTACAGAGTGTGTTGCTCTTACGTCCAACAGATGGCGCTGTTTTTCGAAAAAAGCATACGTTTTCCTGTCACAGGTGAGGCATGTATATAGTAGGTATATAAAAACTCGTGCCTATTTGAATGCAACGTTGTGTCAAAATTTCAAAGCAATCGGTAAGGAGGTTTTCAAGATTTCCCTCGCATGAAAAGTATAGTTGTTCAAAAAATCATGTTTTTTCTTCCCCATCACAGACATGACATGTATATAGAATGTATATAGAAACCCGCTCGGATGCGAATGGAATGATGGGTGAACATTTGAATTTTTTTTTATTTATATAGATAGTGTGACTTAGTCTTACGTGCAACAGATGGCGTTGTTTCTTAAAAAAAAAAAGAATGCTTTAACCTGTCACAGGTGTGGCATCTGTACTTATGAAATGAACGGTATGGTAAACAACACAGCACAATTCCAATGCAATGTCACATGAAATAATTAAATCAAAATGAAAATAAATCGAAATCTATGAAAATTAATTATGTCAATACAATCGGAAACATTGAAATGGAATTGTAACATAATTAGTATAGCGTGAGTTGCTCTTACGTGCAAGAGATGGCGCTGTTTCTTAAAAAAATATTGTTTTTACCTGTCACAGGTGTGGCATCTATAGGTATACTTACGAAATGAACGGTATGGTAAACAACACAGCATATTCCAACACAACATCACTCAAAATAATTAAATCAAAATGAAAATAAATCGTTATCTATGAAAATTCAATTAATCAATGCAATCGGAAACATTAAAATGGAATGGAACGTTGATTAAAAATTTCAAAGTAATCTGTGAAGAACTTTTGGAGATTACAGCATGTGTTGCTCTTACGTCCAACAGATGGCTCTGTTTAAAAAAATTATATATATTTTTACCTGTCACAGGTGAGGCATGTATGAAGTAGATATATAAAAACACGCGCCTATTCGAATGCAACGTTGTGTCAAAATTTCAAAGCAATCGGTAAAGAGGTTTCGAAGATTTCACACACATGAAAAACACAGTTTTTCAAAAAAGCATGTTTTTTTCCCGTCAAAGACGTGACATCGATATCGTATATATATAAAAACCCGCTCGGATGCGAATGGACTGTTGTGTGAAAATTTCAACGCAATCGGTGAAGAACTTTCAGAGATTAGCAATTTTGAACAAACGAACATTTCCATTTTTATTTATATAGATTAAGGATCTACCCGAAACGCTATAGACAATCAATGAGGCGCCAATATACAAACAAGAAAAATGGCGGGAGGCATTAATTAAGCGGCAGGCAAGGGTCTCTCACTTTGCATATCATACAAGGTGATGGAAAAGATCACCAGAAGGAGACTCATACAACACCTAGAAATAAGGGACTTAATGACGCAACACCAGCATGGTTTCAGAAAAGGCAAATCCTGCCTTGCAAATTGTATTTATTTTTATGAATGAGCGTCTGAGATCAGACAGCATAAGATAATAGTGGGCGGAGTGTATATTCTTGGACTGTCAGAAAGCCTTCGACCCAGCATTCCAGAGGAGACTAATGCACATAATGGAGAAATAGGCAGGAGTGACAGAGGGAAGTGCTTCAGCCCCTGGAGTACATATGCAACAGAAGAGAGTCATAGCAAGAGGAAAGACTTCAGAATTGCGGAATTTTATCAGTGGCGTTCCACAAGGATCAGTTCTGGGACCAGTCCTATTCCTCATCAATTTGAACGACCTACCAGAGGAAATAGATTCCTTCCTCCCTATGTTTGCTACCAGTATACAAATTATGAGGCAGATAAATACAATGGAAGACTGCACGGAACTACAAGAGGAACTGGAACATTTTAAAATATTGTCCCTCAAGTGGCTAGTAGAGTTCAAGTCTAATACCTTGAGACTGGACACAAGGTATCGCATTGGATAGGAAATCATATTGGAATCGGACATCTCAAAATACTTTTCCCCAAACTGTCACCAAATGCCCATATAAAAAGGATTTCATCAGCTATATACAAAAGGTTGGCTAATATAAAAACTGCTTTCAGGAATGTGAACGAAGAGTCATTACGGACTTTGTATATCATTTAGGTTAGAACAATTCTGGAATATGTGACACTAGCATGGAGTCCTTACCTCGTTAAACACAAAACGAAACGGAGGAAGTTCAGTGGTATGACACCAGACAAGTCCCAGAGCTGAGAGATATGAGCTACAAGGAAAGACTACAGGTGACGTTAACCTCACATCATTGGAAGAGAAAAAAGGCAGGGAAGACATGATTATGCCATACAAAATACTTAAGAGAATAGACAGCCCAGATAAAGATAGAGTGTTTAGCAGAGGCAATACAAAAGCAAAGGTGACAGAGTAGTGAACAGTGGGACTGCCCAAAGAAATGACGTGGTGAGAGCACACTGCATTCGCAGCGTGAAACATAGATATGACAGAACCTAATAGGCTCTGGAACCTATATATCAGTCAATTAGAATTTAAAATTCGAAATCCAAGAACTGTGTCTCAGCTTCAACAAATACAATTAGGTGAATACACACATACACACACACACTTCTTGCTGAACTGAAGTGAAGAACAGAAACAGTCACATTCATATTGCCACGACATTGTCCCCAATTCCCTGGCAATTTTCCTATTTACAGTGACTTTATATATCAATATTCAAAATATTAAAAAAAATAAAGGGACAAACAGGAAGCACTCAATTACAGACCAGTGTGTCACTGACAAATATTCCGTGTAGAATGCTGGAGAGAATAATGAGGTTGAGAGTAGTGAGGTGCCTAGAGACGATGAACTTTGTAACAAAAGGGCATCAATGATTAAGAAGAGGAAAGGCACGTCTCACAAACTTGCTAGAGTTCTTTGAACAATATTACTAAAACATGACAAGAAAATGAAGGCTAGTTTCATTGCATTTTCCTAGACCGTCAGAAACCATTTGATACTGCTCCTTGTGAAAGACTGGTGATAGTCGGGAAGACACTGTAAGGGAATACCTGAAGGACAGAAAACAGAGTCACCGTCAAAGGCGAGGTCCCACAAGGCTCGGTCCTGGGACCACCACTGTTACTAATGTACTTGAATGATCAGCTCGAGGTAACGAGCTCGTACATGTCAATATTTGCAGATGATGCAAAGCTAATAAGGAATTAAAAACGGTGTAGGTCTGCAGAAAATTACAGGAAGACCTTGACAAACTTCAGGAGTGAGCAAACAAAGGGTTACAGGAGTTCAATCCCAATAGGTGTAAGGTAATGAAGACGGGAAGGGGAGAAAGAAGGTCAGGAGGTGTCTTCGCCATAAGGGGAAAGGCAGCCACAGAAGTTGGAGAGAGAGATGATCGAGCCCAAATGGCTCGGGAACCTATACACCAGTCAATTATGAGTTCATCGGCGGGACCCAAGAGCCATAGCTCATTCTCCGCCCAGAAGTTGGAGAGAGAAAATTATTATGAGCGGCTATAATTCCATCATCAACACCAAAGGCATACATAGGCAGGGTGACATCAGCAGCATATGGGACTCTGCAGAAAACATTTTAACATTGCCAAGAAGCCTAAATAAAATAGCTCTTGCAAGGCAATCTACACAGCTTTTGTTAGATCAATACTGGAAAATGAAGCACCATTTCCTTGACGGTATTGGGGTAATTTAAGTGAGGCATAAAATAGTTTTCATCTGCCACAATACAATTTAGGAAAAGGGTTGCAAGACTAAAGTAAGGGATGATAGAGATCCGGGAGGAGTTTATATATTACCTGGTAAAGTAATAATAATAATAAATATTTAAAACATAATGTAAATCTATACCAAGAGAGAGAGAGAGAATGTCTGTTTGTTCAATGTGAGCGGCCAGATGCCTGGGGCTAGCCTCACCAAACTTTGCAGAGTAAATGGTCTAGCTTCCAGGCACTACATAGGGTGGTCAGGGTTGAGCCTCTTCTCCCTACTTTGCAGGAAATCGCAAATTCCACTAAGATTGCAATCAAGTCTATGTGGAGGAAACACGACGTAAACTTGAGAAAAGAATTGAAGAACACAGTAATGCATGTAGAATTAACGCTGGTAATAGTGCTGTAGTTAACCATAGTTAGGGAAAGGATCACAATATTGATATGTTATGAATTGTGAAATAGGCTATACAAATATTATTATTAGAACTAAAAGTGTAGTAAAAGCGTTCTGATTAATACTTTAAATACTTTCGCTGGAAACAAAAGCGTTACTTCAGGGAATAGTCTTACAAAACAAGATTTTGTATGAATTAAAAAGAGATTTGAACAGATGAATAAATCCACGTAGTGCCAATACCGCTCTCCCCTGGGTGTGGAGGGAGATACGAGAGCATCCAGACTAACACCTTTATTAACAACAACTCCAGTTCACAGGGACCTGGGACGACAGAAAGGACAATTGTTCATAATTCCCTATAACACCTTCCCTCAGGGTGCATCGCCAGGCGGGACTAGAGGTGACGTGATCAGGTCAAGAAGCGTAAAAGGATTGGATCCTGTGTTCCAACTGTCAGTATCATCCTTATCTTGATAATGCACTCAAGAGAGTGCGAAAGACACACTTACAGCCCCGTTCCTGTGCCAGGTAAGTCCACTACGGGCGCAATATAGCCCGTGCTACTTGCAACTTTTTTCCGAGTAGCTGAATCTAAAACAACAACAGTGCGAAATAATTGGTGTAGTTGAAACCTTTAATTAAGATGATTTTGTATATCCAGGGATAGGGTTCTATTCTGACAGGACATGTATATATATTGATCGAGCAACACATCAGCTTTGGCTATAGGTGAGCAAGTTGAGGACTGTTTGGATATGAAATCTTTTTAATTTTGCTCCACAATACAACAGCAATCATGCAACATCCTCATTAAAAAAATGTTGAATGATTCGTACCTTGAAAACACTCTTCCCAGTGCTGGTTATACACTTGATATTTTAGTTCTAAACTCACGGGTGATATTAACAAATATGTTGAGGGTATCGTCTGTTTGGGGTGTTTTATACTGAAAAAAAACTCTCTCATGCAGAGGTTCAAGACGTGAGACTCTGTCCCGTGCTCGCTGGCTTGGGTCTTGTGAATTCCACAATAGTGTCATAGAACTGCCAGTCTTCTCGAGTTATCACAACGTCACAAAAATTATGTGCTAAATTGCCTGAACCTAACCTTCCAGCGGATTCAACCCGTCAATTTTGCGAGCCGCTATGGTTTATAGTACACCATATTTTGACGAGGATTTATTCGTCAAAATGCGATGTACTAGGCAGTAAAGCAGTAAGAGTTAGACCAATCAGAAATACGCTATTTTAAGTGCTTGTGTAAATTTTCAGGGCTTTTATTGAAATCCCTTGATTTAGAAATATGGTAAATCCCATAAATACTCATTAACTAATTCATGTACAATTGATCCGTTGATAGCAATATCCATGAGCCCGTGGCCAATAACTTAGAGATATTTGACAAAGCCATCAATATTTCTATTTGTTTTGGTGTCACCCAAGCCAGTCTGTTTATTTTATCATATTTGTTATTTATTTATATATACAAGAATTCTTACATTCTCGTACAGCCACTAGGACGCAGTGTTTCGGGTAGGTCTTTAATCCTAATTTTACCACGAATACGACCTGCCAGTTCGTCTAATAACCAGGTACCCATTCACTGCTGGGTGAACAGAGGCTACAGTCAAGAGTTGGCGCCCAGTCAATCCTCCCCAGCCATGGGATACGAACCCCAGGCCAAAGCCCTTGCGAAGCGCCGAGCGAGTGTTTTACCACTGCGCCACGGTGACTGCTTGTGGCGCAGTCTGCTTGCTAGTATTTAAACTATCCATACCAACAGTTGCATTGATTGATGAAGATTATGCCACCCTAGAGGTGACACGGGCCTGAATAGCCCGTAAAATAGTTTCAGAAGTACTGGTAATTTTGGAAGGTTCTTACACCTTACCTTCAGGGGTCCGGTAGTACAATCGGATTCATTCTCGACTCACAATCGAGAATTCCGGGTTCACTTCAACTACCCGCTGAAATTGTTGCAGGTACGACGTCAGTTTGTTAGTGACCACGATAGAGGGAGGGGAAAGCCGCTCTGGGCTTGCTGGACAGTATCACGGTGTCTTGTACTCTTCAATACAATGTTCAGCAATTTGTAGTCTCTCGTGGCGCTGTAGTAACCCACTCGCCCTGCGCTTCGTGAGCGATTTAGTCTGGCTTCGTATCCTGGCCGGCGAGAATTGATTGGGCGCCAATTCTTGCTGTACTCCTCTGTTCACCCAGCAGTGAATGGGTACCTGATTGTTCAATGATTTGGCAGGTCGTATTCCAGGGAAAATTAAGATTTAGGACCTGGCCGAAACGCTATACGCGCTAGTGGCTGTACAGGAATGTTGGCAATACTTAGCTGCTCCAGAAAATCTTTGATAGCGAATTGAAAATCATTGGAAATTATCTAAAACAAAAAGTTAGATTATATATAAGCTTCACCAGGCAAGACGCAGCAAATCTCCACCACGAGCAATATATGAAGGCAATAAATCTGCACACTACAGCTGTGATCAGAGGAATAAATGCGTTCTGCGGTCACTGCGTCGCTGACGCATGCCTCCAATATCTTGCAGTGGCAATAGAGCGAATAACAGGATCTGATGTGTTCTGGCCTCGAGAGCTCCCCTTCCATCAATATGCAGATAATCCCAAAGACACACCCAAGTGAAGACCAGTAGCAGCCATGAGGAAGATTCGAACCCATACACTGCCATATTTTTTTTTACATGGATGGTAGAAAAATGCATAGGTAGATAAATACATGGATGTTGATGTATATAGATGGATATATGGATTTGTAGATGGATGGATGGATAGACAGACCCGGACAAAGCCGGAGACCCCTCCAATAGTATATATATATATATATATATATATATATATATATATATATATATATATATATATATATATGACAATGTCAGACCACGAAGGAAAAATGAAACAGGAAATTTCCTTAAGTACTTTCGTATATTAAATACATCTTCAGAAGGTGACGCATCACCTTCTGAAGATGTATTTAATATACGAAAGTACTTAAGGAAATTTCCTGTTTCATTTTTCCTTCGTGGTCTGACATTGTCACATTCTTAATCACGTGTTTATTTTCGTGATATACACACATATATATATATATATATATATATATATATATATATATATATATATATATATATATATATATATATATATATATATATATATATATATATATATATAACTGAAAACTCACACCCCAGAAGTGAGTTGCTTCAGTTTTCAGTTGCATATTGTCCTGGGGACCATTCAGGCTTGTTCGCATATATATATATATATATATATATATATATATATATATATATATATATATATATATATATATATATATATATATATATATATATATATATATATATATATTGTGACGATAATCTCTTTCAAGAGAGATTGAGCCTGCTCTTCCCTACATAAGTACGTCAATATACAAAATAATATAGAAGATACGTCCACCAAGTATCGCCAAACGTTTTGCCCAGAGAGCAAATCGTACCCAGCACACCGTGACACCTGCTACCACCGCCGTAACCAGCTAACCTCTGCCTGCCTGTCGCTGATTGGCTGGTGACTCGTCGCCCCTGCCCTCCGCCTCCACCACAAGTCGACGTCTGGGCTGCAGTGCGGCAGTATCGTCAGAATATCTCAGTGCTCCAAGCAGTTGACATCTCTCGCTGGTAGACTAAGCCTTGGCTTTCGTGTACTAAGGGAGGTGGCAGCTCGAAGCCAGTATTCCAGCACCACTTATATTTTATTTTGCTATCACTGTAACTTACTTGTCTTAACGTAACTTTTTATTTGCCAGTGATTATTCATATTATTTTGTTTGTTGACTTATCTTGCATATTTTTATGTGATTACCTTTATTCATACCTTGTTTTTCTAGAGTAATTAAAATTTCATTGTTTATATACTTGTGTTTTGTGTGTCTTCCCATTACCTTACCACAGACGAAAGGACCAACTTTTCTCATTTTTTTTGATTATGTGACGAGGCCCTGCCCCTAGCTTTTGAAACAGCCGAACACCAACGCTTTACCGTCACAATATATATATATATATATATATATATATATATATATATATATATATATATATATATATATATATATATATATATATATATATATATATATATATATATATTGGTGTATACTGGCAGCAGGTTTTCTTTTAAACATGTCTCATTGAATATGACTGCATATTCTGTATTTACTATCTTCTGATTTAGGGCTTCTATCCCTTTAACTATTTTTCTAGCATCAGGGCTTAGCTGAAATAGGAGTTCTCCAAAACTCATTTTCGTTATTTCAAGGTGAAGAAAAAACTGAATTACTATAGAATGTATTACACTTATTTATACAATTTGCACAACGTTTCTAACCTCCATGGTTCATTCTCAAGTGAAAAGAAATTACAGAAATCGTTAATTTATACCAGTACAGGGTCAGGTGATAAGTACAATAAAGGTAAAGACAAGGGGAATACATAGGTGATAAATGAGTGGACGATGCACATACAAATATTAATCAAGTGTAATTGGCCTGTTATATTGAACGGTGTCTTCTGTGTTGGCATCGTTATGTTCTGCTCTTGTCCTTACTCTCATGGTGGGTAGAGTAAATAGTTCCGTGATTTGGGTGTTCATGGTAGGTTGTTCTATTCTTATGTGGATTGCTTCAAGAATTTGTAATCTTCTTACATCTTGAGTTTTGTCTATTATACAGGTATTTTTGTTCAACATTTCAATGCAATGAACATGCAACAGATGGCGCTGTTTTTCAAGAAAAACATAGTTTTACCTGTCACAGGTGTGGCATCTATACTTATACTTACGATATGAACGGTATGGTAAACAACACAGCTCAATTCCAACACAATGTCACACAAAATAATTCAATAAAAAATAAAATAAATCGAAATCTATGAATACAATTTATCAGTGCAATTGGAAACATTGAAATGGAATTGTAACATATTTAGAATAGCATGTGTGTTGCTCTTACATGCAACAGATGGCACTCTTTTTCAAAAAAAGCATGTTTTTTCATGTTACAGGTGAGACATGTATATAGTAGAAATATAAAAAGACGAGAATATTCGAATGCAACGTTGTGTCAAAATTTCAAAGCAATCGGTAAAGAGGTTTCGAAGATTTCCCTCACATGAAAAACACAGTTTTTCAGAAAAAGCATGTTTTTTACCGTCACAGACGTAACATCTATATAGTATGTATATAAAAACCTGCTCGGATGCGAATGGAACGTTGTGTGAAAATTTAAAAGCAATCGGTGAAGAACTTTTGGAGATTAGCGGTTATGCACAAACGAACATTTCCATTTTTATTTATATACTAGCTGTACCCGGCCACGCGTTGCTGTGGCTCAGCAACGCGTGTGCGTTGCTGAGCCACAGCAACCTTCCCCTGTCTCCCAGTCCTCCCCTCCATTCCCACCTTCCCTGTCCCCTCCTCCTCCCTACCATTCCCCCTCCCCCTGTCTCTTAGTCCTCCACACATTTACCCCCCTCCCCTGTCTCGTTGTCCTCCCCACCATCCCACACTCCTGTTCCTAATCCTCCCCAACCATTCCCCACTCCCTCGTAATGTAACTACTCCCATGCAGTAGGTATATTAAAACATGCGCGTATTTGAATGGAACGTTGTGTCAAAATTTCAAAGCAATTACTGAAAAACTTTCGGAGATTACAGCATGTGTTGCTCTTATGTCCAACGGATGCCGCTGTTTTAAAAAAATATACATATTTTTTTCCTGTCACAGGTGAGGCATGTATATTATAGGTATATAAAAACACACGCCTATTCGAATCCAACATTGTGTCAAAATTTCAAAGCAATCAGTAAGGAGGTTTCGAAGATTTCCCTGTGTTTTGAAAAATACATGTTTTTTTTCCCCGTCACAGACATAACATGTATATAGAATGTATATAAAAACCCGCTCGGATTCGAATGGAACGATGTGTGAAATTTTCGAAGCAATTGGTGAAGTACTTTCGGAGATTAGCGATTTTGAACAAACAAACATTTCCATTTTTATTTATACAGACTAGCTTCACCCGGCCAAGCATTGTTATGGCTCAGCAACGCATGTACGTTGCTGAGCCACAGCAACCTTCCCCTGTCTCCCAGTCCTCCCCGTCATTCCCCCCTCCCCAGTACCCTCGTCCTTCCAACCATTCCTCACTCCCCCATCCACTCGTCCTCCCAACTATTCCCCCACTCCCCCGTCTCTTTGTACTCCCCACCATCCTCCACTCCAGTGTCCCCTCGTCCTCCTAACAATTCCCCACTCCACTATCCCCTCGTCCTCCCCACCATCTCCCAGTCCCCCGTCCCCATGTCCTCCCTACCATTCCCCCCCTCTCCCATCCCCTCGTCCTCCCTTCTGTCCCCCACTCCCTTGTCCCTTCGTCCTCCCCACCATCCCCCACTTCTGTCTCTCGTCCTCCCAACCATTCCCCACTCCCTCATCCGATGCATTCCCAAATGATTTGATGTTCCTATCAGAAAATTGAGAACGTCAAATAATCTGATGTTCTTATCACTGAAATATAAGAAGAACAGTTAAACCAAAAGAAATGAAATAAATGAAAAAAAACTATAAATAAACTATACTCACAAAATGAACGGTATGGTAGACAACACAGCTCAATTCCAATACAATGTCACACAAAATAATTAAATTAAAATGAAAATAAATCAAAATCTATTAAAATTCAATTTATCAATGCAATCAGGAACATTGAAATGCAATCGCAACATATTTAGTATAGCGTGTGATGCTCTTACGTGCAACAGATTGCACTGTTGATTCTTATAAAAGAATGTTTTTACCAGTTCCATGTGCGGCATCTATACTAATACTTACGAAATGAACGGTATGGTAAATAACACAGCTCAATTTCAATGCAATGTCACATAAAAAATTAAATCAAAATTAAAATAAATCGCAATCTATGAAAATTCAATTTATGAATGCAGTTGGAATCATTGAAATGGAATCGTAACATATTTAGTATAGCGTGTATTGCTATTACGTGCAACAGATAGCGCTGTTTTTCAAAAAAAGCATGTTTTTACCTGTTACAGGTGTGGCATCTATATAGCAAGTGTATAAAAACACATGCATATTCAAATGGAACATTGTGTCAAAATTTCATAGCAATCGGTAAAGACATTTCGGAGATTACAGCGTGCGTTGCTCTTATGTCCAACAAATGGCGCTGTTAAAAAAAAAAAAATTCCTGTCACAGGTGAGGCATGTATACAGTAGGTATATATATAAACACGTGCTAATTCGAATGCAACGTTGTATCAAAATTTCAAAGCAATCGGTAAAGAGGTTTTGAAGATTTCCCTCTCACGAAAAATATAGTTTAAAAAAAAAAAGTTTTTTTTTCCCATCACAGACGTAACATCTATATAGTATGAATATAAAAACCCTCTCAGGTGCGAATGGAACGTATTGAGAAAATTTCAAATCAATCAGTGAAGAACTTTCGGAGATTATCGATTTTGAACAAATGATCATTTCCATTTTTATTTATATAGACTAACTGTATCCGGCCACACGTTGCTGTCGCTCAGCAACGCATATGCATTGCTGAGCCACAGTCCTTCCCACCACTCTCACCTCCCCAATCCCCTCGTACTCCAAACTATTCCCCACTCCCCCATCCCCTCGTCCTCCCAACCAATCCCCACTCCCCTATCCCCTCATCCTTCTCACCATTTCCTCCCCCCTCTCCCGATCCCTTTGTCCGCCTAACCATTCCCCACTTCACCGTTCCCTCGTCCTCCTAACCATTCCCCACTCCACCGTCCCCTTGTCCTCCCCACCATCTCCCACTCCCCAACTCCTCTCGTCATCATCGTCGTCATTCCCCTTCTCCCCTGTCCCCTCGTCCACCCCACCATCCCCCACTTCCCTGTTCCCTTTCCTCACCACCATTCTCCATTCCCATGTCTCCTCGTCCCTACCATTTCCAACTTCCCAGTCCCTCGTTCATCCCATCATTACTCGCCATCCTCTTTTCCCCTCATCCTTCCCCACTCCCTCCTCTGATGTATTCTCAAATGATTTGATGTTCAATCTCAATCAGTCTCAATCTTTCCACCCCCAGGAAGCAGCCTGTGACAGCTGACTAACACCCAGGTACCTATTTTACTGCTAGGTAACAGGGCATAGGGTGAAAGAAACTCTGCCCATTGTTTCTCGCCGGCGCCTGGGATCGAACCCAGGACCACAGGATCACAAGTCCCGCGTGCTGTCCGCTCGGCCGACCGGCTCGAAGCATCGTTGCAGCGTCTATGCTGATTTTTCTGACAGCTACCCTAGCAACAAGGCGCCGAAGTGTGTTACCCACGGCAATGGGTCTGACTCCACCATCCTTCTTCTTAAGGGCACAAAGGGATGCTCCGAAAAATTAGGGTTTAATTTTAATTGTATATATATATATATATATATATATATATATATATATATATATATATATATATATATATATATATATATATATATATATATATGTCGTACCTAGTAGCCAGAACTCACTTTTCAGCCTACTATGCAAGGCCCGATTTGCCTAATAAGCCAAGTTTTACTGAATTAATATATTTTCTCTATTTTTTTTCTTATGAAATGATAAAGCTACCCATTTCATTATGTATGAGGTCAATTTTTTTTTATTGGAGTTAAAATTAACGTAGATATATGACCGAACCTAATAAACCCTACCTAACCTAACCTAACCTATCTTTATAGGTTAGGTTTGGTTAGGTAGCCGAAAAAGTTAGGTTAGGTTAGGTTAGGCAGGTTAGGTAGTCGAAAACACATTAATTCATGAAAACTTGGCTTATTAGGCAAATCGGGCCTTGCATAGTAGGGTGAGAAGTGCGTTCTGGCTACTAGGTACGACATATATATATATATATATATATATGTCGTACCTAGTAGCCAGAACGCACTTCTCAGCCTACTATGCAAGGCCCGATTTGCCTAATAAGCCAAGTTTTCCTGAATTAATATATTTCCTCTAATTTTTTTCTTATGAATTGATAAAGCTACCCATTTCATTATGTATGAGGTCAATTTTGTTTTATTGTAGTTAAAATTAACGTAGATATATGACCGAACCTAACCAACCCTACCTAACCTAACCTAACCTATCTTTATTGGTTAGGTTGGGTTAGGTAACCGAAAAAGGTAGGTTAGGTTAGGTTAGGTAGGTTAGGTTGTCGAAAAAACATTAATTCATGAAAACTTGGCTTATTAGGCAAATTGGGCCTTGCATAGTAGGCTGAGAAGTGCGTTCTGGCTACTAGGTACGACATATATATATATATATATATATATATATATATATATATATGATCCCTCTATATATATATATATATATATATATATATATATATATATATATATATATATATATATATATATATATATATATATATATATATATATATATATATATATGTGTGTGTGTGTGTGTGTGTGTATATCACGAAAATAAACACGTGATTAAGAATGTGACAATGTCAGACCACGGAGGAAAATGAAACATTAATTTCCTTAAGTACTTTCGTATATTAAATACATATTCAGAAGGAATGATTTTACAGATCGAGTGATGGGTATAAATAGGCAGGAGAGAGTGGTGAAGGTAGGTGAGGTACAATACTTGGACAACGCAGACGGCCCATTGGCCCATCAGATGCACCCAATTGGCCCATCCGATGTAGCCCAAAGGCCCATCTGATACAGCAACCATACAAGCATAATACATAGGTAATTATAACATAAAGAGGTAAATATATACAATGAATTAGTGAGACAAATGTTTTTCAATGATCCTACTTAAATCGCCCTTTAGCTGATCTATTAGAAATGGATCTAAGTTATATAGACCACTGCTAATATTCAAATTACTTTCTTTGGTGATCTGTATCAAAGCAGATTCAATTATGTTTCTGTTATAGGTGCTTTTACAATTTGTTATTGAAGAAGCACTCTCCCAATCAATTTGGTGAGCTTTTTCTGAGAAATGCACAAACAAAGCATTAGACAATTGGCCATGTCTTACAGAGTATTTATGTTGAAGAATGTAGAATATCGCAACATAAATGGCCCGTGTGCCCCGCAGTAAGTCAACAAATTCCTTTGGCGACTTCAGGCTGAAGGCGCAAGGGACATAAGGAGTCAGCAGGCCGTTGAGTCGCTTCGCTAGTCTGTACGTGGGTGTGGGTATCTGGCTAATGATTGGCCGAAGTGGGTTTTCAGGCTTGTGTGTCTTGACATTTCCATACGCATATCCAGGTTTATATTCCCCAATAGTCTTTGGCAATTCTCTATGGCAATTCCATGACCAAAAAATGGCTTCCTGAACCTTGCAGGAATTAACCTCACTGAGGACCAAGTCACTCTCCTAAATCTGGAGCTCCAAAAAACCCAGTATATAGGCAAGACAACAACATCTCTTTCTAGGCGTTTAACGATGCATAAGCAACAGGGCTCCATTAAGGAACAAATAATCTCTTCCCACAACCAAACCATCGCCAGAGAAATCCTAGTAAACAACACAGAAATCATCGATAGATACAGCGATAGCAGGCGGCTTGACGTTTGCGAGGCATTACACATCAAGAAGTCAACACCAGCAATCAACAGCCAATTAATGCACAACTATATTCTACCCACCTCAAGACTCCGCTCCAATATAGAAGCATCAAGAAATATGGACCAATAGGCTTTCTACAATCACTTCTATTCAATACCCATTGTTTCATGTTCTGGCTTGTGTTGATGAAATTAATACCTTATTAAATACAACCTCACCCCATCCACCTCACTTAAATGTAGATATAAACAAAATCGGAGATGTTCTATTCTATTCAGTAAGTTCTATTCAGTTGTGTATATGTTAACTAAAGTCTTTGAAAATGTAATAAGTTTTACGAAACGCGCTCAAGTGTCGCGTCAGACTAGAAATAAAAATGAATTTTGGAGAATTGATTTTTGAATTACCTCCAACAGTGAAAAGAAATGTACGAAAGATTTAGAAAATTCGTGTTAGAATTATTAATCTTACTTTTTCGGTCATATTTAATAATATATATATTTATATATATATATATATATATATATATATATATATATATATATATATATATATATATATATATATATATATATATATATATATAACTTTAGAACACTTTCCCACCAGGAGACTCGAACCCTAGCCAGCACAGAAGCCTTCCAGCAACTGGCATAACAGGTACGCCTTAACCCGCTCCACCACCTGCTCAGACCCTTAAAAAGAGATGGTAATTTCGGAGTATATCTTTGGGGTATTTAAATACTCCGAAATTACCATCTCTTTTAAGGGTCTGAGCAGGTGGTGGAGCGGGTTAAGGCGTACCTGTTATGCCAGTTGCTGGAAGGCTTCTGTGCTGGCTAGGGTTCGAGTCTCCTGGTGGGAAAGTGTTCTAAAGTTGTATACTTCACTCTCGTGTTTAGGAGAGTTGTTCCTTAAGCATAGACACTGTGTCTTCCCATATTAACAGGGACTTGATGAAATAAACGTATAAATGACCCCTCACTTGCTCTAGTGCTCTTGGGAGGTGTTGATCTTTGGGGTATTTAAATACTCCGAAATTACCATCTCTTTTAAGGGTCTGAGAAGGTGGTGGAGCGGGTTAAGGCGTACCTGTTATGCCAGTTGCTGGAAGGCTTCTGTGCTGGCTAGGGTTCGAGTCTCCTGGTGGGAAAGTGTTCTAAAGTTGTATACTTCACTCTCGTGTTTAGGAGAGTTGTGCCTTAAGCATAGACACTGTGTCTTCCCATATTAACAGGGACTTGATGAAATAAACGTATAAATGACCCCTCACTTGCTCTAGTGCTCTTGGGAGGTGTTGATCTTTGGGGTATTTAAATACTCCGAAATTACCATCTCTTTTAAGGGTCTGAGCAGGTGGTGGAGCGGGTTAAGGCGTACCTGTTATGCCAGTTGCTGGAAGGCTTCTGTGCTGGCTAGGGTTCGAGTCTCCTGGTGGGAAAGTGTTCTAAAGTTGTATACTTCACTCTCGTGTTTAGGAGAGTTGTGCCTTAAGCATAGACACTGTGTCTTCCCATATTAACAGGGACTTGATGAAATAAACGTATAAATGACCCCTCACTTGCTCTAGTGCTCTTGGGAGGTGTTGATCTTTGGGGTATTTAAATACTCCGAAATTACCATCTCTTTTAAGGGTCTGAGCAGGTGGTGGAGCGGGTTAAGGCGTACCTGTTATGCCAGTTGCTGGAAGGCTTCTGTGCTGGCTAGGGTTCGAGTCTCCTGGTGGGAAAGTGTTCTAAAGTTGTATACTTCAGTCTCGTGTTTAGGAGAGTTGTGCCTTAAACATAGACACTGTGTCTTCCCATATTAACAGGGACTTGATGAAATAAACGTATAAATGACCCCCTCACTTGCTCTAGTGCTCTTGGGAGGTGTTGATCTTTGGGGTATTTAAATACTCCGAAATTACCATCTCTTTTAAGGGTCTGAGCAGGTGGTGGAGCGGGTTAAGGCGTACCTGTTATGCCAGTTGCTGGAAGGCTTCTGTGCTGGCTAGGGTTCGAGTCTCCTGGTGGGAAAGTGTTCTAAAGTTGTATACTTCACTCTCGTGTTTAGGAGAGTTGTGCCTTAAGCATAGACACTGTGTCTTCCCATATTAACAGGGACTTGATGAAATAAACGTATAAATGACCCCTCACTTGCTCTAGTGCTCTTGGGAGGTGTTGATCTTTGGGGTATTTAAATACTCCGAAATTACCATCTCTTTTAAGGGTCTGAGCAGGTGGTGGAGCGGGTTAAGGCGTACCTGTTATGCCAGTTGCTGGGAGGCTTCTGTGCTGGCTAGGGTTCGAGTCTCCTGGTGGGAAAGTGTTCTAAAGTTGTATACTTCACTCTCGTGTTTAGGAGAGTTGTGCCTTAAGCATAGACACTGTGTCTTCCCATATTAACAGGGACTTGATGAAATAAACATATAAATGACCCCTCACTTGCTCTAGTGCTCTTGGGAGGTGTTGATCTTTGGGGTATTTAAATACTCCGAAATTACCATCTCTTTTAAGGGTCTGAGCAGGTGGTGGAGCGGGTTAAGGCGTACCTGTTATGCCAGTTGCTGGAAGGCTTCTGTGCTGGCTAGGGTTCGAGTCTCCTGGTGGGAAAGTGTTCTAAAGTTGTATACTTCACTCTCGTGTTTAGGAGAGTTGTGCCTTATATATATATATATATATATATATATATATATATATATATATATATATATATATATATATATATATATATATATATATATATATATATATATATATGTCGTACCTAGTAGCCAGAACGCACTTCTCGGCTTACTATGCAAGGGCCGATTTGCCTAATAAGCCAAGTTTTCCTGAATATATATATTTTCTCTATTTTTTTTCTTATGAAATGATAAAGCTACCCATTTCATTATGTATGAGGTTAATTTTTGTTATTGTAGTTAAAATTAACGTAGATATATGACCGAACCTAACCAACCCTACCTAACCTAACCTAATCTATCTCTATAGGTTAGGTTAGGTTAGGTAGCCGAAAAAGTTAGGTTAGGTTAGGTTAGGTAGGTTAGGTCGTCGAAAAACAATTAGTTCTTAAAAACTTAGCTTATTAGGCAAATCAGGCCTTGCTTAGTAGGCTGAGAAGTGCGTTCTGGCTACTAGGTACGACATATATATATATATATATATATATATATATATATATATATATATATATATATATATATATATATGTCGTACCTAGTAGCCAGAACTCACTTCTCAGTCTACTATTCAAGGCCCGATTTGCCTAATAAGCCAAGTTTTCCTTAATTAATATTTTTACGATAATTTTTTTCTTATGAAATGATAAAGCAACCCTTTTCTCTATGTATGAGGTCAATTTTTTTTTATTGGAGTTAAAATTAACGTAGATATATGACCGAACCTAACCAACCCTACCTAACCTAACCTAACCTATATTTATAGGTAAGGTTAGGTTAGGTAGCCAAAAAAAGCTAGGTTAGGTTAGGTTAGGTAGGTTAGGTAGACGAAAAAACATTAATTCATGAAAACTTGGCTTATTAGGCAAATCGGGCCTTGAATAGTAGGCTGAGAAGTGCGTTCTGGCTATTAGGTACGACATATATATATATATATATATATATATA
>NC_091209.1:24902343-25189843 GCF_040958095.1 Procambarus clarkii
TAAATCTAACCATTTCATTATGTATGAGGTCAATTTTTTTTTATTGGAGTTTATATTAACGTAGATATATGACCAAACCTAACCAACCCTACCTAACCTAACCTATCTTTATAGGTTAGCTTAGGTTAGGTAGCCGAAAAAGTTAGGTTAGGTAGTCGAAAAAACATTAATTCATGAAAACTTGGCTTATTAGGCAACTCGGGCCTTGCATAGTAGGCTGAGAAGTGAGTTCTGGTTACTAGGTACGACATATATACATATACATATACATACATATACATATACATATACATAAACATATACATATATATATATATATATATATATATATATATATATATATATATATATATATATATATATATATATATATATATATATATATATATAACCGAAAAATCACACCCCAGAAGTGACTCGAACACATACTTCCAGGAGCACTATGCAACTGATGTATAGGACACCTTCACTACTTGACAATCACAACCGTTCAAAAGATGATGGTAGCCAAAGCTATTTACCCCATCATCCCGATGGCGCTCTGATGGTAATCTTGGGCATAGTATTTTATCAAATCACCTCATTCTTTGGGGCACACGTGAGAAACACAAATGCGAACAAGCCTGAATGGTCCCCAGGCATATATGCAACTGATGTCGAGTCTCCTGCTATCGCTGTATCTATCGATGATTTCTGTGTTGCTTGTTAAGATTTCTCTGGTGATGGTTTGGTTGTGAGAAGAGATTATATGTTCCTTGATGGAGCCCTGTTATTTGTGCATTGTTAATCGCCTAGAAAGAGACGTTGTTGTCTTGCCTATATACTGAGTTCTTTGGGGCATACAGTCGCCAAGTGGATATGTGAAGGAATAGACGACGTTGGTTTCCTCCAAGGCGATCTGTTTTGTGTTTGGAGACTTCTTCACGAGTAGGTTGGCCGTTTTTTTGTTTTTGTAGTAAATTAATTGTCAATTGTAATTTCTGATTTTTGTCTATAGGGATAACGTTCCTATTGGGAGAGTTTGAAAGAAAATGGAATATGGAATGGTAATGAGAAATTGAACTCGGAAAATTTCTAACAAATTTCTTTAGTTCTTTTAACCCTTATTCCTGTCGTGATATTCAATTAGATCGCCTGAGGAAGGACTTGCTTAGCTAACACACCAGTGAAGTAAGCAGCTCATTCCTCACTCTGGGAATATTTATGAACAATTAACTAGGCGCGAGCAAACGCCGATACCCTAAAAAGTTTGAAATACCCTCCACTAGGCCATTGACTTTCGCCATTCGCCGAAGCGAATCTAACGAGTAGGTCCTGGGCTCTCACAACAATAATTCATTGTTGTGTGTTGCCATATAATTAGTCCAAAACTCAAGAATCAGTCTCAATTTAATAGTCGAGTGTGGCAGTATACTTGCAGGGCAATATAAATGTGTGGGGTGTAACGAAAAGACTGTTCAGCATAACTTAGTTTATTCAATAAAGTACTAACTACTACAACAAAACAAAAGAAATATCAATGACGTTACTCAAAATCCTTCCTGTGACACTTTCAATGACAGCTAGACACCAGCCCCTCGGACTGCATAATGAACTAACTCGAACGTAAGGTGTGAACACAGAGGAATCAATCAAGCAAGATAGAACATATCTATAATCACACTGACAACTTTGACACAGTAGGTTGTGAGACACGTCTCCAGTAACCTCATAACTGTTCTACGCCTCTATGCAGCCTACACCTGCAATAGCGGTTGTAATACAATCAAATCAGTAGCCTGTCGATGACACATCAATGACTAATGGGTTCACTGGCAACTCCAGCAACCCTTCCTCAAATTAATCTTTACGTTAACACTTCGTCCCATGGACGATCAACAATCAATAACAATTGATTTATGTTAATAACAAAGTAACATTTACGTTAACTTATTAATTGTCACAACTGTCACTAGTAACGCGGAAATTACACAAACACTCTACCAGTCGAGCATTCAGTGAGTAAATCCCATTAATCCCTGTACTTCCAGACAGCTGATTAATCTCTTTACTAAATACGTTAATTTACGTTAATTTACGTTATCTGTTACTATCATTCAACGATGGTAAACTCTGATTTTACAATGTCCGAAGTGCTAAGAGAACGGTAATCACTCGTGATTACCCTTAGAGCAATTAATTACTATCCTAAAGATCAATAATTAATCAATTAAGTATGCAGTCTTTCACATTGACTTAGCAATTTACATTAAGGTATGAATTCCGTCTGAGCCTTCCATACTCAGACCAATTCAGGTGATTAAGGACGCTAATCACCACGTTTACGTTATTCTAAAATGACGTTAATCTTCCCACGAGTCAATCAAGTGCCGGTACTTCCGGGCAGATAAATAACGACGTTACGTTAATGGAACAATGGAGCCTTCGTGTGAGTCGATCAACACGGATCGAAGTTAATTACTTTTTTTTTACATGCAAGCATGCAAGTTAAATACAATAAATACAATAAATACAATAAAACAACAAGTTAAACATAACAAAACAAAACAAGAAACCACCGGCCAGAAGGACCGACAGCACAATACAACAGTAATCATAACTGGAGAAGGTAACACGATAGGAATGAGAAAAGCACATCAAGATACAAAACAGAAAACAATTACAAACAAGCAAGCAAATGCAAGCAAAACAATAAAACATAGTAACATTATAAAACATTATAGCAATATAAAACAAAAACAGAAGCACCGGCCTGAAGGACCGACCACAAAGCACAACAGTAGGTACAACATGAAATATGACAAGAAATCACAACATACAACAAGCCATAAACAAACAAAATAAAAAAATAAAAAGCCAAAAATATAAAATAAAAAACAATCACAACATTTAAAGCATTAATAAAACACACAGGGCAAAATAACCACACAAAAACAAATACATGAAAAAGAACACTCACACCAAACCACCTGCCTCGCCACAAACAAAGGGAGAGGCACGGGCACACACTACAAGAGGGTAAACAAACGGCAAGAAGAGCACACAGTACCATAGGAAGCACAGTAACAGGAAATCAGCTGACATACTTGCCCGGAAACATGACCGGAGGGAACCGTACATTGAACGCTTCCCAGAGCAACCACTGCCAAGGGTCTTGACCATCCACCGGGGTCGCCATTTCATCCGGAACCCTGGCAACAAACACCCGCAAACAGGGGACCCAGATGGTATCACTTCTGATGCGAGTGACCTCCACTCACTCCCACACCATGGGAATCGCCCAACCATGAAAGTCTCTCGGCTCCTCGTATATCAATAACTCAGCAATCCCCGACCAGTGACCCGGCGGCATCACAGACGTTGGCAACACGTCCCCCAGGTCCCCAACGCACACCCTCAGAGGAGGGATCCGGACATAGGGCACCACTACAGGGGCACCAGCGTCCACGGGCACACCAACGGACGACTACCGGCAACCTGGGCGGCGTGCATCCTTCCATAAGGTCATTACCAGGCCACGCCCAGCACCTGCATCCCCACCATCCCTGGCAGTGGAAGCCATCACTCCCCACCGTGGAGAGGCCCCTGGAGAAGGAACAGAAGGCACACCCGAGACACGGGCATCATCACCAGCAGGCACATGGACCTCCGCCACCACTAAGCGCAGAGCCATCCATGCATCCGGATCCACACCGTCAACACCCGAAGACCCACAGTCACTAAATTCCTCAACATTGGCCCAGCAGACGACGAACGCCTGGAACGCTTGGGCTCCGGCTGGAGATCGTCAGAGCTAGAAGCGGACCCAGAAACACGGGTACCACTAGCCGGACGAACCGACGCCCGACGCAGAACAGCAGCAGCCTCTTCTTCTTCTTGAGAATAGGTGCAGTTTGCATGAAGGGGTAACCCTCCCGATGACTGCACCAGGACAGAGGTAAGGAGACGCGTTGATGGTAAGGAGGAGAAGAAAGTCAAAAGCGGAAGATGTGATGGGCTGTAGAGAGAGGAGTGGCGACGAAAACAGAGGCGAACGTTAGAGGGAGACTCCCCGCACCAGGGGGCGGGGAGTCGTGGTCACGGCGGCAGCTGGTCCAGGCACGGCGTAGCGGTGTGCGCAAGACGGGAACTAATACTTCTCCGGAAACTTGCGTATCGGAAAGCGCAAGCAGTATGCTTCCCAAATCACCCACAGGTCGGCGGGCAGCCGGCCATCAGGCAGTGCCCTCGGCTGAGACATCCTATCCGGCACCCTATAAACAAACTCCTTCTCTGACGATACCCAGATAGTGGACGAGCACCACGGGATCGGAAGCACCCGGGCATCCCGATAAGGGCCCAACTCCGGACCTTCACAGGGCACGACCCCAGCAGACGGGACTAGGCAACCCCCAGACCGGGGCAAGGAAGGAGGGGGAACTGCAGGCGCGGCAGCGACCCCACCACAAGGCACAGGAGCCGAGGCCCCCTGGCGCACATCTTTCCGCAACATCACGACGAGGTCCCGACCATCAGGGACAATCCCCCACTGCGGGGACCCAACAGCAGGAGACGCAGGAGGGGGGCACAGGTAGCAACTTCGGAGCCCCTCACAGCACCATCATCCTCGGCGGGGGACGCCAGCTGAGCACCATACTGCCCCCAAGGCACACCACGAAGGGGGGAGACACTCCGAGCCCGCCGCGAACGCTTCGAGACAGGCCGCACCACACCACGCCCAGCAGGCCCCTCCGCAGGCACAGCCACCATCGTCATATCCACACAGGCCACACCCGCACTGTCCGAAGAGTCCACAGAGGCCACATCACCCACACTGTCTACATCATCCACGGAAACAGCCTCAGAACACCGACGTGCACGCTTCTGCAAAGGAATGGGAAGAGCAGAACTACAGTAGTCAACACACACAGGCACAGCAGGCACCTCACCATGCCGAAGCACCCCCTCCAAAACAGCAGAACCCGCGTCCCTGGGAGCCGGTATCACATCCACAGGCGGGGGCGGAACATGAACCTCCACCGGGACACCTTTCACTACACACAGCTCAGGCGACAGCCCGACACCCTCACACACCAGCTCAACAACCCCAGGGGCCACAGCTGTCACTAGACGTGTCGCACAGGCCGTAGAGCTCGCCTCAACAGGCGGAGCAGCAGACAGGCAGTCAGGCGCCTCAGGCACAGCACCCACACCGCCCGAACGCAACAGGGGCGGAAAATCCTCCGCACGAAGAACATGCACCCGACCAGTCGCTCCCACGTCGCACGCCGCAGCCGGATGACCTTCGTGACCACACCGATAACAGGTGCGCGGTTGACCCCGGTACTGGCAGCGGAGCGTGTAACCCAACACGGACATCGACGACGGTACACTACACTTCAGCGACATCGTCAGGGTGCGGGAGCCGTCAAGCATACCAACACAGTGCCCGGCAACGACCTTGTTCCAACGAACACTTAACACTGTCCCAAACCGTTCGAAACAGGAGGTTAAAAAGTCGTCCTGAAATTCGAAGGGGGCACCATGCACAGCTACAGACGTCAAGGTGACACTAAGATTCACTACCTTAACGGAGCCAGCAGTATCAGGGAGAGGGTAAATACGCCCCTCACACCGCTCGAGAAACGCCTGAAAGGCAGCCTGGAGGCGGAACTTGACCACAGCACGGTGGCCCTGAAGCAGCTGGATGCCCACCAGGTCAGACAGCTGCACATGCAGCACGTCCACTAGGGCGACACCAACCAATGGATGGTCCACCGGCACCGTAAACGCCAGACCAGCTGACAGCGTCCTCTTCATTGGAGGGCGAGACTTCCCCATGGCGAAGCAAACGTCACCCTGTCAGTGGCAAACCACCACCAGCAGGGCAAACAAGCGATCACCCAACGTAAACACTAGCCAGTGCGGAGAGACCTCAGGAACGTCCGACCTGGCCGGCGGTCACCACGCAACTCCTCTCGCATTCCTATACTTCCAACAGATATGCCATTTTAATTTAAGATATTGTCATTTCAAATTCGATTGGCGTTTGCAGTCACCATCAACAAAACTCAGGGCCAATCTTTAGGATTGTGCAGTTTATAGCTAGACACGGATTGCTTCTCACGTGGACACTTATATGTTGCGTGTTCTAGAGTTGGCAAACCGGATAATCTCTATATCTCCACAGACAATGGATCAACAAAAAATATTGTATACACAAAAATTTGTGTTCCTCACGTGTGCCCCAAAGAATGAGGTGAGTTGATAAAATGCTATGCCCAAGATTAGCATCCGAGTGCCGGCGGGGAAGTGGTTCAAATAGGTTCGGCTATCACTTCCTTATGTCCGGTCGTGATGGTCAAGCGGATTAAGGCGTCCCTGTACATACCAGTTGCGTTGCTCCTGGCAGTATGGGTTCGAGTCACTTCTGGGGTGTGAGTTTTCAGTTGCATATAGTCCTGGGGACCATTCAGGCTTGTTCGCATATATATATATATATATATATATATATATATATATATATATATATATATATATATATATATGTCGTACCTAATAGCCAGAACGCACTTCTCAGCCTACTATGCAAGGCCCGATTTGCCTAATAAGCCAAGTTTTCATGAATTAATTGTTTTTCGGCGACCTAACCTACCTAACCTAACCTAACCTAACTTTTTCGGCTACCTAACCTAACCTAACCTATAAAGATAGGTTAGGTTAGGTTAGGTAGGGTTGGTTAGGTTCGGTCATATATCTACGTTAATTTTAACTACAATAAAAAAAAGTTGACCTCATACATAATGAAATGGGCAGCTCTATCATTTCAAAAGAAAAAAATTAGAGAAAATATGTTAAATCAGGAAAACTTGGCTTCTTAGGCAAATCGGGCATTGCATAGTAGGCCAAAAAGTGCGTTCTGGCTACTAGGTATGACATATATATATATATATATATATATATATATATATATATATATATATATATATATATATATATATATATATATATATATATATATATATATATGTCGTACCTAGTAGCCAGAACGCACTTCTCAGCCTACCATTCTAGGCCAGATTTGCCTAATAAGCCAAGTTTTCCTGAATTAATATATTTTCTCTAATTTTTTTCTTATGAAATGATAAAGCTACCCATTTCATTATGTATGAGGACAATTTTTTTTTATTAGAGTTAAAATTAACGTAGATATATGACCGAACCTAACCAACCCTACCTAACCTAACCTAACCTATCTTTATAGGTTAGGTTAGGTTAGGTAGCGGAAAAAGTTAGGTTAGGTTAGGTTAGGTAGGTTAGGTTGCCGAAAAACAATTAATTCATGAAAACTTGGCTTATTAGGCAAATCGGGCCTTGCATAGTAGGCTGAGAAGTGCGTTCTGGCTACTAGGTACGACATATATATATATATATATTGTACCTAGTAGCCAGAACGTCTTGGGCCTACTATGCAGGGCCCGATTTGCCTAATAAGCCAAGTTTTCCACAATTTTTGTATTTTTCAATTTTTTTTCTTATGAGATGATAAATCTGTCTATTTCATTATTTATAAGTTAATTTGTTGAAATTTGAATTAAAACTAACGTAGTAACCCGCCCCTGTGGCCAGCATTAGCAATCCCGTCAAAGTTCCTGGAGGCCCACCTTATGCTCGGTGGCGCTTAGAGGCCCGCTGTTGGCATACATCGATGACTGCGCTAAACCCTGCGGCTCCCTGCGCGACGGCGGAGTGGAGTCGACCCCTGGTGCCAGCCTACACATGTCTGATGACTACGACACCAGCAGCTAAGACCTTTTATTACCCGATATCTCGTTGAAGTATTAATCCGGGATTCTATCGTTACCTTCCATCACCTGCAGTATATTTACTATGCACTTTCTCATTCTCCTATTTATCTGCAGAAGTTTATTCTGATTTATCTTTTACCTCGGTGTCAGCAGTAGCACTAAGCACGTCGATTTCCCACATCATTTAGCTGCAGTATATTACGAACGCAATGTTACATATTACATCTCATTCTCCCAGTTCTCTGCAATTTCAATTCCCTCTTGCCACTGGGGGAATTTAATGCATTTTTTTTATATAAAATTTACCAGATTTATTAGGCTTAAATGCCTGTGTGATTAATTTAGTCCTCTTAAATTTACTAAAAGCCAAATCACCGGAATTGCTTCTTGCAATTTATAGCATTCATCCAGGAAATTCAGCCAGGGTACTTTAATGGAGTTAGTAATGATGTCATCAACGCTTTGCTTTCTGGTACTGAAATTTTCAAGATGCCTTTTCATTTATTATCTTATAAATATATATATAAAATAAATGTTTATTCAGGTAAAGTACATACATACAAGAGGTTATACAAAAGTTGATAGATTTATAGATAGAGCTAGTACATACAATGCCTAAAGCCACTATTACACAAAGCGTTTCGGGCAGGAAAAACATTAAAGACTAAAACTTAATACTAATTGAGATTAAAGTATAAAAAGTGTTGAGAACAAATAAAAATAAAAAAGGGGGGAACATGGCTGAAAAAGCAACACAAAAACAATTAGGTCGACAAACAGCGTTGTTTAAAAATAACAGATATGGGTTGACAACAGAGGGGTAAGGTAGATTACAGGGAATTTATTAGGTAATGCTTCGTTTTTATCTTAAACTGGTTGAGAGAGGTACAGTCTTTAACATGATTGGGAAGGTCATTCCACATTCTGGGTCCCTTGATTTGTAGAGCATTTCTAGTTTGATTAAGTGGTACTCTAGGAATATCAAAACTGTATTTGTTTCTGGTGTGGTACTCATGGGTTCCTGTTACAACTTTCAATGAAGCTTTTGAGGTCAGGATTGGCATTAAAGTTCACGTTTTATATGTGTATAATACACATGAGAGAATGTGCAGTGACTTAATATCTAACATACTCAGAGATTTGAGTAGAGGTACCGAGTGATGTCTGGGGCCAGAGTTGGATATTGTCCTAATAGCAGCTTTGTGTTGAGTAATTAGAGGACGTAAATGATTTTGGGTAGTAGAACCCCAAGCACAAATACCATAGTTGAGATATGGATAAATGAGGGAGTAATAGAGTCACCAGGGCAGGGCGGGGTACATAATATCTGATCTTAGAAAGAATGCCAACAGTTTTTGAAACTTTTTTTTATATATTTAGAATGTGTCCCTGGAAATATAGCTTGTGGTCAATGAGAACGCCAAGGAATTTGCCATCTATTTTGTTAAAAATTTGGGTATTGTTTATCCTGAGATTTATTTGATTAGAGGATTTATTGCCAAACAGAATATAGAAAGTTTTGTCAATGTTAAGGGTGAGTTTGCTGGCAGTTAGCCAAAGATGGACTTTATTTAGCTCAGTATTCACTGTGGCATTTAGAGCAAGGGGGTCAGGACTGGAGTCAATGAAGGTTGTGTCGTCAGCAAATAGAATTGGTTTGAGGTGTTGGGAGGCATTTGGAAGGTCATTAATGTAGATGAGAAAGAGGAGAGGGCCAAGTATGCTGCCCTGAGGAACACCGATGTTAATGGGTAGGGTGGGAGAAATTGAATTATTCACAGAAACATACTGGAGCCTGTCAGTAAGGTAAGATTTGAGATATTGCAGGGAGTGTCCTCTGACTCCGTAATGATGTTATTTAAGAAGATCTTTGGCTAACTGCCAACAAATTCACCCTTAACATTGACAAAACTTTCTATATTCTGTTTGGCAATAAATCCTTTAATCAAATAAATCTCAAAATAAACAATACCCAAATTTGTAATAAATTAGATGGCAAATTCCTTGGCGTTCTCATTGACCACAAGCTGATTTTCCAGGGACATTCTTTCTAAGACCAGATATTATGTACCCCGCCCCGCCCTGGTGACTCTCTATTACCCCCTCATCTATCCATATCTCAACTATGGTATTTGTGCTTGGGGTTCTACTACCCAAAATCATTTACGTCCTCTAATTACTCAACACAAAGCTGCTATTAGCACAATGTCCAACTCTGGCCCCAGACATCACTTGGTACCCCTACTCAAATCTCTGAATATGTTAGATATTAAGTCACTGCACATTCTCTCATGTGTATTATACATGTATAAAACGCTGAACTGTAATGCCAATCCTGACCTCAAAAGCTTCATTGAAGGTTGTAACAGAACCCATGAGCACCACACCAGAAATAAATACAGTTTTGATATCCCAAGAGTACGACTTAATCAAACTAGAAATGCTCTACAAATCAAGAGACCCAGAATGTGGAATGACCTTCCCAACCATGTTAAAGACTGTACCTCTCTCAACCAGTTTAAGATAAAAACGAAGCACTACTTAATAAATTCCCTGTAACCTATCTTACCCCTCTGTTGTCAACCCATGTCTGTTTTTTTTAAACAATGCTGTTTGTCGACTTAATTGTTTTTGTGCTGCTTTTTCAGCCATGTTCCCCCCTTTTTTATCTCTATTTTTATTTGTTCTCAACACATTTTATTCTTTATACTCAATTAGTATTAATCTTTAGTCATTTAAGTTTTTCATACCCGAAACGCTTTGCGCAATAGTGGCTTTAGGCATTGTATGTACTAGCTCTATCTATAAATCTATCAATTTATGTCAAATCTCTTGTATGTATGTACCTTACCTAAATAAACATTTATTTATTTATTTATTTATTTATTTATTATATAAGAAGATTTTGGTGGTTGACAGTGTCAAAAGCCTTACGCAGGTCCACAAATAACCCAACAGGGAACTCATTTTTATCAAGAGCTGCATGAATCAAGTTAATCATACTAATAAGTGCATCGTTAGTGCTTTTTTGGGTCTGAAGCCATATTGACAAGAGCTAAGTATATTGTGTTTGGCTAGATAAGAGTAAAGCTGCTTGTAGATTAGTTTTTCAAATATTTTTGACAAGTTAGGCAGGTTTGATATAGGTCTGTAGTTGTTAACATCTGTGAGATCACCACATTTGTGGACAGGGGTTACTTTCGCTTTTTTTAGAATATCTGGAAGGTTTGGAGTTCAAGTGACTTGCTGAAGAGCAATGCTAAAGATCCCCCAGATCTTTAGCAGGGGCTAAAGATCTGGGGGCTTTTTTGTAAATTAAAGTTGGTATCTCCTCAAGGGCACTAGACTTGGTTTTAGACTTGGTATCTTAATATTTTGTTAATCGTTGTGTATGGCGCTACATTTCATCTTTGATAATATGTTGTTCATTAGTTATCTTTATTCTAGTTAAGGGGCTTAATGCTCGCTCCTTCGTAATTAATTATAGTTTTTAACTGCAGTAATATTCCTAGGTATTTATGTTTCCCCTCTCCATTATCAGTAGCATTATTCAGGAATTTATCACCCTTAGTATTATTCTCGAATGCGACCATCCTCTTTAACTGCATTTTTGCTTATACTTTGTCTATAATTCAGGCTTTATCAATAATTGGTAATTGGCATTTATCCACGGCTTAGCATCCAGAATTTTGTTACAACCTTATTTGCCCGCAGTGTCATTGATGTGTCATTAGATCCTCCCATTCAACTGCAATTGAGCACCACACCAGAAACAAATACCTATTTGATATTCCAAGAGTACGACTTAATCAAACTAGAAATGCTCTACAAATCAAGGGACCCAGAATGTGTAATGACCTTCCTAGTTATGTTAAAGACTGTACCTCTCCCAACCAGGTTAAGATAAAAATTAAGTACTATCTAATTAACTCCATGTTACCTACCTCACCCCCAAAATGTCAACCCATGTCTTCTATTTTAAACAATGTTGTTTGTTGACCAAATTGTATTTTTGCTTTTTTTCTGCCATGTTCCCCCCCCCCCCCCCTTTTTTTTATATTTTTATTTTCTCAACACAATTTATACTTTAATCTCAATTAGTATTAAGTTTTAGTCTTAGTGTTTTTCCTGCCCGAAACGCTTTGCGTAATAGTGGCTTTAGGCATTGTATGTACTAGCTCTATCTATAAATCCATCAACGTTTTGTATCTTACCTTGTATGTATGTACTTTACCTGAATAAATATTTGATTTGATTTGATTTGATTTGAATTATTGCCCAAATGTATTATTGCTTAACTGCAATACCAAGAAGGCGCGTCTGGGATCCTCTCGGACGTAGGTTCGAACCCTCATCACGGCCCTTGTGAATTTGTTCATTTGATGCATCACGCTAGTGTGATTTCTGTGTGTAAAGTTTACGGTCTTTATTATTATTTAGGTTTATTATTACCAGCAGGTTTAATATTACCTCTCATTAACCGCGGTGTCTATCCTGCACTTTATTATTCGCTCTTTTAACTGCATTATTATTCTGGGTTTTATCATTCTCTTTTAACCGCAGTAATGGTGTTCGGTTTATTATTTTCCACACATTTCTCGGAAGGTCATTACTCAGCTCATTAATGTTCCCTTTCTTTTAACCGCAGTATTATTGAGACTCCAACTTACCTCTAGTTAACTGCTGTATTTCCAAATTCTTGCGACAGAATATTTTATCAGGAGTGTTTTCTGCATTTTAGTATTACCTCGTTTTATCAGCAGCATTATTATGCTGCGATTATTTAGTATATTTCATTTCACTGCAGTAATATTAGTCCCAATCGCACGCAGTATTATTCCTCCTGAATTTTTATCACCTCTGCATAGCTGCAAAATATATGCTGCATTTTAGAAATACCTCTTATTTAACTGCTAACATTTTTATATATATATTTTCTCCCATTTCTCCGCGGTCCTAGTAGTATGAAGTTGAATACGTCTCATTTATCTGCTGTTCCTCGTCCCGCTCGTTATTGGTAACTTCATTTATCTGCAGTTTACGCTGATAACAGTTCCTTGTTATTGGTGACAAGTCACAGGCCTAGTGCTGGTTGCTTGCCCACCGGCACGCGGGGGGAGCCGTGGAAGGTGCATTCGAGCAAACACTTCATGGCCTGCCTATGCATATTTATTTATCCACATGAAGGATCTCACTCCTTAACGGTTGCAGACACTATGTGCTCTTCCATTGTTTGTCTTGCCAATTTTCCTATAGGGTTCTGCATGGGTCCGCTCTGGAACGATTAGGATCCAACCAGCCACCATGACGCCTTGCTGGACGTCTGTTAGATATTGTTTCGTGAATCTTGCCTCTGGTGTAGCACGACCCGATATTCTGGTCGGTCTATTATTTTAATTTAGCCCCTATGCAAGTCTCCCAGAGGCCCTCTTTTCCTGCTTATGCACGCCGTCCTGCTTCTGCCCACCCTTACTGCGTTATTACTTCTAGAACCGACTACAGACCGCCTTCAAGGACCGCCCCCGATGACCGGTGAAAACTGAATGGAGCCAGAGAGCAGGCTACAAAACCCATGCCTGCCGCGGAATCGACCCTGGGGAGACAGCCTCTATGCAGATAGGTTGCCACCACTGTAAGGCTAATCACGTGAGGGTGGGCCGCAGCGACAACGCCAGCCACGGGGGTCGACCCTGGGGAGTTTGCTTGTGTAGACAGGTTTCCACCTACCACACCCGTCCTGGGGGGTCAGCCTTGAAGGGCTGGTCTCTGTAAGGGCGGGCTCCAGTGACAACGACATCCACGGGGTCGACCTGATTTGTGCATACGCCCTAGGGGGTGGTGCACAGCAATCCATCCTTGGGCTTGCAAACCTGCCGCAGTACAACCACCTCGCACGAACAAAAAGTAGTGGTCTATCCTGCCTATTCGTACTCTAGATGGCGCTCAATTGGTCCCATCCCAGACGCTGCTTAACTTGCAGCATCTGCCTTGTATAACCGAATCAGTACCTTTTTCACTTCAGTAAAACCTGACTGTTCTAATGACTTATACGGCATTACGGACATGGATGCAGACACAGACCAAGCAAGCGCCAACGGCCAAGGAAGCAAGTACCGTCATAAACCCTGTTACAGAAGCCAGCTTCTGCTTGCCCCTTCAAGGTGGGGGGTTCCGCGCCGCTGGCCAAGTGGATGAGGGTGCTCCACCGGAACCCCCCAAAAGTCTTATGCTTTCACTTTTGGCAGTAGCCTTGGTTTACATACCTTAGTTAGCTGCGGTAACTCATCTAGCGCATAATTATGCCATGATAAATGTTTACCAAGCATAAATTCACTGCAAATTGAGTTACAGCAAGAACTTGTCTGCACAGAAAAAATAGACATTATTGCACTTACCGAAACGTGGATGAATGTAAAAAATAGAGAACTATTAGCTGAATATCAAATAAATGGATTTAAACTATTTCACACAGATAGATATATTAGACGAGAATGGAGAGTAGCCATATATGTTAGGGAAAATTTGAAATGTAGTCTCAAAGAGGGAATCAAAACTGAGCCACACACAGAAACTATTTGACTAGAATTAAACGAAAAATCAAGAAATCTTATAATAGGAGTTATATACAGGGCCACCAAATTTAGAAAGAATGGAAGCAAAGCATCTATGGGATGAAATATCTAGATCATCTAGGTCCAACAGTATTTGTGTCATGGGTGACTTTAATTTTAGTGGAATAAATTGGTTTAACAAAACAGGGAATAAAGAAGCAGAAGATTTTCTAGAATTAATTGATGATTGCTTCCTTAAGCAACACATTAGGGAGCCAACGCAGAAAAATAATATTTAAAACTTAGAATTAATCAACAGGGAAACAAATAAATGACATTCAAATAGGAAGTGAGCTAGGGATCAGTGGTCACAAAGAAATCAGATTTAGCATAGAATGGAATAGATTTGGAGGAGAAAATTCTGTAAAAATGACAGATTTTCGAAAAGTTGATTTTAATGGCCTAAGAAATTTTTTGGCTGAAATAGAGTAAAAAGTCCTAGGCATGCGGGGTGGGCCGGTCTTGGAACGAGACGTGAACCCATCGATGGGTGATGTTAAAAGGATTTCGATTCCCCCCCCCCTTGTGTTATAGGGGGACCCTATAACACCAGAGGAAATCCTTGTTGCTCTCAAGGCAAGTGGCAATGCTGCTCCCGGTCCAGATGGTATCACTATACGTTTACTTAAAGCTATACCAATCAGGGTGTTTGCAAAGTTGTTTAATCTGTGGTTGGTAAACGAATCCCTGCCACAACCTTTTCGCAAAAAAGTGCTATTAGCTAAGAAACCTAACCCAGACTCTCCTTCCCATTATCGCCCCATAACCATGTCATCTACTATAGTAAGGTTGTTCCATAAGATTCTGAGCAGCAGACTCTCCGAGGCAGTCAAGATCGATAGGCGGCAGAAGGCCTTCGTCCCTGTAGACGAATGCCCTGAAAATCTGGTGATCCTGGATGCCCTCCTTGCTGAGGCTCGTGCGCTCAAGCACAACACGCACCTGGCGTTTCTGGATATGGAGAAGGCTTTCAATAGCGTCTCCCATCCGGCCATCCATCGGGCCATGAAACATAAAGGCATTCCGAAGCCTTTAAGGACATACATAATGTCGGGCTATGATCGGTCCTCAACCATAATAACCAGCCAAGGGGAGAAGTAGAAAGACATCCTGATCACTAGGGGGGTGAAACAGGGTGACCCCCTGTCTCCATTTCTCTTTAACATAACAATTGATGAGGCAATTACTAGGGCTAAGGACTTGGGGCTAGGGGTTGGACTGCGGGGCGAAAAGATATCGGCACTGGCATTCGCTGACGATCTGGTTGTGGCAGCAGAGACGGCTGCCGGACTACAAACACTTATAACATGTATTTCCCACACACTGCGTGGCTTTGGCCTTAAAGTAAATGCTGCGAAATGCCGTACGCTAAGCATAGTGATCGATGCACATCGTAAGATAGATTGTCTTATGTCCCCACCAGGAAGGCATACTACGTCGGGGACGATGAAATCGGTACTATGAGTGTGGCGGACGAGTATAAGTATTTAGGAATACTTATCGGCGCCGGGGGCAGACGCTTATCCTATGGTTCCCTGTTTGAGGACGGCCTGACGAAAATCACTAAGGCGCCACTTAAACACCAACAGAGATTGGGGTTTGGGCTTCACCTACTAAAACACCACCTAATCCCCAAAAGATGAACCACCGGCTTGTTCTCGGACGCGTGTTAAGACGAACTAGCGAGGCTTGACCGGCGGCTGCGGCATGCCATTCGTGGCTGGCTGCGGCTGCCTCATGATAATCCTAATGCCTATTTTCATGCCGAAGTGAAGGACGGTGGACTAGGAATTCCCGACTTTGCTACATCAATCTGTCTACAGAAGAACAAGCCGCTCGGGGTGTTGGTAGAGTCGGAGGATCCAGTGGTAGTGGCAGCGGCTCTCCTACCTGCGTTCTAAGCACGAATGCGTCGATGGGTAGACCCGACCACGACCGCCGGAACCCTTTCTAACAGAACGACTGAGTGTTCTAGAAGGTGGAAAGCAAAACTGCATAGCATGATTGAGGGTGCCGGCCTTGCGTCCTCTTGCGAAGTTCCATCTTGCCACAAGTGGGTCGCATCCGGCACCCGTCTGCTAAGCGGAGGAGATTTTGCTCATGACATCCAGATTAGGGCAAACGCTGTAGCCACACCGTCAAGAGCAGCTAGGGGTAGACCCGACGCTTCTGGCCTCTGCGATGCTTGCCAGAAACCAGGGACCCTGGGCCACATATCTCAAGCATGCCACAAGACACACGGGGCTCGGGTGAAACGTCATGACGGTGTCACCCCGTTCGTAGCCGGTCGCCTGCGGCAAAGAGGTTTTGAGGTGGAACATGAAGTCAGTATACCGGATGGAGGGACCTTCTGTAAGCCTGACATCATAGCTTGCAAAGGTGATGAGGTCTTCATATTTGACACCCAGGTTTCTGCTGATAACTTCCCACTCTCCCGTCCACATCAGAGAAAGTGTGACAAGTACGGCACCCAGAGATCCTTCAAAAGTTCAGGGAATATACCGGGAAGCACACAGCATCTGCCTCTTCAATAACCCTTAATTGGAGAGGAGGACGGTGCAAGGAGAAGGTGCGTGGTGTACAGGATATGGTACTCACCAAGAGCGACCTTGAGATTTGCTCTGTGAAAGCCCTGACCTGGACATATTCCATCTACAGAATATGATCCACAATCACATCTAGGGGCAGACCACCTTAGTCCCAGGATCACCATGCACAGGGTGTTGTTGTTGTTGTTGTTGTTTCAGATTTAGCTACTCAGGACGAAGTGTCCATAGCTCGTGCTACATGGACACTTGTACAAACACAAGGGTGTTTGTACAGTCGGAGTCACTTCATACCTACCTGTGGTGTTTGTGTGTTACTGAGGAAGTCTTGGTTGTAGGGTTGATGTAAAGTCATGACTTGGTTACTGACTTTAATACTTAATATGATTACATGACTAGTAGCTACCAAGCTTGGCGGGCGTCCTGTATGCTCTATTGTTTACTTTCTCGATCTGGCGTCTGTTCCGCCACACATAGAAAACGGATGGTACCATTTTCTGTGAACATGACATCCCTCCTTTTCTTTAAAAAGAATGAATACAGGATGTCTACCATGCTTGTAGCACAAAGCAAAGTTATTGACACAAAGTAAGTTATTACCATATCAAGAGATACTGCATACATTTAACATTAATTAAGCACACAAAGAATTTAAACAACTTAATCTTTTCCACAAAGGATTTCAATGTTAAAAATACATATGCAATGTTAAACAAACATGAAAGAAACTGTAATACAAAGTTACAAAATATTGAATGAGATATCTGCATTATTCAAACAATATTAAATTTAGTTTAGCACAATAAGTAAATACTTTTCATTACATAGGAACACAATTAATCATCAAATCGTGTAGGGCGTTTAACATGACGTTTAGGACGAGAGTCCTTAAATGCAATAACATCCCTTGATGAATTGTTTGTCGGGTTATAACTATTTTTTTCTTTTTCTTTTGCACGACTTTGCACTTCATCATTTTCTACACTAGTTGGAATCACTTTGAAATAAGCCATATTACGTGTTATACTATGATCTCTATTACTAGCTGTTACCATAGTTCCTTTTACACTAATCACTTTATATGGTTTTGTATCATACGGCATATCTAACTTTCCCTCTTTTTTCTTTTTAACGAGAACAGTGTCTCCAACCTTTATGAACTGTTCCTTTGCACGTTGATCATGAGCAATTTTCATTTTGCCCTTGGCTAGTGCATCCTTCTGAGCGAGACGTTTATCCGTTACCTCGGCTGGCATGACGGGTAGTGCGATTCTCATAGGACGTCCAAATAAAAGTTCACCAGGTGATTTGCCCAGTGTTCCATGCGGTGTTGCACGGTAGTTCCTGAGAAAAGCATACATAGCTTGTTTCCAGGATCGTCCTTCGGCATGAGCACAGCGTACCGCTTTCATGAGAGGTTGCATGAATCTCTCAACTTCTCCATTTGCTTGAGGATGTAGTGGCATCACACGGCGGTGTTTGAATCCAATATGCTCAGAAAAGTTGACGAAGTCTTGTCCATTGAATGGCGGTCCATTGTCTGTCTTGACAACTTCGGGAATGCCAAAGGTTGAAAAGATCTTGTCGAGTTTCGGGATGACAGCCTTTGCAGATGTGGAAGTGATGATTTCTACTTCTGGATAACGTGAGTGATCATCAATGACTACCATCAAGTACTCTCCAGTTGGTAGTGGTCCGCAGAAGTCCATCGATACTTCCGTCCATGGTGCAGCAGGTAGTGGTGAAGGTTGTAGAGGTGTTGGTCTTGAAGTATCCACTGCAGCTTGGCAAGGGACACAGGCATCATGCATATCCTTTGCTTGACGATCAATGCCAGGAAACCACACCTTTTCTCGTAGCAGCTGTTTCGTCCTAACAAGACCTTGGTGTCCTTGATGTGCAAGCTTCAGAGCACGTTGCTGGAGAACAGCTGGAATGACGATACGAGTACCTCGCAGCACAGTGTCGCGTTGTTGCGTAACACTTAATTCTGTCTGGATGCGTTCAAGTGCTTTGAATGCATCTTGGTCAACTCCTGAGGGTGGGATGCGTGGAAACTTTTTCTTAGTCAATGCATCCACTGTTGCTTGCAGAGTTGGGTCCTCTAGGGTTGCAGTACGGATTTCATCAAGAGTAAGAGCCTTAGGGACTGCATCACAGGTTACAGAGTGTACATATTCCTCGGCAACTTGCTGATGCTTGGTGATGGTGAAACTGTTGGCAGGATGTCGACTGGTGTAATCAGCGGGATTGCCTGCACCCGGCTTGTATTTCACCGTAAAGTTGTATGGTTGCAGACGAAGAGCCCATCTCTCAATGCGAGCTGGTGGTTTGGACTTTGGATTATTGAAGATGGTCTCCAACGGTTTGTGGTCAGTGACCATCGTGGTGAAGGGCGCACCAAGCAGATACACATTGAAGTGTTCACAGCCCCATACAAGAGCAAGAGCTTCCTTCTCTGTCTGACTGTATCGTTGCTCAACATCTGTGAGAGAACGGCTGGCGTAGGCAATTACTACTCTGGAATCTGGTTGACCAGGTTTGTGTTGGGCTAAAACAGCACCTAATCCAACAGGACTAGCATCCACCGTTAACTCAGTGTCCATTGATGGATCAAAGTATGCAGCAGTCGCATTCTCTACTAGTGCATCTTTCACAGCATCAAATGCATTTTGCTCGATATCGCTCCAGTACCATGATGCATTTTTCTTCAGGAGCTCACGTAGAGGCTTCGTAATGGTAGCAAAATCTGGAATGAAGCGAGAACAGTAGTTTGCCATTCCCAGAAAACTATGTACTTCAGTGGACGTTGAAGGAGGTGCAGCATTCTTGATATCTGCAACTTTCTTAGGATCTGGAGACAGACCTTTGTCACTAAGTACATGTCCAAAGAATTCAATTTTATGTTGATTGAACTCACACTTTGCTCGGCTTAGCGTCAAATTCTTTTCTCGTAAGCGTTGCAATGTTGCACGAAGAGCTTTGTCGTGTTCAGCTTGGGTACGGCCATAAACAATGATGTCATCAGACATGTTGTCAGCATTAGGTATATCTTGCAATACCTGGCTGATGATGTGCTGGAATACCTCGGCAGCACTGTTGATACCAAAACTCAGGCGCTTGTACCTATACAGACCTCGATGAGTCGTAAACGTTGTGATGAAGCGACTCTCATCATCAAGTTCAAGCTGATGATAGCCCTTGTTTAAATCTAACTTGCTGAATATAGTTGCACCATTCAAGCGGTAGATCATATCATCTACAGTGGGTGTAGGATGGCGTTCACGCATTATTGCCTTGTTGGGAACACGCATGTCCACACAAATGCGTATCTCATCTGGATTCTTCGGCTTTGGTGGAGTGACAATTGGGCTTACCCATGGTGTTGGGCCTGTTACTGGTTCAATGATATCTAGTTCCATCAGCCTATCCAGTTCGGCATCGACTTTCTTGCGAGTATGGGATGGTTGTCGGCGATGTGGTTAGGCAACTGGAATTACATCTGGGTTGATATGCAGATGTACTTTGCTATCAGTATAACAACCTATGGATTTAAATCGATCAGAAAATTCAGCAACAATACCATCAACATTGTTTGCAGATTCCACTGCTACAGCATTAGAAAGCTGAAGTAGCCCCAATTTGGTTGAAGTCTTGTAACTGAGTAAAGACTCCTTTGCATTCCTAACAACATGGAATGTAGTAATGAGCATTGCATTCTTTGACTTAATCTCTGCAGTGAAAGTTCCATTCACTGGCAAGGCTACCTTTGAAGCATAGGCAGTGGCTTTGCCATTATAGTTCTCAAGCTTTGGGAACTGTTTTTTAAATTTTTCATAGTGGCACTCAGCAATGGTGTCAATGTTTGATCCAGTGTCAATGAGAACCTTGAGACAAATACCAGCAATGTATACACATGTCTCTGGGTTGTTTGGAAGATCATTCCATTCTGTGATTGCTTGTACTCCATAAGTATAATCACATTCACTGTCATCTGAGACTGGTTGTAATGAAATGTTGTCTTGTACATTATTAACATTCTGGATATGAGGTGCAATATTGTGTTTACCACCTCGACCCCTATGACCTGATCCTCGTACAGTGCTTTTATTCATTGACTGTGGTTTCTTTAGTGCAGAACGACACATAGCACCAAAATGACCTAGTTTTCCACACTCATAGCACTTCTTACCTTGAGCAGGACAAACATTATCTTGGTGTGGGTAGTCTCCTCCACAATTGTAACATTTATTGTTGACACCTTCTGATGTGGGTCGTTGTGACTGCTTGAGCCTTGTTCCTTGACCCCAGTTGTGACGTGGTTCTCGGCTAAATTTACTGTTAGGTTTGGCATATCTTCTTTGATTACGATGTCCTCCCTGAACCTTACATACCTCATCACTGTTAGTAACAGTGGCAGAACCGTTGTTGGCACTGCACTCCATGACACGAGCATCACGTGCAGCATCTTCCATTCGACGAGCAATATCCAGTATCTTGGTAAGAGAACTTTCATCATCAACAAGTTCTAGAGCTCTTCGACGGAGACGTGTAGATGTGCATGTTTCAATTATTTGCTGTTTGATTTCTTTGTCAACATCAGCAAACTCACAATGGGCTGCTAAACCCTGCAGACGTGTGTGGTATTGATCCACAGTATCATTAGAGAGTTGTTTTGCTCTCCTGAAATGCATAATTTCCATTGCAGTATTTTGCCTTGGTTTGAAATGCTCTGTTAGTTTGGCTTTGGCAGTGTCATAATCTTTGGCACCACCAGTGTCTTTCAGTGTGTCAAAGATGTCACAAACTCTATCACCTGCATAATGAAGTAGAAAGGCACGCTTTCTTTCAGCACTTTTGATGTCAGAAACTATCAACAAATTTTCAAACCTTTTAAGCCATTTGACCCACCTCTGTGACAGGTTTGTCTGGTCACAGTCAGGATCAAATGCAGGAAACTGAGGTATATTTGCCATTTTTACTGAATAAATGTAACTTATCACTTAAATGTTCCTCAGAATATTAAACACTTACTGCACTGTATATGTTAGTCAAGAATTCACTGTAATTACTTTAATTTTGCAAAGCACACAAGCATTTTAATGCAAAAGTTCACAACAGTGCACAATATAGCAGCAACTGACTTCTTACCTAGCCCTTGTGTACATGTGTTGTTCCTACTCACAGCAGCAGCACAGCAGTTGGCACAGCAGTTGGTACAGCAGTCAGTTCAGTGTGATGAATTTTGTAGCACGAAGCGTCGTTTCGTAACCAAAACATCAGGTTTTGTACACATCAAAGCGTCGTTTCGTACACAACGTCGGCAGATTCCTCAGTACACAGTTTCTTCAGCACAGCTTGGGTAGCACACAGCTTGGGTAGCACACAGCATTGGTTAGCACACAGCATCGTTTAGCACACAGCATTGGTTAGCACACAGCATCGGTTAGCATACAGCATCGGGTATGGCGCTCACAGCTTCTCTTCCTCCTCCAGGCAGCATGCTTCTCCCTTGTGTTTGAAACTGAACAAATACCTGCGTTCACAGTTCATCCTCGTCGCCAATGTGGTGTTTGTGTGTTACTGAGGAAGTCTTGGTTGTAGGGTTGATGTAAAGTCATGACTTGGTTACTGACTTTAATACTTAATATGATTACATGACTATTAGCTACCAAGCTTGGCGGGCGTCCTGTATGCTCTATTGTTTACCTTCTCGATCTGGCGTCTGCTCCGCCACACATAGAAAACGGATGGTACCATTTTCTGTGAACATGACACTACCTTTCCCTAATGTTGATGTAATAGTTGGTAATGATTTAGCAGGGGATAAGGTAGGGGACTCCAGACTGCCTATTATGTTGCCTACCCCTAAGGTTTGCCTGGATCCACCCACCACAGAGGATAATGTTGTGTACCTTGCGTGCGCGGTGACCAGGTCTATGGGACTTAAATGTAAGGGCAGCCCTGTGCTTGCCAAGGTGGTAAATCCCGAGGACACGAGGAACTTTCCGAGTGGTGAAAGCCAAGTGGACCTTGCGGACACATTCATGGCCTGACTCGATGACGTGGCCGAGCACATAGTGGAGAGCCTGCCACCGCCACCTACCGAGAGTAGTGGGGAGGTGGAGGAGAACACTGTTGAGCCTCGGCCAATAGCATCTGACCAAGGTCTGGACGCCTCCTTAAGTGAGTTACAGAAAGCTGACCCCAGTCTTGCAGATTGTCATGAGGCAGCCGTCTCTATGGAGGAAATTGTAGACGCAGCAACTGGGTACTACTACAATGATCTGATTTTGATGAGAAAATGGAGACCACAGAGTGCTCCCTTGTCAAATGAGTGGGAGGTAGTCCACCAGGTTATGTTGCCGACCTGCTATAGAGAAAGAGTTTTGGCAGCTGCTCATGATAATCCTATGGGGGGACATCAAGGTACTAATATTACGTATCACAAAATCCTAAAGTATTTTTTCTGGCCCAAGCTGAAAAGCGATGTGGCAAAATTTTGTTATGCATGTATTGTGTGCCAACTTGTTGGGAAACCAAACCAGACTCCACCTAAAGCTCCTCTAAGGCCTATTGTCGTGCCGGAGGAACCATTTTCTCATGTGGTAATGGACTGTGTTGGTCCATTACCCAGAACTAAGTCTGGGAATATTTACCTAATCACGATGATGTGTATCACGACTCCTTACCCAGAGGCTTTTGCTGTAAGGAACTTCCGAGCAAAGACTGTTGTTGCTCGTATGTTGCAATTTTTTTCCACTTTTAGACTGGGTCGTGCAAACTGACAATGGTACTAACTTTAAGTCTAATATTTTTTAACAATTTTGTAAGGACCATAGAATAACTCATAAGGTTTCCAGCCCATACCATCCACAGAGTCAGAGGGAAATTGAACGTTTCCATCTAACTCTGAAGCAGATGTTGAAGACATCGTGCGAGAGTTCCCACACCTTCTGGGATGAGAATTTACCGTATGTTTTGTTTGCGGCTAGAGAGGGATTACAAAGTTCACTGGGTTGTTCTCCTTTTGAGTTAGTCTTTGGCCATAAAGTTCGTGGACCCTTACAAATGTTACAGGAGAATCTGTTAGGGAACGTAACGTTAACCGAAGGTTCGGCTTTCTTTGCGCAACACCACCAGAGACTCAAGGACTGCAAGGTGGCGGCACTAAAGTATCTTGGGAAGGCCCAAGAAAAGATGAAAGAACGAAAACGATGCTACGGCTACGTGGCGGGTATTTCAACCTGGCGACCCTGTCCTGGTATTAAAGCCTTGACTAGGGAACACTATGTCCCACAAGTATAAAGGCCCCTACATTGTAATAGAAAAGACTGGGGACCTCACGTACAAAGTGAGGCACTCTGACAAGCGTAACCAGGTAATGCTCGTACACGTAAATCGGCTGAAAAAGTTCCAGGGCCCCAGGCCCATTGCACTAACCAATGTTTCCATTTCCAGTGAGGGAGGGGATGATTGTTCTGGGGACCCAACTAATCTCATTCTCAATAATTCTAGTTCTGTGAATGGTGTGGAGGAGGGACTGTCCCATTTGCAGATGGCCCAACGTGAAGAGGTGCAGTCGTTGGTTGATGAATTCTCCAGTCTGTTCGGGGAGGTCCCGACCCAGACTGATGCCATTTGCCATGATGTCAAGTTGACGGACTACACCCCCATTCGCCTTCAACCCTATCGGATGAGTCCAGAAAAGAAGGCCATCGTACGGAAGGAGGTCGACTTCTTGCTCCAGCATGGCCTCATCCGGCCGAGCCAGAGCGCTTGGTGCTCGCCCTGCCTTTTGGTCCCCAAACCAGACGGCTCCTGGCGATTATGCACCGACTACCGGCAGCTCAACAAGGTGACCATTGTGGATGCCTATCCGTTGCCCCGTCTCGAGGACTGCATTGACGAAATCGGGAACTCCACGTATGTCTCGAAATTCGATCTCTCAAGGGGGTACTATCAAATCCCACTCACTGAACGTGCTAAACAACTAACTGCGTTCGTGACACCCGAGGGTGTTTTTGAGTATCAAGTGTTACTGTTCGGCTTGCGTAATGCCCCTGCCACGTTCCAGAGACTCATGAACTCTTTGCTCGCTAATGTGCCAAATTGTCGGTTGTATTTAGATGATATCGTGCTCTTTGACAGTAATTGGGCTGACCACATAGCTAGGTTACGCCAGTTGTTCGCAATCTTGAAAAAGGCAAATCTTACCTTAAATGCAAAAAGAGTGTCATTTTGGCCAAGGCACAGTGACGTACCTCGGTTATGAAGTGGGCCAAGGAAAAGTGTTACCTCGGCAAGATAAAATCAGTGCCATTCTGGGGTATCCCGTGTTTCAGTCTAAAAAGGACATTCAACGATTTATCGGTATGTGTGTGTACTATGGACACTTTTTTCAGAACTTTTCCAGTGTTGCCACTCCTCTCACAGACTTGTTGTGAAAGGCCGTTAAATTTAAGTGGTCATCAGACTGTGCAGAAGCATTTAAAAATTTGAAATTGATCTTAGCTTCCGCCCCAGTGCTTGCTAGTCCAAGGTTCGACCGACCGTTTAAAATTCATGTTGACGCGTCTGACTCGGGTGCTGGTGCAGTGTTGTTGCAAGCTGGGGGATGATCAGGTGGAACACCCAGTATATTATTACTCTGTGAAATTTGACAAGGCGCAATGCAATTATTTAGTGGTAGAAAAAGAGGCGTTGGCGCTAGTGTTAACATGCAAAAAGTTCGAAGTTTACCTTACAGGTAATATAGTGGAAGTGTACACGGACCATAACCCACTAGTCTTCCTGACTCAGATGAAGGGGAAGAATAAACGCATCCTCAGGTGGGCATTGTACCTACAGGACTTCAATCTGTCTATTATCCACCTACCGGGCCGGCTCAACGTGATAGCCGACGCTCTGTCCTGGTTGCCTGAATAACATTCATCTGGGCCACAGGAAGCCATTTACCAACTGTTATGCTTTAGTTATTTTTTTTTTTTTGGTGGGTTCTCCTGTGACATAGTAGCAAATAGTAGAACCAACTAGGAAGGAGAACACGCTGGACCTCATTTTCACTAATAATGATGAATTGATCAGGAACATAATGATTACAAATACCTGTTACTCAGATCACAACTTAATTGAAGTTATGACAACCATGGGGAGTAGACCTTCAAAACCAGTCCAGATTCCCGGTGGAGGAGATTTCAGCAAATTCAACTTCAATAATAAACAGATAAACTGGGAGCAAATAAACCAGGACTTCACAGAAATAAACTGGGAAGAAAAGCTAGAAATTGCAAACCTGAACCAGTGCCTGGAAAAGATAAGCTCAGTAGCACTAGAAATATGTTCAAACCGCATACCCCTAAGAAAAAAGAGGAAGAGATGCAGATTGGAACGGGAACGTCGTTCCCTATATAGGCGAAGAAAACGAATCGCGGAACAACTTGAGAGTCGCACCCTATCTCAAGAACGGCGAAGAAGGTTAGGTAAAGAAATAGAAACAATTGAACGCAAGCTACAAGAATCATACAAAACCCAGGAGAGGCAAAGAGAGGAAAAGGCCATCAGTGAAATAGAGAGAAATCCGAAATATTTTTTCTCCTATGCAAAATCAAGATCAAAAACCACATCTAGTATCGGGCCCCTGCGAAAGGGAGATGGAACTTTCACCGATGACAACAAAGAAATGAGCGAGCTACTGAGGAAGCAGTACGACATTGTTTTCAGTGAGCCATTAAACGCACTAAAGATTGGTAACCCAAATGAATTTTTCATGGATATGATACCAACATCAAATCATATATCAGACGTCACCCTATCCCCACTGGATTTTGAAGAAGCCATAAACAGTATGCCTATGCACTCTGCACCAGGCCCGGATTCTTGGAACTCCATATTCATCAAGAACTGTAAAAAACCACTCTCGCAGGCCCTCCACATTCTATGGAGACAAAGCCTAGATACTGGCGTTATTCCTGATATACTAAAAACAGCGGAGATAGCACCACTCCATAAAGGAGGAAATAAGGCAGAGGCAAAAAATTACAGACCGATAGCACTAACATCGCACATTATAAAAAAATTTGAGAGAGTGCTAAGAAGTAAGATCACAAAATACATGGAATCACAGCATCTCCATAACCCTGGACAACATGGTTTCAGAACAGGGCGCTCTTGCCTGTCGCAGTTGCTGGACCACTATGATATGGCATTAGATGCTATGGAAGACAAACAAAACGCTGATATAATTTACACAGATTTCGCAAAAGCTTTTGATAAATGTGACCATGGCGTTATTGCACATAAAATGCGTTCAAAAGGAATTACCGAAAAAATAGGCAGATGGATCTACAATTTCCTGACCAACAGAACCCAATGTGTAATAGTCAACAAAATAAAATCCAGCCCAACAACCGTGAAGAGCTCAGTCCCCCAGGGTACTGTTCTTGCTCCAGTACTTTTTCTCATCCTCATATCGGACATAGACAAGAACACAACCTATAGCACTGTATCATCCTTTGCAGATGACACTAGGATCTTCATGAGAGTAGGCAACATAGAGGACACGGCAAACCTCCAGTCAGATGTAGATCAGGTCTTTCTATGGGCTACAGAAAATAATATGGTGTTTAACGAAAATAAGTTCCAGCTCATGCGCTATGGAAAAAATGAAAATATAAAAACGGAAACCACGTACAAAACTCAGGCAAATCATAACATAGAACGTAAAGGCAATGTAAAGGATCTGGGTGTACTCATGTCGGAAGACCTTACCTTTAAAGAGCACAATAAAGTATCCGTCACAACTGCAAGAAAAATGACAGGTAGGATAACAAGAACTTTTCACACTAGAGATGCTATACCGATGATGATACTTTTCAAAACGCTTGTGCTCTCTAGAGTGGAGTACTGCTGCACAATAACAGCCCCTTTCAAAGCTGGAGAAATTGCTGACCTGGAGAGCGTGCAGAGATCCTTTGCTGCTAGAATCCACTCAGTAAAACACCTAAACTATTGGGACCGACTAAAGAGCCTAAATCTATACTCCCTTGAGCGCAGGCGGGAGAGATACATAATAATTTACACGTGGAAAATATTAGAGGGGCTGGTCCCAAACCTGCACACAGAAATAACATCACATGAGACCAGGAGGCATGGCAGGATGTGCAGAATACCCCGTTGAAAAGCGGAGGTGCAACAGGTACTCTGAGAGAGAAGTCTATCAACATCAGAGGCCCGAGACTGTTCAACACGCTTCCGCTACACATAAGGGGCATAACTGGCAATCCCCTCTCAGTGTTCAAGAGAGAGAACTGGATAAGCACCTCCAAAGGATACCTGATCAACCAGGCTGTGACTCATACGTCAGGCTGCGAGCAGCCGCGTCCAACAGCCTGGTTGATCAGTCCAGCAACCAGGAGGCCTGGTCGACGACCGGGCCGCGGGAACGCTAAGCCCCGGAAGCACCTCAAGGTAACCTCAAGGTAAGGGACATTAAATATTCCGTGTCCAATTTATTTACTTCCCTATTTTTTTTTGTGTGTGTATGTTTTTTTTTCTTTCAGAGAATTCCTTTGTACTTTTCTTGCAGAGAAATTGTTGTTTTGATTGATTTTTTTTATGTCATAAATCTTCCTTTTTATTCTCTGTATACTCTCACAAAAAAAATATGACTACTATTCTAGTAGTCCCTTTTTTTTCTCTGAAGGGGGGAGGAGTGTTACGACCCTGGGTTCCTCAGTGGAAACCAGAGGTCAAAACTGAGCTAATAAACTGCCTTTCAGTATTGGAAACGCATCACGATGTGTATGTGTATGTATCTTCCCTGCCAGACGTAAGACGATTCTTGTTTCTCACAGAGCATTTAAAGACTGAGCTTGGGGTTGATTATTAAATAATAAAATAAGCAGCAACTATGTTTACTAATACTTTCTAATCAAGTGTAAAGTAAATCTGAGTAAACTTGGGATAGGATTGCTGTACGATTAGTTGAGCAGTCTATTGGCAGCGAGTGAGCTGGGAAGGAGATGGAGAGCCTCTCTTCTCTGCTGGCTGTTGTGGTGAAAGGAACCTTCTCTCCTCCTCTCGTTTCTTTATTTTTGTGGGCTGATACCCCAGCTAAGTATACTGTGTAACGTTCTCATTGTCTGGCATAGGCGTGTTCTAATGTGTAGAGTATTATACTTTGTATGAATTAGGTGTTCCTAGTGTTTGTATTACTAGTTATTCTAAAAGGGGTCCCAGTGGAACCACGTGGTCTCCCTACCCTAAGCTGACTCAAGCCTCTAGCTCTTCACTAGTAGTACTTTACCCTAGTTTGTTCTGAGTGTAAACCTTGTATCCTGCTTAAGTGGACCAAGGCTTTTAACGTAAGATAGTGTGGTAAAGTAATTATTATTATTATTGTTATTGGTGTGAATGTATATGGGGTGTTGTTAAGGGGTTAATAAATAAGTTAGTAAAGGAGTATCCATTTTTCCTGTGTAGGAGATCCTTGATCAACCTCTAGGCTGACTATTGCTGTAATAAGCCACTACAAGGTTATTTCTATATATTTCTATATAGTGATGGCCGGGCCTTTGAGATCTCCCATATTTGATAACCCTTACCTTAACCTTGAGGTTACCTTGAGGTGCTTCCGGGGCTTAGCGTCCCCGCGGCCCGGTCGTCGACCAGGCCTCCTGGTTGCCGGACTGATCAACCAGGCTGTTGGACGCGGCTGCTCGCAGCCTGACGTACGAGTCACAGCCTGGTTGATCAGGTATCCTTTGGAGGTGCTTATCCAGTTCTCTCTTGAACACTGTGAGGGGTCGGCCAGTTATGCCCCTTATGTGTAGTGGAAGCGTGTTGAACAGTCTCTGACCTCCGATGTTGATAGAGTTCTCTCTCAGAGTACCAGTTGCACCTCTGTTTTTCAACGGGGGTATTCTGCACATCCTGCCATGTCTTCTGGTCTCATGTGATGTTATTTCTGTGTGCAGGTTTGGGACCAGCCCCTCTAATATTTTCCATGTGTAAATTATTATGTACCTCTCCCGCCTGCGCTCAAGGGAGTACAGTTTTAGGCTCTTTAGTCGGTCCCAATAGTTTAGATGTTTTACTGAGTGGATTCTAGCAGTAAAGGATCTCTGCACGCTCTCCAGGTCAGTAATTTCTCCAGCTTTGAAAGGTGCTGTCATTGTGCAGCAGTACTCCACTCTAGAGAGCACAAGCGTTTTGAAAAGTATCATCATCGGTATAGCATCTCTAGTGTGAAAAGTTCTTGTTATCCAACCTGTCATTTTTCTTGCAGTTGTGACGGCTACTTTATTGTGTTCTTTAAAGGTAAAGTCTTCCGACATGAGTACACCCAGATCCTTTACATTGCCTTTTCGTTCTATGTTATGATTTGCCTGAGTTTTGTACGTGGTTTCCGTTTTTATATTTTCATTTTTTCCATAGCGCATGAGCTGGAACTTATCTTCGTTAAACACCATATTATTTTCTGTAGCCCATAGAAAGACCTGATCTACATCTGACCCTTAATACTAACTACTACCCCTGCTTCCATTTAATATTAGATCCCCAATAGCAAGCCCACCATTCTATAACATCCATCATCACCCAGCAAAAATCTGCTATCAGAATAATAAAAAATTCTGCTCTCAGGCAACACTCAGCCCCCTTGTTTAACTCCCCTTAACATGCTAAACATAATCTCACTCCACAAATTTTCTTGTGTCAATTACATTTACAAAACCCTGTTCTTAAATACAAATCCTGCTCTGAAACTCTCCATGGACAGATGTAATAGGACCCATTATCACCACACCAGAAATAAATATCTCTTTGATATCCCCAGAGTCAAACTTAATCTGTGTAAACACTCTATGCAAATAAAGGGACCCAGTCTATGGAACTCACTCTCTAATAAATTGAAAAGCTGTCCAACTTTTGCGTCATTCAAAAACAAAACTAAAAAGTACCAAATCTCATCTGCATAGTTTTTTTACCTTGTTGCTTTAAAATTGCACTGTATCTATTGCTTCCCAATCTCCCTATCTTTATGTACCCAATCCTAACATCTTTACCATTGTGATCATTGCTGTCTTCTTATGTATGCTATCAATCTGCTGTATGGTGTCTGTTAATCTTGTTTTAATTACCAATCAAGTTGTCAATGTAATCAACCAGAGCTTTAATACACCAATGTGCTTTAATATACTTACTATTTTCTCTCATCTAATTTTTTTTTCTTGCAATGTATCTGTTATCATTTTATTAATTCTGATAGAATTTACCTACTTAAAATTACCTGTTAGATTAAGGACCTGCCCGAAACCCTGCGCGTACTAGTGGTTTTACAAGATTGTAAATACTATGCTATGTATTCTCTCTAACCCAATGTACCTTCTTGTATATAAATAAATAAAATAAATAAAACAAAATAAAAGAACTCTCCATTTTGTGTATGTAATTTTCAAGGTTGCGATGAGATCTGCCATTTATGTGTATTTTAGTTTGTGTTTGATAGGGAATTAGATATGCTTAGGGGTGCCTTCTCTCCATGCCAGGAAGCTACTACATAAACACCCTATCCCCCCTCCCCCCCCCCCCCCGTGAAGTGGCAAAGGGAGTATCTCTCTCAACAATGGTTGAGAGAGATACAGTCAACCTGATTGGGAAGGTCATTCCACATTCTGGGTCCCTTGATTTATAGAGCATTTCTAGTTTGGTTAAGGCGCACGCACTTTTGGAATATCAAAAAGGTATTTGTTTCTGGTGTGGTTATCATGAGATAAATTCGGGGCTTAGCGTCCCCGCTGCCCGGTCCTCGACCAGGCCTCTTTTTTTTGTTGCACACCTCCCAAAAAGTAGCCGTCTAACTTCCAGGTACCTATTTACTGCTAGGTAACAGGGCCATCAGGGTAAAAGAAACATTTTTGCTCTTTTGTCTCCTCCTTCACCGGGGATCGAACCCGGAACCTAAAGACTACGAATCCAAAGCACTGTCCACTCATCTGTCAGGTGCCTCTGGGTTCTGATGCAACCTTCTAGGAAGCGTTTAAGATCAGCATTGGCATTACAGCTCAGAATTTTACATATATAGAGTATACTTGGGAGGATGTGCAGTGTTACGACCCTGGGTTCATTAAATGGAAACCAGAGGTCAATTTGCGTTCTAAATAATTACTATACATTAATTCATGGGATTGGATCATGTAAGAAGGATATTTAATTAACAATAACATTAACAATAACCTAACCTAACCTATTCTATTTGCTGACGACACAACCTTCATTTACTCCAGTCCTGATCCCCTTGCTCTAAATGCCACAGTAAATACTGAGCTAAATAAAGTCCATCTGTGGCTAACTGCCAACAAACTCACCCTTAACATTGACAAAACCTTCTATATTCTGTTTGGCAATAAATCCTCTAATCAAATAAATCTCAAAATAAACAATACCCAAATTTGTAACAAATTAGATGGCAAATTCCTTGGCTTTCTCATTGACCACAAGCTGAATTTCCAGGGACACATTCTAAACATATCAAAAAAAGTTTCAAAAACTGTGGGCATTCTTTCTAAGATCAGATATTATGTACCACGCCCTGCCCTGGTGACTCTCTATTACTCCCTTATCTATCCATATCTCAACTATGGTATTTGTGCTTGGGGTTCTACTACCCAAAATCACTTACGTCCTCTAATTACTCAACACAAAGCTGCTATTAGGACAATATCCAATTCTGGCCCCAGACATCACTCGGTACCCCTACTCAAATCTCTGAATATGTTAGACATTAAGTCACTGCACATTCTCTCATGTGTATTATACATATATAAAACGCTAAACTATAATGCCAATCCTGATCTCGAAAGCTTCATAGAAGGTTGTAACAGAACCCATGAGCACCACACCAGAAATAAATACAGTTTTGATATTCCTAGAGTACAACTTAATCAAACTAGAAATGCTCTACAAATCAAGGGGCCCAGAATGTGGAATGACCTTCCCAACCATGTTAAAGACTGTACCTCTCTCAATCAGTTTAAGTTAAAAGCGAAGCTATACCTAATAAATTCCCTGTAACCTACCTTACCCTTCTATTGTCAACCAATGTCTGTTTTTTCTTTAAAGAGCGCTGTTTGTCGACATAATTGTATTTGTGCTGCTTTTTCATCTATGTTTTCATTTCTTGTTTTCATTCTACTCATTATGCTCAATTAGTATTAAGCTTGTCATTTAAGTTTATCATGCCCGAAACGCTTTGCGTAATAGTGGCTTTAGGCATTGTATATACTAGCTCTACCTATAAGTCAACCAATCCTTGTAAAAATTTATTGTATGTATGTACCTTACCTAAATAAAATTGTATTGTATTGTATTGTATAACCGACGCTTGGATCGTCGACTTGATTTGGCGTCACCAGCTTTTTATTTTCGCCTAATTTCTTTATAAAAAGATACTTTTTCAGATTAAAATTATGTTTTTTCGTGTTTCGTGTTGTACATTCAGCACCAACATTATAATGAGTAAATATATCATATTTATTCATTACTAACGTATTGCCAGGAAGCTTTCTGAAGCTTGAGTAGCTTGTGGTAATTAGACGGACCGCATCAGGGTGTCTACCCCCATCTGCCTGCGTGCATCTCTGCTGCTACCATGCAAAACAATTCTAAGCTCGGTAAGGCCGCAAAGAAATATAGCACACCTATCAGGATGAACCCAACCAGCCAAGCTAGCAACAGGTATAACGTGGTTGTCTCCCCCTTAGTGGCTGCCGGGAGGGGTGCCGACCCTCCCTTTGACAAGGGTCCGTCTAATTACCACAAGCTACCACAAGCTACACAATAACAATACCTTCCCAGCTGAGTGGAGCGTCGTCACCGACTCATGCTATGCAACAGTTATGTACCCGTACGGAGCAACTTAAACGAGCTGCCTCCCCATGTTCCGACTTTAAGCGTTTCGCTGATAATCCATGGCTCAAATTATTGACTCAGATACATGATGACCAAATGTTTATAATCCGAGAGCAGTCGGACTTGATAATGAAGTTACAGAGTGATGCTTTGGCCATGCACAATATTAACCAAGATCTGTCTGCCAGAGTCGGCCACCTCGAACAGGAATTAAGCTCTCTTCAGATCTCGGTTACTAACTTTAAACCAGCAGAAACCTCTATGAAGCAAGAAGAGATGTTACAAAAGTTAGAGAACCATTTTAACTCCCTACAACAGCAACACACTGCAACCCAAGACGAATCAGACCAACTTAAGCTCCTTGATTCTGTCATCATCTCATCACAGGATTTTCCCCATGAAACTGACAGAGAAGACTTTACTGACATCGTGATCCAGGAATTGCGTACTAAGTTGAATTATTCAATCGAAGCAGGTGACATCAAGTCAGCTTATAGAGTGGGTACTAAATCATCTGGTACAAATAACAGAAAAATTCGTGTGATATTAGATAGCTGCTCCCGCAAGTCAGACCTTATCACTGCTGCAGCCGCTAAGAAATCTAATGTTTATGTGAACGAATGTCTAACCAGATTCAGACAAAATCTCTTATTTAAACTACGTGGAATCTGCAAAAGATCCCCTGTTATTAAACATTGTTTTGTGCGCGATGGTAAAATAATAGCTAGGAAGACTGACTCTGGAAAAACTTTTGTCATAACCACTGAGGCACACCTCACTTCTTTCCTGGATGACTGTGGGATAACAGCTGAATAACCAGAACATAATTTGTAGTCTCACATACAACCAAAGTTTACTTAAGCTCTGCCTTTCCTTTCCAAAGTTTTTTTATTTTTATGTTTTATTTTTTGTTGTCATCTTTGTTGTTGACATTGTTTGTTTTTTACTCTTAATTATTTGGTCTTAGTTAATCCCCTTGTCACTAAACCTAGGGCTCTTTATTACCCTGTTATATTTAAAGTAACTTGGTATTTGTTTCTTAGTAATCATTTATTGGAATTAATTAATAGTATAATTGTTTATATAAGCATCTACCTCAGTATCTTAGTAAAATCTTCCACATGAATATACTCTCACCCTGTTTATTTTTGCACTTAGATTTATATTAGAGTAAATTTCTAGATTTACTTAGATTTATGTCTTTTTGGGGGAATTATCTATTTGAGCTCACTTTGTTTTCTTAGGTTCATACTAATTATAGGATTTTAATTAACCATTACTAAGCTAATTTTCTTTAAGATCATTTTACTTTATGATTATTATTTTTCTTATTATTTTTTATTTTGCATTTATATTGTCAGTCTCTACTGATTTTTTGTTTTTTCTTTACCTAAGTTCTGTGTCCTCCCTGGCTATCTATTGGATCTTTATTTTACTTCTAATTTGTTACTATTCTATGTGTATTTGCTTCTATTCTTGTGTTTTGCTATATCGTGTATCTTGTATCGTTATTCCTCTGCATCTCCATGCACACTGATATTGATCCTGATCAAAATCTTCTGTCTCATATCTACACCAACCAGCACATTGATCATCATTATTGCAAGTATTTCACAGCACATCAGGCAAAAAACAATCTCCAAAATAGCACCTGCTTATCAGTTTACAACCAAAATGTTAGATCACTTGTAAACATTTTGACGATATAAATGCATTACTCACAGCACTAGGTACTAACTTATCGTTCATTATTTTAACAGAAACTTGGCTAAATAAAGACTATACCCAACTCTACAACTTAGCTGGTTATAAAGCCATTCATAACTGTAGGCCTAATAAAAAAGGTGGTGGGACAGCTATATATTACCGAGATACATTTATCTGCAACAGTGTCATTAGTGACAGAGATGACTACTGTGAATATACTTTTGCTCAGTTTACAACATTAACAAACTAACAAACTAACATTAAACATAGAAAAGACCTACTACATCTTATTTGGAAGCAAATCGTCAAATGCAATTCAGCTACAGATAGACAACATTAACATCAGTAATAAACACGTGTCTTTCTCAGCCAAGAGGACTAACACCTCCTCTCACCCCAACACCAAAACTTCCTAAATTCATATAAACAACCATGCAAAACGGATGTCAAACATATCTCCTACCCAAATCTGTAATTACCAAATCTATCTACACAACGAATCAATGCACACAGGAGAACCTCTCCGGTTCAAACGCCACAAACACTCCCCCATCAAGTCAGTAAACAATGAAAATCACACAATTTAACGTTAGAGCCTACTACAATATCAGACACCTAATTGCTAACTTTGTGGAGAACGAAAGACCGGATGTGCTGCTACTGAACAGCACATTCGTGACGAACTCTCACAAAATTAGACATTTTGGCTTCACAACCTACCAATCTCCTGATGAAGCACACGAAGGGGTTGCTATTCTGGTAAAGAACACCTATAAACATGACCTCCTCACAACCAACTGGCAGCACAAACACTTCCTAGCAGTCCGCATTCACACTCAACACGGGCAGATGATCATTGGTACCACATACATTCGCCCAAACTTAGGTCTCCCCCTCCAGGACCTAAACACTCTCTTCAACCACACACACATACCAGTCTTCCTCCTAGCAGACCTAAATGCAAAACACCAAACATTCAACCATCACCAACACAACATGCACGGTCAACAACTACACCAACTCCACCAAAACAAACACCTCACCTTCCTTGGCCCCGACTTCCAAACAACCTACACACACAATGGAACTGGGAGACCAGATCTCATCCTCACCAACAGAGCAGGCACCCACCTCCAACACTACATCACACCCGGACCCCTCACCGGCTCAGATCACGAACCCATATCACTCACACTCTCCAACAACCCCATACTCATTCCAGCCACCCCACAATATGACTATCAAAATGCAGACTGGGAAGCCTTTAAACAACACCTAACTGCCAGCACACAGCCCTACAACTTCCTAGACAAACCGCACACAGACATAGATTCCTAAATCCTCACCATCCAGAATAACATCATATAAGCAGCTGATGCTACCATTCCAAAAACTACCCACAAAACCAGATACTCCTTCTTTCCTTCGATCAGAACAAAAAGGCTACTCTCCTGCTATCACAACAGATTCACCCACAACCTTCACAGATACAACCAAGTAAACACCGACCTCACTATACTCAAAAACCACATACTCAACAGCCTTGACCAAGACCATGCTAACCACTGGGAGAAACTCATACATAAAGCTGAAATACAAAGAAAAACAACTCCACAACAATTCTGGAACTTCATAAAGAGGATCAGGGGAAACTCCTCCTCTTCTGTCTTTACATACATCACTCACAACAATCAAAACTATACCGATCCCTCAGAAGTAGTAGACATATTCAAACAACACTGGCAGGACATCTTCAATCCCCACCCCCAACAGCCAACAGCAATACAAAACATAAACAGAGTAGAAACATGGATCCGGCACAACCCTCAGGTCATCACACACTACCCTACCATTGACCTCACGACACTAGACGTCTTACAAAGTGACCTCACAGAATCAATACTATCTGAAGAAGTTAAACTCATGCTCAAGAACACCAGACGTAAAGCCCCAGGAGCCTCCGGCATTGGCCAAGCTCTCCTCAAGCAACTTCCAGACCCCCTAATCTTTGCACTCACAGACGTCTACAACGCCACTAGCATCAGGATATTTCCCAAGCCCATTCAAAGAAGCAACAGCAATCCTCATTCCAAAACCCCAAAAATCCCCGACAGACCCTAAGAACTACAGACCGATCAGCCTACTAGAGACACTAGGGAAAGTATACGAAAAACTCATTAATCATAAACTCAGGAATCACCTAGAACACAAAAACATATTGACAGACAAACAATTTGGCTTCAGACAACACCGCTCAACACAAGACGCACTGAACATAATAACAAACTACCTCTCCATAAATAAGCACCTGAGGGCCAAGACGACCATCATTGCAAAGGACGTCGAAAAGGCTTTTGACACAGTATGGCACGACGGCCTACGTTACAAACTCTGCACTCTATTTCAACTATCTGACAACATGCAGAGGCTACTTTGCAGCTTTCTAACAAATAGAAAGATGCAGATCAAGTTCCTCAGCAAGCTGTCAGGTTACTTCAACCTAAATGCAGGTGTCCCCCAGGGCTCAGTTCTCTCACCAACCTTATACATACTCTATATAAACGACATCCCTGACCCAATATACTGGACATCAATGACCCTTTGCTACGCTGACGACGTAACCCAACTGATCTCGGACTATACGATTAACGCCCTCACACGGAAAGCACAGGAAGAAATAGACAAAGTCACCCTCTGGGAACACGACTGGCGAATATAAACAAACCCCAACAAGTCTAAAATCACATCTTCTACAACAAACGACGTAACCCTGACCCAGTAAAACTCTACTCTCAATCACCAGATGCAACCCAGATCCCAAGAGTCAACAACACCACAGTACTTGGACTCACATTAGACTTTAACCTTCGTTTTCACACACATATAACACCCAAGAAAGCTATAGCCTCAATAGCTCTATCAAAACTCTTCCCACTCAAACATGCCTCCCAAGCCACCAAGCTCTATCTATACAAAACACTTATTCTCCCACTCCTAACATATGCACCGATCCCACTCTCACTTGCAGCACCAACAAATAGCAAGAAACTCCAGCGTACCCAGAACAGGGCTCTGAGATGGGTGTTCGATACCCACTGGCAGGACTTCACCACCAGTGAGGCCCTGCATGAGTGGGCGAACATCCCAGCTCTGAACATAACCTGGGATACTATGGGGAAGAAACAGATCAATAGAATTCTCACCTATCATGACAACTACGACGCGTTCCTCAGAAACGTCCTAAGCAGACCCAGACATACGCACAACCTCTTTAACCTGATCGACGATCCACCTCCTGCTCCGTCCTTTACATGACCCCTCTCCTCTAATATACCACTACTCAAATCACCTAACTTCCAAATATATAGCCTCCTAACTCTTCTCCCCCTCTTTAGGGGGGAGGACCTGCTAGCTCCCGTTTTCTGGTGCCTTGGATGGGGCACGATGCTGATTGGCAAATCTAAGACCACATCTGGTGTGAGCCTCATGGCACACCCAGCTGAGGGCTGCTGTCTCCATGGGTGCTCAGAAAGATGATATGTTGTCACAAAGATCCGATTCCTTGCCTCCATTGCCTAGTCTGGTCATAACGATTTTAATGCCATGCAGCTGGGTCTAGCCCTGGCACTTTACCTCATACTGAAAACCCTTCCTCTCACCCCCACTAATTCTTCCCCTATTCCCACTTCCACGCTCACCCAATAGGGTATCTTGACCTATATTTAATTCATTCATTCATTCTGTTTAACATCAAACCAATCAGCATCGTTGCAAGAGTAGCATCTCGTCTCGCTCGCAATGTGACTTAGGCGGCCCTCTACTTGAGCGCTACGCACGCCCACTCTACCAACGTCTGATACCTCTTAGAGTGCGTGAGTGGATGGATCGATCTTCAGCTCGCCAGCCATAAAGCAAGCCAACATCGTCTCGCTGTCCTACAGCAGCTGTTATTCTCCAGCCTCGACGAGCACTTCGGTGCAGCCAAAACCAGTTCCAGCCAGCAGTGCATTGGAGCAGAACCAGGCGCTACCCAGCCAGCATCTTGTCCTTAGTAGTGACATCTTCCTTGTGGCATCTTCTGTGTGTTGTCCAATGTGCTTGTGTCCAGGTCGAACTGCATTTAGGTGAACAGCCCCACTTCGAGCCAGAACAGGCCCAGGTGAGAAGACAGAAGTTCACCTTTTGCAGCTGCGTCATGGCATAGGTGCATTCTTTTTCTCCTCTCCTAAAATTCTTCCGTTTCTGACACTGCCGAGCCAGTTGTGGAATCTCGTGATCGTGTGAGCCCACCATAACTGGGGGTTGCAACCTTCCGGAACACGGTGTTTGTTCTTGGTGAGACCCTTAGGCCAGGTCTTAGACCTGGCCTACACACTGACCCCCACTGAGCTTATGGAATCGCAGTGATTGGCACAAGACACGGGACTGTCAGTAGATAGTGAGTCACAATAGCTCACTGTCTACGGATGACCTACACTGGGAATACACCCATAGACACAATTGACTGCATCACTACTTTTTTCAATGCCACTGGCACACCTGCCACTAACCATATCAAACACGCCAACACAAACACCATAAATTTCTCATTGCCTCAGAAGACGACCTCTTTGCCTGTTTCAGGGAACCTGCTTTCAGTAAACTCACACAAGCTTCACTGACTCCTGTCCTCACTATTGAACAAAAAACTAAATGCTCTGTCCTTGTAAGACATGTCGACAGCTCTGTCCTATCAGCACCTAATACTATCAATCTCTCTCAAGACATCTCACACAGGAATGCTATTACTGCAATGGAGATATACTCAGTGCCCAATACAAAGCACCTCAAGATCCAATGTTCCTCCCCTACAGAAGCTCAAAAACTCTTGCATCATGGACACATTCTAAACATTTCAAAAAAAGTTTCAAAAACTGTGGGCATTCTTTCTAAGATCAGATATTATGTACCACGCCCTTCCCTGGTGACTCTCTATTACTCCCTTATCTATCAATATCTCAACTATGGTATTTGTGCTTGGGGCTCTACTATCCAAAATCACTTACGTCCTCTAATTACTCAACACAAAGCTGCTATTAGGACAATATCCAATTCTGGCCCCAGACATCACTCGGTACCCCTACTCAAATCTCTGAATATGTTAGACATTAAGTCACTGCACATTCTCTCATGTGTATTATACATATATAAAACGCTAAACTATAATGCCAATCCTGATCTCAAAAGCTTCATAGAAGGTTGTAACAGAACCCATGAGCACCACACCAGAAATAAATACAGTTTTGATATTCCTAGAGTACGACTTAATCAAACCAGAAATGCTCTACAAATCAAGGGGCCCAGAATGTGGAATGACCTTCCCAACCATGTTAAAGACTGTACCTCTCTCAACCAGTTTAAGTTAAGAACGAAGCACTACCTAATAAATTCCCTGTAACCTACCTTACCCCTCTGTTGTCAACCCATGTATGTTTTTTTTGTTTTTTTTTTGTTTTTCAAATCAACGCTGTTTGAATGTAATTTTCTGTAATAATTTGTAATTGTATTTGTGCTGCTTTTTCAACAATGTTCCCCCCTCTTTTACCTCTATTTTTATTTGTTCTCAACACATTTTATTATTTTTACCCATTAGTTTTAAGCTTTAGTCATTAATGTTTTTCCTGCCCGAAACGCTTTGCGTAATAGTGGCTTTAGGCATTGTATGTACTAGCTCTATCTATTAAGCCAACAAACTTTGTAAAATCTCTTTATGTATGTACCTTACCTAAATAAAAATTATTATTATTATTATTTTTTATGGGATAAAAATCCTCAACACCAGCACTCCTCCCTATCTCATTAGTCCAGTTGACTATCTTTCTTTGCTACAATGTTTCAAATGTTACAAATATAATCACGAAACACGAAAATGTAAAAGCCCACAAATTTGCTCCAAATGTTCGCTGAAGGGTATTTTTATACTCAGTGTTCTGCCCCTATCCTAAAATGCACCAATTGCCAAGGTGCTCACTCAGCAGTTGACAAATCTTGCCCTTTGAGACAGCAAACCCTTAAAAATCTTCGTACTAACCACCCTCACACTAATGCACACCCTCATTCTTCGTCAACATCTCATCATCCATCTCCAAACAACATCAGCCACCTCCATGCCCTATGCCAGTGTTCTTAATGCCTCACCTCACCAGCAACATCACCACCCTAATACTGCACAACAAAATCAGTCCTCTCAACCTTTCTTCCCTCACCCACCACCTCCACCCTACTCTCCTCTCCAGAACATGACATATGAGCGCGTCACGGCCTGTGTCCAAGCAGCATATTTGCAAGCAAAGGACGATGGCCGAGAATTCGCTGACTACCTTCCCATCTTCCTCACTCATAATGGCCTTCCTAGTGTTTCTATACCTCCTCCACACCTCTTGCGCTCTGTTCCTTTCTCCCCCACGGTGCATACTCTGACACAGCATCTACACACAATGTCTTCTGCAGTCCCTCAGTCCTCCAACAATGCTTCTATGACCGACACAGAAAACGGAACCTCAGCAACTGATGACCAGCGCAGACTAGCCCAATCTCTTCCTAATGAGTCCTCTCCTCATTCTGACTCTCCCTCTCCACCCACTGACCCAGTCACTCCCCCTACTGACCTTGCCCCTAATCCTAATGCCTCTTCCTCTCATCCCACTGCCCTCTCTTCCCTCCTTACTGTTCCCACTCCTGATGCTCCTTCCACTTCCACCAGCACTTCTGGAAAAAACACCAGTCTGACACATGACAATCCCTCTGAAATCAGCAACAAAACTTCCTCGTAAAACACCGATCCGTCCCTACCAATTTCACCAAGAACCTTCCTCTTACAGCCTTCAGTATGCATGCCAACGACCAAATCACCCCATATACTAGAGCTACTCCTGCTCCTGTTCGTACACAAAATAGCTCAAAACCTAACTTTTCACATTCATCAACATCATCCAATTTAATGTGCGGGCATATTTCTCCATTAGACACGTGGTGTCAGATTTTATTGAGATCGAGAGACCTGATGTGCTATTATTAAATAGCACATACATTACGAACTCATATAAAAATATTTGAAAAACTAATCTACAAGCAGCTTTACTCTTTTCTAGCCAAACACAATATACTTAGCTCTTGTCAATATGGCTTCAGACCCAAAAAAAGCACTAACGATGCACTTATTAGTATGATTAACTTGATTCACGCAGCTCTTGATAAAAAGGAGTTCCCTGTTGGGTTTTTGTAGACCTGCGTAAGGCTTTTGACACTCAACCACCAACCTTGAGGTTACCTAGAGGTGCTTCCGGGGCTTAGCGTCCCCGCGGCCCGGTCTCGACCAGGCCTCCTGGTTGCCGGACTGATCAACCAGGCTGTTGGACGCGGCTGCTCGCAGCCTGACGTACGAGTCACAGCCTGGTTGATCAGGTATCCTTTGGAGGTGCTTATCCAGTTCTCTTTTGAACACTGTGAGGGGTCGGCCAGTTATGCCCCTTATGTGTAGTGGAAGCGTGTTGAACAGTCTCGGACCTCTGATGTTGATAGAGTTCTCTCTCAGAGTACCAGTTGCACCTCTGTTTTTCAACGGGGGTATTCTGCACATCCTGCCATGTCTTCTGGTCTCATGTGATGTTATTTCTGTGTGCAGGTTTGGGACCAGCCCCTCTAATATTTTCCACGTGTAAATTATTATGTACCTCTCCCGCCTGCGCTCAAGGGAGTACAGTTTTAGGCTCTTTAGTCGGTCCCAATAGTTTAGATGTTTTACTGAGTGGATTCTAGCAGTAAAGGATCTCTGCACGCTCTCCAGGTCAGTAATTTCTCCAGCTTTGAAAGGTGCTGTCATTGTGCAGCAGTACTCCACTCTAGAGAGCACAAGCGTTTTGAAAAGTATCATCATCGGTATAGCATCTCTAGTGTGAAAAGTTCTTGTTATCCAACCTGTCATTTTTCTTGCAGTTGTGACGGCTACTTTATTGTGTTCTTTAAAGGTAAGGTCTTCCGACATGAGTACACCCAGATCCTTTACATTGCCTTTTCGTTCTATGTTATGATTTGCCTGAGTTTTGTACGTGGTTTCCGTTTTTATATTTTCATTTTTTCCATAGCGCATGAGCTGGAACTTATCTTCGTTAAACACCATATTATTTTCTGTAGCCCATAGAAAGACCTGATCTACATCTGACTGGAGGTTCGCCGTGTCCTCTATGTTGCCTACTCTCATGAAGATCCTAGTGTCATCTGCAAAGGACGATACAGTGCTATAGGTTGTGTTCTTGTCTATGTCCGAAATGAGGATGAGAAAAAGTACTGGAGCAAGCACAGTACCCTGGGGGACTGAGCTCTTCACGGTTGATGGGCTGGATTTTATTTTGTTGACTATTACACATTGGGTTCTGTTGGTCAGGAAATTGTAGATCCATCTGCCTATTTTTCCGGTAATTCCTTTTGAACGCATTTTATGTGCAATAACACCATGGTCACATTTATCAAAAGCTTTTGCGAAATCTGTGTAAATTACATCCGCGTTATGTTTGTCTTCCATAGCATCTAATGCCATATCATAGTGGTCCAGCAACTGCGACAGGCAAGAGCGCCCTGTTCTGAAACCATGTTGTCCGGAGTTATGGAGTTGCTGTGATTCCATGTATTTTGTGATTTTACTTCTTAGCACTCTCTCAAAAATTTTTATGATGTGCGATGTTAGTGCTATCGGTCTGTAGTTTTTTGCCTCTGCCTTATTTCCTCCTTTATGAAGTGGTGCTATCTCTGCTGTTATTAGTATATCAGGAATAACGCCAGTATCTAGGCTTTGTCTCCACAGAATGTGGAGGGCCTGCGATAGTGGTTTTGTACAGTTCTTTATGAATATGGAGTTCCAAGAATCCGGGCCTGGTGCAGAGTGCATAGGCATACTGTTTATGGCTTCTTCAAAATCCAGTGGGGATAGGGTGACGTCTGATATATGATTTGATGTTGGTATCGTATCCATGAAAAATTCATTTGGGTTATCAATCTTTAGTGTGTTTAATGGCTCGCTGAAAACAGAGTCGTACTGCGTCCTCAGTAGCTCGCTCATTTCTGTGTTGTCATCGGTGAAAGTTCCATCTCCCTTTCGCAGGGGCCCGATACTAGATGTGGTTTTTGATCTTGATTTTGCATAGGAGAAAAAATATTTCGGATTTCTTTCTATTTCACTGATGGCCTTTTGCTCTCTTTGCCTCTCCTGGGTTTTGTATGATTCTTGTAGCTTCCGTTCAATTGTTTCTATTTCTCTACCTAACCTTCTTCGCCGTTCTTGAGATAGGGTGCGACTCTCAAGTTGTTCCGCGATTCGTTTTCTTCGCCTATATAGGGAACGACGTTCCCGTTCCAATCTGCATCTCTTCCTCTTTTTTCTTAGAGGTATGCGGTTTGAACATATTTCTAGTGCTACTGAGCTTATTTTTTCCAGGCACTGGTTCAGGTTTGCATTTTCTAGCTGTTCTTCCCAGTTCATTTCTGTGAAGTCCTGGTTTATTTGCTCCCAGTTTATTTGTTTATTATTGAAGTTGAATTTGCTGAAATCTCCTCCACCGGGAATCTGGACTGGTTTTGAAGGTCTACTCCCCATGGTTGTCATAACTTCAATTAAGTTGTAATCTGAGTAACAGGTATTTGTAATCATTATGTTCCTGATCAATTCATCATTATTAGTGAAAATGAGGTCCAGCGTGTTCTCCTTCCTAGTTGGTTCTACTATTTGCTGGTTTAAGGCAAACCTGTCGCACATCCGTAGCAGGTCATTTGCATGTGCCTGTTCATTTAGGCTACTTCCTGGTATTCTTTCTGATATTACTGTATTAGCCAGGTGCTTCCATTTCAGGTGCCGTAGGTTGAAGTCCCCAAGCAGGATGATGTTCGGAGCTGGATTTGTGAGGTTTTCCAAGCAGTGTTCTATTTTCATTAGTTGGTCTTTAAACTGCTGAGGGTTTGCCTCCGGTGACTTATATACAAGGACAATAACTACATTTAAAATCTCTATTTTGATTATCAGCACTTCCACCATGTCATTTGAGGTGTTTAGCAGCTCAGTACAGATGAGTGTGTCTTTGATGTAGAGGCTGACCCCACCCTGAAGCCGGTGTTTCCTATCACATCTGAAAAGATTGTACTCTGAGATCCATATTTCACCATCGTGGTAGTCCTTTGTGTGGGTTTCTGTTAGGGCTGCAAACACTGCATTTGCCTCATGAAGGAGACCATCTATAAATTGAACTTTGTTGGTTTTGCGTGTTTTTATACCCTGGATGTTGGCAAATATAAATGATGTTATCGTGTTAGTGGAAGTGCTGGAAGCCTTACTTGGTGTTAATATCTGAGGCTCTGGTAAGGAGGCCACTGTGTTTGCGTCCAGGGTGTGTCGTTTTGGAAGTGATTCGTCCAGTTTATGTAGTAGGACGGGTGTTGTCTGGTGTAGTACCTGTGTGCTTGTTGGTAATTTGAATTCCAGTCTTGTGGGTATCTCCGTTCCCCTCGTACCAAAACCTTCTTCTTAAATTACATCATTATGGAGTCAGAGGACACTCCCTGCAATACCTCAGATCTTACCTTACTGACAGGCTCCAGTATGTTTCTGTGAATAATACAATTTCTCCCACCCTACCCATCAACATTGGTGTTCCTCAGGGCAGCATACTTGGCCCTCTCCTCTTTCTCATCTACATTAATGACCTTTCAAATGCCTCCCAACACCTCAAACCAATTCTATTTGCTGACGACACAACCTTCATTTACTCCAGTCCTGACCCCCATGCTCTAAATGCCACAGTAAATACTGGGCTAAAAAATAGTCCATCTTTGGCTAACTGCCAACAAACTCACCCTTAACATTGACAAAACGTTCTATATTCTGATTGGCAATAAATCCTCTAATCAAATAAATCTCAAAATAAACAATACCCAAATTTGTAACTAATTAGATGGCAAATTCCTTGGCGTTCTCATCGACCACAAGTTGAATTTCCAGGGACACATTCTAATTATATCAAAAAAAGTTTCAAAAACTGTTGGCATTCTTTCTAAAATCAGATATTATGTACCCCGCCCTGCCCTGGTGACTCTCTATTACTCCCTCATCTATCCATATCTCAACTATGGTATTTGTGTTTGAGGTTCTACTATCCAAAATCATTTACGTCCTCTAATTACTCAACACAAAGCTGCTATTAGGACAATATCCAACTCTAGCCCCAGACATCACTCTGTACCCCTACTTAAATCTCTGAATATGTTAGATATTAAGTCACTGCACATTCTCTCATGTGTATTATACATATATAAAACGCTGAACTGTAATGCCAATCCTGACCTCAAAAGATTCATTGAAGGTTGTAACAGAACCCATGAGCACCATACCAGAAATAAATACAGTTTTGATATTCCTAGAGTACGACTTAATCAAACTAGAAATGCTCTTCAAATCAAGGGACCCAGAATGTGGAATGACCTTCCCAACCATGTTAAAGACTGTACCTCTCTCAACCAGTTTAAGATAAAAACGAAGCACTACCTAATAAATTCCCTGTAACCTACCTTACCCCTCTGTTGTCAAACCATGTCTGTTTTTTTCTTTTTCAAAACAATGCTGTTTGAATGTAATTGTCTTTAATAATTTGTAATTGTATTTGTGCTGCTTTTTCAGCCATGTTCCCCCCTCTTTTACCTCTATTCTTATTTGTTCTCAACAGATTTTATTCTTTATACCAATTAATATTAAGCTTTAGTCATTAATGTTTTTCCTGCCCGAAACGCTTTGCGTAATAGTGGCTTTAGGCATTGTATGTACTAGCTCTATCTATTAATCCAACAAACTTTGTAAAATCTCTTGTGGTATAGGTCTGATTGATATAGGTCTGTAGTTGTTAACATCTGTGAGATCACCACATTTGTGGACAGGGGTTACTCTTGCTTTTTTTAGAATGTCTGGAAAGGTTTGGAGTTCAAGTGACTTGTTGAAGAGCAAAGCAATAGCAGGGGCTAAAGATCTGGAGGCTTTTTTGTAAATTAAAGTTGGTATCTCCTCGAGGGCACTAGACTTGGTTTTAAGGGAAAGGATTATCTCATTGACATCAGTGGAATTAGTAGGCTTTAGGTACAGAGACTAAGGATAGTTACCTGTAAGATAGTCCTTAATGTCAGTACTGGAAGATGGAATATCATTTGCAAGGGATGACCCAATGGAAGAGAAGAACCTATTGAACTCAGTAGCAGAATCAGAGGCTGAAAGCTGACCATCGTTATTAGACAGGAGAGTCGGTTTGTTATTTAAAGACTTCTTTGATCCCAATATTTGAGAAATTGTTCTCCAAGTTTGTTTAATGTTGCTCTTTATTTGGGTAAATTTATCTTCGTAGTATTTAGTTTTGGCTCGTCTAATTATTTTAGATAGCAATAACGAGTAATTCTTTGAGAATTCTTTGGAGACGGTTCCTAACCTATACTTCTTCTCAAGGTCATGTTTTTTGTTAATGGATTTAAGTATTCCCTTTGTAAGCCAAGGATTGTTAAGCCTTTTGTTTGTGACTTGTTTCGTAAGCATAGGACAGTGGGTGTTATAAAGGCTAAGAGTTGTTTGAAGAAAAGATTGCACTGCTAGGTTGATGTCCCCTATGTTACCTAACTCGGACTCCCAGTTGACATTATCAGCAGCAGTTATAAAATTGTTTATAGCAGTTTCATTGTGCAGCCTAAAGCTTAACTCCCTTGACTCAAGAGGTGGTTTGATAATGTTAGTTAAGAGAAATGTGGGGTAATGGTCTGTAGTGCTATCGGTGATTATACCTGAAGTAAGCGGAGAGGTTATGTTGGTCCAGATGTGATCTAGAATCGTAGCAGTACTACCAGTGATTCTAGTAGGTCTAGTGATTAAGGGTATGAGGAAGCAGGAATTCATACAGTTGAGGAAGCTAACAGCAGTAGGGTGTTCAGGCTCGCAGAGGTCAATATTAATGTCCCCTGCGATAATTAGATGGTTTTTGTTCAGTCTGTTATCTAGTATTAGATTTCTAAGGTTTGAATTGAATTCGGACACATCAATGTTAGGAATTCTATAGACTGCATCCACAGACAGGACAGACTCGGCACCCTTGACTCTGAAACTGGCGAAGATATACTCCCCACAGCAGTCTCTAGTTCTAATTTCTTTTAAGCATGTTAGTTCTTGGTGGTAGTAAAGAGCAGTACCACCACCTCTCTGAATTTGACGACAGTTGTGAATTGCTGAGTAGTTAGGCATGTTAAAGAGTTGAGTAGTATCCTCTTTCAACCACGTTTCAGTGAGTATAATAAAAGAGAATTTGTTGTCAATAGTTTCAATCAAGGCACTAACATCATCGAAGTGTTTACCTAGGGATCTAACGTTCAAGTTGATTACAGAGATATTGTGATTATCTGTTAATACATTGTTTACATCATGTGCTGTAAAATATCTGCAATTTTGATCACTGAAGTGATGATTGTTATAGATAGTGGATAAGAGGTTTAGTTCTGGGTCTATACTTGTCTGCATAAAAAGGCTGTTTGCAGGAAAACAATGCAAGAATGGCAAATTACAAAATAGAATTAAGCTATAAAAGGGGGAAAAATATATAAACAATACTATACAAAACAAACACAAAATGAACAACAAAAGAAAAAATGAGGTAGCTTACAAGGGGCTTACAGGTACTCTCAGGTACACTGTAAGTAATAATTTGCATTAATGAGACACAGGCAAAGCCAGGGGTACAATGGAGGTTACCTTGAGGCATATTTCGGAGTAAGGGAGTAAGGCGAGGCTAGGCAACCTAGGTAATAAATGAAATCAAAGAAAAAACATATAAACACAGACTATACAGTACAAAAGATATAGATATACAAAACAAAGATATAAACAAGACTATACAATACAAAAACAAAATGAACAAAAAGAGAAAAATGAGGTAGATTGCTTACAAGTACTCTCAGGTACACTGTAAGTAACAATTTGCAATTTGAGACACAGGCAAAGCCAGGGGTACAATGGAGTAAGGGAGTATGGCGAGGCTAGGCAAACTAGGTAATAAATGAAATCAAAGAAAAAAGTTGAATAATAAACAAAGGCAAATTAAAGCTAATGATTATTAACTATAAATAGTTCAGTTATGACTGTATAATTAATAAGACCAAAAGAAATATTAATGCACTCAATTAATTAAGTCCAGTAAATGACTAGTAAAGAGTAAATTAAAAATTAATTTAAAAAGTGAAACAAGGAGACTTAGGATACCTAGCCCCACTAGGTGACAAGGGGGTTAGTTATGTTGATTCATTGAGAGTGATAATAAGGTGAGACAAACCACATTGGGTGAAGAAAGTGTTGAGGTTCTCTTCATTAGCAATTGTAAACATTTTACCCCCTGCAGTCTTTCTCACCTTTATCAATCCATCTCTAACGAAGCACTGATGAATCGCATCTGGGTTTTGATGACGGGTTTGACGCAGGCGGTAGAGGAGTTGCTGTCTTTTCTTAGTCAAGCACTCGTTGATGTATATTCCCTTCCGTTGGGATGCAGCTGTCCGGACAAGATAAGATTTCATGGACTGGGAAGTCAGCTTCAGGCGAATTTTCCGCTGGTTTTGTCCTGATGGACTCTTTTTGCCTACTCTGTAGGCAGCAATAATGTCTGTTTTGTTTAAAATGTCCTGCAATTCGCTTTTTATGAGAGCCTGAGCTATTTCAATACACTTTTCACCTTCACGTTCCACAGGTATATCTTGGGACGACACAATAACAGAGTCTAGCAGCTTTTGCTGATCTTGTTCTTCCTGGGAGACGGAACGTTGGGCGGATAATGTACTGATACATGCAGTCATTTTGCTGAGAGCTTCCTCTTGTTTTTTTATGGCTTCATCAGTTTTCAGAAGATTGTTTTCCTCACGGAGATCATTCAAGTCATGCTGGAGTTGATCTTGTCTAGCCTTAAAGTTTCTAATATCCTCGCGGAGGAGGGTTATTTCTTGTTGTTGATGATGGAGATTCGCGCAGTTCGCTAGATTCTCATTTTGAAGACTCAAGATGATAGCATTTTGAGACTCAAGGACTAGGCACAACTTTTTGAACCACTGATTTTCGGTCCAGTTAGGGAAATCCGGTGAGGGACCGGAAGCTCGCTTGAATTGCGTAAACTGGGATGTTAGCATGTTAATAGGAGAGGATTGAGAGGACACCGCTCCCTGGCTCAATGGGGTGGAGGTGAGGGCAGCACCGCCGCCGCGGACCCCGGAGCTTCCAGACGGAGAAACACGAAGGCTGTCAGAGTTGGCCAGGATGGATGCCTTGTTAGGGGGTTTGTTGCTCTTATTTCCCTGCGCAGTCATGTTTTTAGGAGACATGATTGGCTGAGAATGGACTGGGGGTATATGTTGTGAAGAAACTTGCATCAGGCAGCGTGGTGGTGGGCAGAAGCGGCCAGCATGCACTGGTACTCACAGCCGTAGAGGATTGTTTTGAAATTTGTTTGAGATGGAATGAGTTGATTTGGGTTGGTTACTTTGATTGTGCTATAACATGCTTGGACTCCATGTACTTAGGAGGTCGTTCCCTGATCAGAGGCAGAGGTGACGTCATGAACACGTCACGACTACGTCACAGCTGTTATTCTCCATCGTGCCGGTTGAGGATGCCTCAGGGTCAGACTGTCCTGTAACCTCGCTGTCGTCTTTCTACTCTCTCACGCTGGCACCAGCCAATGTACTCACTGACCCTTTGTGGCAAGTATGCTTAACTTTCCTGTATCTATTCAAATTCAAATTCAAATTCAAAATTCAAATGTTTATTCAGGTAAAGTACATACATACAAGAGGTGATACAAAAATTGATAGATATATAGATAGAGCTAGTACATACAATGCCTAAAGCCACTATTACGCAAAGCGTTTCGGGCAGGAAAAACATTAAAGACTAAAACTTAATACTAATTGAGATTAAAGTATAAAATGTGTTGAGAAAAAATAAAAATAAAAAAGGGGGGAACATGACAGAAAAACAGCAAAAATACAATTAGGTCGACAAACAGCGTTGTTTAAAAATAACAGACATGGGTTGACAATATAGGGGTAAGGTAGGTTACAGGGAATTTTTTAGGTAGTGCTTAGTTTCTATCTTAAACTGGTTGAGAGAGGTACAGTCTTTAACATGATTGGGAAGGTCATTCCACATTCTGGGTCCCTTGATTTGTAGAGCATTTCTAGTTTGATTAAGTCGTACTCTTGGGATATCAAAACTGTATTTATTTCTGGTGTGGTGCTCATGGGTTCTGTTACAATCTACTTCCTGCCTGGACATACCGCGGCCTCCGTATTATAAACGTGTTCCTGGTTATGTGGGCATCCTGAGGACACCCAACATGATAGTTTAATATCCAGGGTTAACAGAGATAGGGCTTGTGAACGAAGATCGGTGCACTGCAATGAGCCATTCAAGTCAGCAGTGGGAGAATCTTGAGAGACCATACTCTCACATCCTAAATGCTATGCGTGCTAATGGCTTTACAAGAAAGTTAATCTCAACTTAATCTCTATGTTCTCTGTTAACTCCCAATGTACCTTCTTGTATATATAAATAAATAAAATAAATAAATAGCAGCTTTGTGTTGAGTAATTAGAGGACGTAGATGATTTTGGGTAGTAGAACCCCAAGCACAAATACCATATTTGATATAAGGATAGACGAGAGTAATAGAGCGTCATCAGGGCAGGGCGAGGTATATAATGTCTGATCTTAGTAAGAATGCCAACAGTTTTAGAAACTTTTTTGCTATATTTAGAATGTGTCTCTGGAAATTCAGCTTATATCGATGAGGACACCAAGGAATTTACCATCTACTTTGTTATTAATTTGGATATTGTTTATTCTTAGATTAATTTGATTAATCTGACCTGAGGATTGATTACCAGACAAAATATAGAAGGTTTTGTCAATGTTAAGGGTGAGTTTGTTAGACGTTAGCTAAAGATGGACGTTATTTATTTCAGTATTCACTGTAACATTCAGAGCAAGAGGGTCGATCAGGACTGGAGAAAATGAAGGTTGCGTCATCAACAACAAAAAATGGTTTGAGGTGTTTAGAGGCATTTAGAAGGGCATTAATATAGATGAAAAAGAGGAGAGGGCCAATTGTATGTTGCCCTGAGGAACACCAATATCGATGGGTAGGGTGAGGGGAAATGGAATTATTCACAGAAACATACTGGAGCCTGTCAGTAAGGTAAGACTGAAGGTATTGGAGGGAGTGACATCTTACTCCATAATGATGAAATTTAGGAAGAAGGTTGTGGTGGTTGACAGTGTCAAAAGACTTATGCATCATAGAAGGTTGTAACAGAACCCATGAGCACCACACCAGAAATAAATACAGTTTTGATATTCCTAGAGTACGACTTAATCAAACCAGAAATGCTCTACAAATCAAGGGGCCCAGAATGTGGAATGACCTTCCCAACCATGTTAAAGACAGTACCTCTCTCAACCAGTTTAAGATAAAAACTAAACACTACCTAATAAATTCCCTGTAACCTACCTCACTCCTCTATTGTCAACCCATGTCCGTTATTTTCTTTTTTTTTAATCAACACTGTTTGTCAACCTATTGTATTTGTGCTGCTTTTTCAGTCATGTTCCCCCTTTTTTTTTATCTTTATTTGTATTTGTTCTCAACACTTTTTATTCTTTATGCTCAATTAGTATTAAGTTCTAGATATTAATGTTTTTCTTGCCCGAAACGCATTGCGTAATAGTGGCTTTAGGCATTGTATGTACTAGCTCTATCTATATATCAATCCATTAATGTAACATCACTTGTATGTATATACCTTACCTGAATAAACATCTGTATCTGTATCTGTATCTGTATCTGTATATATATATATGTCGTACCTAGTAGCCAGAACGCACTTCTCAGCCTACTATGCAAGGCCCGATTTGCCTAATAAGCCAAGTTTTCATGAAATATTTGTTTTTCGGCAACCTAACCTACCTAACCTAACCTAACCTAACTTTTTAGGCTACCTAACCTAACCTAACCAATAAAGATAGGTTAGGTTAGGTTAGGTAGGGTTGGTTAGGTTCGGTCATATATCTACGTTAATTTTAACTCCAATAAAAATTTTTTTACCTCATACATAATGAAATGGGTAGCTTTATCATTTCAAAAGAAAAAATTAGAGAAAATATATTAATTCAGGAAAACTTGGCTTATTAGGCAAATCAGGCCCTGCATAGTAGGCCGAAAAGTGCGTTCTGGCTACTAGGTACGACATATATATATATATATATATATATATATATATATATATATATATATATATATATATATATATATATATATATATATACATATATATATATACATATATATATATATATATATATATATATATATATATATATATATATATATATATATATATATATATATAAGGATAATGTTATATATATAACATTAATATATATATTAATTATACATATGTACATGTATGTATGAGAATGTGTACATGTATATATAACATTAATAATTTTGTAACTAGCGTCAAACATTGTTATTTGCTTAGCTAAACGAACTAGAGGGTTCAGTTCCTGAACCGATTATGTGCCTCTGTAATCCTTTACACCACCGCCCACGGGATGGGTATGGGTGCATAATAAAGAAAGAAACTAACTAACTTCTAACCTATATTTCTTCTCATAGTCAGGAACTAGGCTTGGTCATCTCAGTAGAGAAAACAAAGATCCTGAACCGACGCCCATTCAGACGGGGTTGGGCTGTTCGCAAAATGCAGTTACATGATGGCTCTCTGCTCGACTATGTAACCAGATACAAATACCTTGGTCTTGAAGTTCCACTGTACCGCAATGTTGTAGCCAGACTGGGTCGCCAATGTAGAGAGAGAGGCTCCGTGCTCTCAAGGCTGTGTCAGGCTACCATCCAAGCTATGGTGCAAATGTGAGAATTGGCAAAATGATGTATCTTTCATATACTAGGTCTGTGATTGATTATGCTTCACCCATGCTTGCTCTAGTGCCTGAGAGAATGCTTGGAGGGCTAGTAAAGATGCAAAACGAAGCCATGAGGATAATCCTCGGATGCCCCCGTACAACTAAATTACTAAACATGAGGAAGGAACTGAATATTTCATGTGTAAGTGATCGTATCACTGAAATTAATGTTTTAATTGGTATCAAGATGCTTAGGCTAACCCACCCTAACCCCTGCACTGAAGCCCTCCAAGCCTTAATTCTTCCTTGAAGATCAGCATCCCTCCAAATGGATTACCGTAACTGAAAATGTGCTCAGAATATATAACTTTCATCACCCCTACCAAGAGAGACAACAACAACACTTTCCTGCCCCATGGGAGATCACTCCTTTCCAAATTACTGTCCCCTCTTTCCCACCCAAGAAGCTGATTAAATAAATAAATAAATAAATAAATAAATAAATAAATAAATAAATAAATGTTTATTTAGGTAAGGTACATACATAAAGAGATTTTATAAAGTTTAATGGATTAATAGATAGAGCTACCACATACAATGCCTAAAGCCACTATTACGCAAAGCGTTTCGGGCAGGAAAAACATTAATGACTAAAGCTTAATATTAATGGGTAAAAAGAATAAAATGTGTTGAGAACAAATAAAAATAGAGGTAAAAGAGGGGGGAACATGGCTGAAAAAGTAGCACAAATACAATTACAAATTATTACAGAAAATTACATTCAAACAGCGTTGTTTTGAAAAAAAAAAAAACAGACATGGGTTGACAACAGAGGGGTAAGGTAGGTTACAGGGAATTTATTAGGTAGTGCTTCGTTTTTATCTTAAACTGGTTGAGAGAGGTACAGTCTTTAACATGGTTGGGAAGGTCATTCCACATTCTGGGTCCCTTGATTTGTAGAGCATTTCTAGTTTGATTAAGTCGTACTCTAGGAATATCAAAACTGTATTTATTTCTGGTGTGGTGCTCATGGGTTCTGTTACAACCTTCAGTGAAGCTTTTGAGGTCAGGATTGGCATTACAGTTCAGCGTTTTATATATGTATAATACACATGAAAGAATGTGTAGTGACTTAGTATCTAACATATTCAGAGATTTGAGAAGGGGTACCGAGTGATGTCTGGGGCCAGAGTAGGATATTGTCCTAATAGCAGCTTTGTGTTGAGTAATTAGAGGACGTAAATGATTTTGGGTAGTAGAACCCCAAGCACAAATACCATAGTTGAGATATGGATAGATGAGGGAGTAATAGAGTCACCAGGGCAAGGCGGGGTACATAATATCTGAGCTTAGAAAGAATGCCAACAGTTTTTGAAACTTTTTTTGATATATTTAGAATGTGTCCTTGGAAATTCAGCTTGTGGTCAATGAGAACGTCAAGGAATTTGCCATCTAATTTGTTACAAATTTGGGTATTGTTTATTTTGAGATTTATTTGATTAGAGGATTTATTGCCAAACAGAATATAGAAAGTTTTGTCAATGTTAAGGGTGAGTTTGTTGGCAGTTAGCCAAAGATTGACTTTATTTAGCTCAGTATTTACTGTGGCATTTAGAGCAAGGGCATTTAGAGCATTTAGAGATATCTGAACTAGGGCTTCCTGAGAGATTTACTGCTACTCTCTGCAGCTTTATAGACAATAGAACTGCTAGGCTTAATATCGGCAGCTACTTGGGTGACGTAATAGAACTGAAAAGTGGAGTACCACAAGCTGCCTCTCCCCCACTCTATTCAACATATATACAGCTGACCTACCCCAACCCCAACATGGAGAATACATCACATACGCTGATGATGTTACCCAAATAATATGCCAACCGGGCCCATCAAAGCCGCTACTAGCCGACAAGACCAAGGCGGCAATTGAACTCATAAACAACTTTGAGAAGCAATGGAAAATTAGCACCAACAAACAAAAGTTCCAGATAATACACATTGCGAAAAGAAACCCGGACCCCATCATGCTTGACAACCAGCCGATCCAATATGCGGAGGTAGGCAGAATACTGGGACTTATGATAAATAGAACAGGGATACAAATTCATGTAAGGGACCGACTAAACAAAGCCAAAGCAGCATTAGGAAAACTGAGAAGATTCCGAAGCCTCAGTACTAACATTCAGATCCACCTATATAAGGCTCTAGTTCGGCCGCATCTAGAATATCCCCCAGTACCACTACACACCATAAAGAAAACTAACATGCAGAAACTGCAAGCAGTACAAAATAAGGCGCTAAGGAGAGCAGCAAAACACCGTCCACCATATGATCAGACAATCCAGGAGCTCCACGAACTCCTGAATATACAGCCACTAAACATCAGACTGCAGCACCAAGCCATCAGGGTGTGGAACACCATCGAAATGTTAGAGGACCCAATGTTTGATAGATTACTCCAAGATGAGACGTCCCGCTCCCACAGCTGGTGGCCCAATTAAGAGCCTCGATTCTCTGGACGAAAACCCCGCCCCACAATATATAATCCCCAGATGAGTTATATATGTGAATATATGAACAGTTCATATATGTGTATGTATGAACAACTCGATAAATAATATGTATGTATGACAACTCGATAAATAATAATAATAAAATAAAGAGCCTTAAACAGAATAACATGTGTGGAAGCATCGGAGTGTGTATATATGAATGCTACACAGTATTCATCTATGGACATCCATATATGGTGAAACACATGTGAAGAACCTCTCACACACTCACAGCTCCCTAGCAAGAGGGAGCCAGCTTAGCTTAGCTGCCAACACCCACACATCGTGTCAGCAAGGCGGACAGCCCGCCTGCTTTCATACCTCTCACTGTATTTCCCACTTCTATACTTCCCTTCACCTATGCCTCTCCTTCCTCTTTACTCCCCCCCCCCCCAAAAAAAAAATAGAGCAAGGGGGTCAGGACTGGAGTAAATGAAGGTTGTGTCGTCAGCAAATAGAATTGGTTTGAGGTGTTGGGAGGCATTTGGACGGTCATTAATGTAGATGAGAAAGAGGAGAGGGCCAAGTATGTTGCTCCGAGGAACACCAATTTGTAGATTTGACTATACAAGGAACATGTAGATTTGACTAAATGTAAACTCTGTCAGCAGAACTACTCGCATACTTTATTTATTTATTTATTTATTTATTTATTTATTTATTTATTTATTTATTTATTTATTTATTTATTTATTTATTTATTTATGCATATACAAGAATGTACATAAGGAATGTGAGGATACAAATATGGTAATTACAGTCTTGTAAAGCCACTAGCACGCGCAGCGTTTCGGGCAGGTCCTTAATCTAAGAAAATTTTAAGGAGGTAAATACTTGCAAAATTTATAGACAAAAAAATGATAACAGTTACATGAAATGAAAAAAGAAGATGAGAGAAAATTGTAGGTACAGTATATTAAAGCACATAGGTAACTAAGATTGATTGCAATGACAGCTTGAATGGTAGTTGACAAAAATTGGTAGTCACAATACAGCATATTGCTAGCACATACAAGAAGACAGCAATGAACACAATGATAATGTTGTTTGATATTACATAAAAATTAGGAGATTGGGTAACACTAGGTACAGAGCAAATTTAAAGCTCAGTGTAGGAAACTATGAACATGAAGTTAGGTACTTTTTGGTTTTGCTTTTAAATAAGGCAAAAGTTTTACAGTTTTTCAATTCACTAGGGAGTGAGTTCCATAGACTAGGTCCCATAATTTGCATAGAGTGTTTACACAGATTAAGTTTGACCCTGGGGATATCAAAGAGATATTTATTTCTGGTGTGGTGATAATGGGTCCTATTACATCTGTCCAGGGAGAGTTTCAGAGCATGGTTTGCATTTAAGAACAGGGTTTTGTAAATGTAGTTGACACAAGAGAATGTGTGGAGGGAGTTAATATTTAGGAAGTTTAGGGATTTAAACAAGGGAGCTGAGTGTTGTCTGAAAGCAGAGTTAGTTATTATTCTGATAGCAGATTTTTGCTGGGTGATGATGGGCTTAAGGTGGTTTGCAGTGGTAGACCCCCATGCACAGATACCATAATTAAGATAGGGGTAGATTAGTGCATAATATCGTGAGAGGAGAGCAGAGTTAGGAACATAATATCTGATTTTGGAGAGTATACCAACTGTCTTAGAGACTTTCTTAGTTATGTGTTGAATGTGGGTGCTGAAGTTGAGTCTCTTGTCTAGGAATAGGCCAAGAAACTTACCATCATTTTTATTACTGATGTTAATGTTATCTATCTGTAGCTGAATTGCATTTGATGATTTGCTTCCAAATAAGATGTAGTAAGTCTTTTCGATGTTTAATGTTAGTTTGTTCGTTGACATCCATAAGTGGACTTTTTTTAATTCATTATTCACAACATTATTTAGTGTATGTGGGTTGAGGTTTGAATAGATAAGGGTAGTATCGTCAGCAAACAATATAGGTTTGAGAATATTAGAGACATTAGGCAGATCGTTTATATATATAAGAAATAGAAGAGGTCCTAAGATGCTGCCCTGTGGCACTCCAACGGTAATTGGTAGAGTGGAAGAAGTTGTATCATTGATGGTTACATATTGGTGTCTGTCACTAAGATAGGATCGGATGTAGTCAAGGGCAAGGCCTCGGACTTTGCGTCATTATATAATGGAATGTGAAAAAATCGCGGAATTTAGAGATAACACCATCAATAGTGTCCAAGAAATGTGTAAGTACTTCATTCATAATGATGTGCTGCCCGAAATCTTAGCGACGTATCCAAAATTTGCTTACTGTAGGTAATGCATGCACATGACTGTAAAGCTGCCGCCCAGTTGGGTGGGTGTGCAGCAAGACTAGTAACTGTGTGACTCACTATAGATGTAAAGTGCCTCGTATAGTGACTGTTGTGAGCCTCGTGTAATGTCACTTGTGACACCTCTTTGTGTCACTTGTGACACAAAGATTATTGATGTGTGTAATTGTGTGGGTGATTAGATATGTATGTGTATACGTATATATATATGTATATGTATGTATGAGGGTGTGTACTTGTGTATACAACATTGATAATTTTGTAATTAGCGTCAAACATTGTTATTTGCTTAGCTAAACGAACTAGAGGGTTCAGTTCCTGAACCGATTATGTGCCTCTGTAATCCTTTACACCACCGCCCACGAGATGGGTATGGGGTGCATAATAAAGAAAGAAATTGAAATTGAAATAGTGACTGTTGTGAGCCTCTTGTTGATCACTTGTGACAAATGATTATTGATGTGTGTATCTGTGTGGATGATTAGATATGTATGTGTATGTATATATGTATACGTATATATATATGTACATGTATGTATGAGAGTGTGTACATGTATTTATAACATTAATAATTTTGTAACTAGCGTCAAAAGTTGTTATTTGCTTAGCTAAACGAACTAGAGGGTTCAGTTCCTGAACCGATTATGTGCCTCTGTAATCCTTTACACCACCGTCCACGGGATGGGTATGGGGTGCATAATAAAGAAAGAAACTGAAATTGTCATGTATGTCATAGTCAATCACAACATATATGCGTTCCTTCTTGTATATAGTAAATAAATATATAAATAAATACAATATATTATTATATACCTCAAGTTCCAAAGTCTGATTGTTTTTGTTAACAGATATATAAATAGTTCTTAATATAAAACAGTGTGTTTTTACACTGTTGTTTTGTTTTCAAGTAGCTTAGGTTAGCCGCAAAATGTAGTTGTTCCAAAGTCAGAATATATCCGTAGCCGCCTTGCAATATATTTTCAGCAGTTTTTGTAAATATTTTCATTGCTTTCAGCAATATGTATTTCCTTGTAATTAACTTTTATTATTTCCATTTTTATTCCTTAAGCATATTAACTTTATTAATGCAAAGTTAATATGTCGACAAAATATACCTGTCAGACAGTTTTCTCGTCTTGTCCCGTGTCGGCCGAAACTCCAAATTTTCAATCAAATTGACTGGGACACGATTATCAGGCATCATTGTGAGTTGCATTCATCTGTATCTTAGCTATATTTAGTATTACGAAGGATATAATGCAAGTTGCTTCTATAGGTATCCTTAAAAAATGGAAGCAATTAGAATCACTCTCGTCAAAGCTGGTCTCTCCAGAGCCCCGTGTTTACATTCTGGTGTCATATGGTGGTGGTCATGGAGGGTCTTCCTCGTGTTGTTGCTCCCGGGGCGATGGCTCCTCCACCTTCCTGCCTCGCTGACCACCTCTTGTCATCTGAACAGGGTGTCGCGGGTTCCTGCACGAGATTGCACAGGGGTAAGAAGGCCTTTTTATTCTGTGTTGGGTAAAAATTGAGTCGTTCAAAGGGTGTTATGAAGTGTGTGATGCTGTGCAAAAAAAAATAAATAAATAAATAAGTAATGTTTTCGTTTCTTAATTTCGGGGATAGAAAGCTAGTTTAGATGATCTAAGTCACCATAGCATAATTTCCCCATCAGATATATTCCCTGCATATCTTCCAACTAGATCAATTCTGTACTGGGTGCTTTCTATGTTTTGTCACCTCCAGCTAGATTCAACATGTCATTCTCAACACTGACATGTCTCCCAACATATGTACTCATGCAGTCAGTGGGAGGATAAACCCTTCATGTAAACTGCATATACCATCAAGAAGAAGATGGTATATGCTATCTGCTTAGCTGAACAAGTGCGATGAAGCAGGCAATGTGCAAAGTTCCTCAAGGTACAAGGCCAGGTTCCCAGACGTGTGGAAAAGTCAGAGGGCCTAGTTCAATTGAACCAGGCCTTTCGACTGTTAAACAACAATTCCACATAATTTTGGCCCTACTGTCAGGCCCTAGTAGCCTGACAGCTGAGTGGACAGCACATTGGATTTGTAGTCCTGAGGTTCTGGGTTCGATTCCCGGTGGAGGTGGAAACAAATGGGCAAAAGTTTCTTTCGCCCTGATGCGCCTGTTCACCTAGCAGTAAATAGGTACCTGGGCGTTAGACAGCTGCTACAGGCTGCTTCCTGGGGGTGTGTAACAAAAAAGAGGCCTGGTCGAGGAACGGGCCGCGGGGACGCTAAGCCCCGAAATCATCTCGAGATAACCTACCATTAAAATATAAAATTTAAGAGGCTGGATCTTGAAAAATACTGGCAGTGAGGGGTGAAATGTCATCACAGGGAAGGGAAGAGAATTATCAGATGGAAGCATCAAGACATTGCAACTACAGGTACAGTATATAGCACTAGGGAGGGATCAGGATGAGGATTTTGGATATAATTAGGGGGGGGGGGAAAAGAAATGGTGTCCAACCACTTGATCAGTCGGGGATTGATACCCTAATGGGTTCCTGTGGACTTGCATGAAGCAAGATCATCACTCTACTGTCCAGCCCAAGGGTGAAATTTAAATTTTGATCGGTGAAATTTTTCTTCTTTGCGATATGTGCAGTTTGCATGAAGGTTTTTCCTCCTGATTACTGCAAGAGTGGTAATGTTAAAAGATATATCACTCTTAGTGGCGCATCAAGGTTCATAATTTGGCAGAGTTTGAAAGTTATCGAGGTCATCTATTTGTGTGAGGATGTGAGGATGGTGACAAAAATAAACATGAGTGGAGCTTGACTCAGAACGGCAAAGATGAGGAGTTATGTTGATGGTGGTAGCTAAGTGTTGCTCTTCTATGGAAAATGTGTGGTTTACTCAAGTTAGTTTAGTTCATTTATTATGCACCCCATACCCATCTTGTGGGCAGTAGTGGAAAAGGTTACTTAGGCACATAATGGGCTCAGGGATTGAATCCCACAATTCACTTAGCTAAGCAAGTTACAATCTTGCTGAGCTAGTTACAAAATTCAGTGCACATCGTCCCATCAACAATGGGCTCGAGACAGACCACAAGTACAGTTTCTAAAGTAAACAATTGACATGTGGAGAGCTAGTGTCACAATTGATATGTTTATCCTGCAACCCGCCCCCCCTCATCCAGTGGGCAGCAGTGGATTGATTATGATGACTTTGTTATTACCTACAGTTAGCAAACTGGGGATACTTGGTTTAGATTTATATTAGCAGATTATTTTGAATGATGCAAGTCGAAGCATGTTAAGAAGTTAATCGTAATTCAGATAGGTTAGGGTAGATTACCCTACTGTCATTAGGGGGACATTAATAGAGGTTAGATGACATTAAGTAATGTGGGGGTTAGTGTGTATAAGGTTAAGTTGGATTGGGGTTAGTTAGTTTAAGATTGGTTAGGTTAGGCTCTTTAAGTCTGGGATGTGATGGCATCAGTCTTCCTTGATGTGCCAATAGTACAGCATGTTGAGTGTCTAGGGGTGGTGGCAGGATGTCGTGCGAGAGTGTGGTTTACAGTGGTACCTCGGAATGCGATTGTCCCTGTATGCGAGGTTTTCGGAAGGCGAGCAGTATTTACTCCAAAAATTTGTCTCAGAAGGCGAGGGTTACTTCGGGACGCGAGTTTGTTGATACGCGTACAGGCCGACCTAGCGCGTGGTGGTTCGGCGATCGTCACCCCTCCGCCCTGCCGCCCCTCAGTTTACCATTGTCTCGCGCTCAGTGACTACCCCCACATCAATTCTTCTCGCGGATTTTCAGTGTTTTGTTGGATTTTTGGTGATTTGTCTATACAATTTGTTATTATATATCTCACCATGGGTCCCAAGAAAGCCAGTGGTAAGGATAAAGGCCAGAAAGCTCATGTGAGGATGACAATAGAGGAGAAACAAGAGATCATTCGGAAGCATGAGAACGGTACACGTGTTGTTGAACTTTGTAGGCAGTACAACAAAGCCACATCAACAATATGCACTATACTTAAGAAGAAAAATAAGATTATGGGTGCTAAAGTGGCAAAAGGAGTAAGAACATTAATGGCACAAAGACCACAAATACTTGAAGAAGTGGAAAAGTTGTTATTAATTTGGATACACGACAAGGAGTTGAGGGGTGATAGTGTTTTGGAGGCCATTATTTGTGAGAAAGCCAGGGTGTTGCACGAAGACCTTCTAAAGAATACCCCTGCAACGAGTGATGCAGATAAGAAAGAGTTTAAGGCAAGCAGGGGCTGGTTTGAAAAATTTAGAAAGAGAAGTGGTATCCATAGTGTTACAAGGCATGGGGTTATGTGATGTGATTATGGAAGGGGACTCCCCTTCCAAACAGTAACTCCTCTCCTCCTCCCCCCTCCTCACCATCTTCCATACGCCTACAGCACTCGACAGCAAGGTAAGTAATAACTGGAACACAGTTTTGTAGGTTTATTTAGATGAATTAGGTAAATTAGGTATAAAAATTTAGTTTGATGTGGGGTTTTTGGGGTAGTCAGGAACGGATTAATTCATTTCCCTTTATTTCTTATGGGGAAATTAACTTCGGAATGCGAGTTTTCGGAAGGCGAGGCGTCTCCAGGAACGGATTAAACTCTTATTCTGAGGTATGCCTGTACGTGGTTTTTCAGTCGAGTGCCAGGTCGCATGGAGGTACCAGGTCGCATGGAGGTGCCAGGTCACTGGGAGGTGCCAGGTTGCTGGGAGGTGCCAGGTTGCTAGGAGGTGCCAGGTCTCTGGGAGGTGCCAGGTCGTTGGCAGGTGCCAGGTTGCTTCTCTACTACACCTGGGGATGATTCACCCATAAGTGTGTGGAAAATATTAGAGTATGAATGCTAATTCTTTAAATATGGTTCCAGTCATGTTTTTAATTATTTAAATAGATGCAGAAGTAGATGAAACAGTTAAAATCCTTAGGAAAACTATTGAACATATTGAAAGGTATGGGCCCTGCTACCTTTAAAAATCTTATTTCAGAACTGGGGCAAGAGAAATAAATTAGAAATGGTGGAATCTCTTTACAGACAGGGTCTCTTATAGTTGTTCATCATATAATTGGTTGAAATTAAAATTTTGCTCACGGAAATTCACTGACGTGTGGGGAAAAACTAGGATTTGAATTGTAATTCATTAATATGGGCTCTGATCATGATTTAAAACTTTCTCATAGATGAATGAAATATTAAGGGAAACTAGTACAGTATAGCAGTTTTTTTTTATTTGTTTTTACCATAGACGTGGCCACACATTTTCAATGCTAACCAGCATATATACATTTTCTTCTGGCCTCCATGGACAGAGTTAGAGATCTGTTAAACATATAATTCAGTGATTTATTGAACAAAGTATTCGCTGTGTCTTTTTACATAGCGTCATTAATGTGCATTTATGAAGGAGAAATGCAATTCTGACCAGCTTCCACATACCCTGTATGTATATGTGTATATATATATATATATATATATATATATATATATATATATATATATATATATATATATATATATATATATATATATATACATATATATATATATATATATATATATATATATATATATATATATATATATATATACATATATATATATATATATATATATATATATATATATATATATATACATATATATATATATATATATATATATATATATATATATATATATATATATATACATATATATATATATATATATATATATATATATACATATATATATATATATACATATATATATATATATATATATATATATATATATATATATATATATATATATACATTATATATATATATATATATATATATATATATATATATACATTATATATATATATATATATATATATATATATATATATATATATATATATATATATATATATATATACATATATATATATATATATATATATATATACATATATATATATATATATATATATACATATATATATATATATATATATATATATATATATATATATATATATATATATATATATATATATATATATATATATATACACATACATACATACATACATACATACACATGCATATACATACACACACACACACACACACACACACACACACACACACACACACGTACGTGTGTGTGTGTGTGTGTGATTTCACCTGATTTTTTCAGGAATCCCTGTTTACAGGAGTTGTAGCTGATGTGTGGAAAAAGGCTAACATAGTTCCAATCTACAAAAGTGGAAGCAGGGAAGACCCCCTTAATTATAGACCTGTATCATTGACAAGTGTAATAGTCAAAATATTGGAAAAAATAATTAAAACTAAATGGGTAGAACACCTGGAGAGAAATCATATAATATCAGACAGACAGTATGGTTTTCGATCTAGAAGATCCTGTGTATCGAATTTACTCAGTTTTTATGATTGAGTAACAGAGATATTACAGAAAAGAGATGGTTGGGTTGACTGCATCTATCTGGACCTAAAAAAGGCTTTCGACAGAGTTCCACATAAGAGGTTGTGCTGGAAACTGGAAAATATTGGAGGGGTGACAGGTAAGCTTCTAACGGATGAAAAATTTTCTGACTGATAGAAAAATGAGGGCAGTGATCAGAGGTAATGTATCGGACTGGAGAAATGTCACAAGTGGAGTACCATAGGGTTCAGTTCTTGCACCAGTGATGTTTATTGTCTACATAAATGATCTACCAGTTGGTATACAGAATTATATGAACATGTTTGCTGATGATCAGTAGCACTAGAAATATGTTCAAACCGCATACCCCTAAGAAAAAAGAGAAAGAGATGCAGATTGGAACGGGAACGTCGTTCCCTATATAGGCGAAGAAAACGAATCGCAGAACAACTTGAGTCGCACCCTATCTCAAGACCGGCGAAGAAGGTTAGGTAGAGAAATAGAAACAATTGAACTCAAGCTACAAGAATCATACAAAACCCAGGAGAGGCAAAGAGAGCAAAAGGCCATCAGTGAAATAGAGAGAAATCCGAAATATTTTTTCTCCTATGCAAAATCAAGATCAAAAACCACATCTAGTATCGGGCCCCTGCGAAAGGGAGATGGAACTTTCACCGATGACAACAAAGAAATGAGTGAGCTACTGAGGAAGCAGTACGACTCTGTTTTCAGTGAGCCATTAAACGCACTAAAGATTGATAACCCAAAGGAATTTTTCATGGATATGATACCAACATCAAATCATATATCAGACGTCACCCTGTCCCCACTAGATTTTGAAGAAGCCATAAACAGTATGCCTATGCACTCTGCACCAGGCCCGGATTCTTGGAACTCCATATTCATCAAGAACTGTACAAAACCACTATCGCAGGCCCTCCACATTCTGTGGAGACAAAGCCTAGATACTGGCGTTATCCCTGACATACTAAAAACAGCAGAGATAGCACCACTTCATAAAGGAGGAAATAAGGCAGAGGCAAAAAATTATAGACCGATAGCACTAACATCGCACATTATAAAATTTTTGAGAGTGCTAAGAAGTAAGATCACAAAATACATGGAATCACAGCATCTCCATAACCCCGGACAACACGGTTTCAGAACAGGGCGCTCTTGCCTGTCGCAGTTGCTGGACCACTATGATATGGCATTAGATGCTATGGAAGACAAACAAAACGCTGATGTAATTTACACAGATTTCGCAAAAGCTTTTGATAAATGTGATCATGGCGTTATTGCACATAAAATGTGTTCAAAAGGAATTACCGAAAAAATAGGCAGATGGATCTACAATTTCCTGACCAACAGAACCCAATGTGTAATAGTCAACAAAATAAAATCCAGCCCATCAACCGTGAAGAGCTCAGTCCCCCAGGGTACTGTGCTTGCTCCAGTACTTTTTCTCATCCTCATATCGGACATAGACAAGAACACAACCTATAGCACTGTATCATCCTTTGCAGATGACACTAGGATCTTCATGAGAGTAGGCAACATAGAGGACACGGCAAACCTCCAGTCAGATGTAGATCAGGTCTTTCTATGGGCTACAGAAAATAATATGGTGTTTAACGAAGATAAGTTCCAGCTCATGCGCTAAGGAAAAAATAAAAATATAAAAACGGACCACGTACAAAACTTAGGCAAATCATAACATAGAACGAAAAGGCAATGTAAAGGATCTGGGTGTACTCTTGTCGGAAGACCTTACCTTTAAAGAACACAATAAAGTAGCCGTCACAACTGCAAGAAAAATGACAGGTTGGATAACAAGAACTTTTCACACTAGAGATGCTATACCGATGATGACACTTTTCAAAACGCTTGTGCTCTCTAGAGTGGAGTACTGCTGCACAATGACAGCCCCTTTCAAAGCTGGAGAAATTGCCGACCTGGAGAGCGTGCAGAGATCCTATACTGCTAGAATTCACTCAGTAAAACACCTAAACTATTGGGACCGACTAAAGAGCCTAAATCTGTACTCCCTTGAGCGCAGGCGGGAGAGATATATAATAATTTACACATGGAAAATGTTAAGAGGGGCTGGTCCCAAACCTGCACACAGAAATAACATCACATGAGACCAGAAGACATGGCAGGATGTGCAGAATACCCCCGTTAAAAAGCGGAGGTGCAACAGGTACTCTGAGAGAGAACTCTATCAACATCAGAGGCCCGAGACTGTTCAACACGCTTCCACTACACATAAGGGGCATAACTGGCCGACCCCTCACAGTGTTCAAGAGAGAACTGGATAAGCACCTCCAAAGGATACCTGATCAACTAGGCTGTGACTCATACGTCAGGCTGTGAGCAGCCGCGTCCAACAGCCTGGTTGATCAGTCCAGCAACCAGGAGGCCTGGTCGACGACCGGGCCGCGGGGACGCTAAGCCCTGGAAGCACCTCAAGGTAACCTCAAGGTAAGGTATGATGCTAAGATAATAGGAAGGATAAGAAACTTAGATGATTGTCATGCCCTTCAAGATGACCTGGACAAAATAAGTATATGGAGCACCACTTGGCAAATGGAATTTAATGTTAATAAATGCCATGTTATGGAATGTGGAATAGGAGAACATAGACCTCACACAACCTATATATTATGTGAGAAATCTTTAAAGAATTCTGATAAAAGAGATCTAGGGGTGGTTCTAGATAGAAAACTATCACCTGAGGACCACGTAAAGAATATTGTGCGAGGAGCCTATGCCACGCTTTCTAACTTCAGAATTGCTTTTAAATACATGGATGACGATATACTAAAGAAATTGTTCACGACTTTTGTTAGGCCAAAGCTAGAATATGCAGCGGTTGTGTGGTGCCCATATCTTAAGAAGCACATCAACAAACTGGAAAAGGTGCAAAGACATGCTACTGAGTGGCTCCCAGAACTGAAGGGCAAGAGCTACGAGGAGAGGCTAGAGGCATTAAATATGCCAAAACTAGAAGACAGAAGAAAAAGAGGTGATATGATCACTACATACAAAATAGTAACAGGAATTGATAAAATTGATAGGGAAGATTTTCTGAGACCTGGAACTTTAAGAACAAGAGGTCATAGATTTAAACTAGCTAAACACAGATGCCGAAGATATATAAGAAAATTCACTTTTGCAAACAGAGTGGTAGACAGTTGAAACAAGTTAGGTGAGAAGGTGGTGGAGGCCAAGACCGTCAGTAGTTTCAAAGCGTTATATGACAAAGAGTGCTGGGAAGACGGGACACCACGAGTGTAGCTCTCATCCTGTAACTACACTTAGGTAATTACACTTAGGTAATTGCACATGTGCGTGTGTAAATCACGAAAATTAACACGTGATGAAAAATGTGAGCATCAGACAGACCACGGAGGAAGAATTGAAACAAGAATTTCCTTTAGTATGTATGTTGCCTCATATCGTGTGGCACTGGCGGAGCCACTCCTGTTTGCATTTGGGGTGGATGTCACTTCGGCCCTATTTCTTAAGCTTTCTCGTGCTTTGTTTCACCTCTGGTCTGCTTGTGCGCCGCCTGAGTTGTCCTGGTCCTTAGATAGGGTGCTCTCTTTTCTTGTCTTCTCGGTTTGTAGTGGCTCCTTCGGTTCAAGATAGTTTTTCCAAGGCCCTCTTTCAGTTGGCATGAGCTTCAGGTTGGTGAGCTTCATGCTCTCCTCTGGTGCAGACGTTTCTGCTATTCAGTCCTGGTGGTAGGTTTGTTCAGTTGCAGCCTTCTTTTTTTCTGGCGAAGAACGAGACGGCTGCTTTCCGGAGGGGTCCTTGGGTCATTGATGCTTAGTTGGTAAGGCCGGGGGTGCATCAAGTGCTGTGTCCAGCTGCTGTGCTTCGCCATTACTTGCGCACCTTGGCTTCTGTGGCCGGGGATGCACTTTTGGTCGATCCGGTTTCCCTTGTTCCCTGTTCCAGGGCTCAGGTCTCCCAGGTCGTCCACAGGTCATTAAGTCTAACCAGCCTGCTGTCAATCCTTGTGCCCACGACATTCGTAAGTTTGCTGCTGTAACTGCCGTCTTTGGTAATATGTCTGGGCTGATATTCGGGCACAGGGATTTTGGAGGTCGAACAGGGTCCTGGTCGCACATTATCTTGTCAACGTTCCTGGTCCTAGTCGTCTGTGTGGTTTTCACTTCATGTTGAGGAGTGTGTGGCGGCCACCTCCCAGGTAAGTCCCCCTTTTCCTTATCTTTAGTTATGTAGCTCCAGGGAGCCAAAGGGGCTCCTCACAGAAAACCAGCATTGAATGTAATGAAACATTTTCTGGGTGAGCCTCAGAAGCTCCCTGGTAACCTTCCTTCCCTCTGGTCGGCAGTTTTTCACGTTGTTTGATGCTTAGCCTCCGAACTGGAATGCTGGGTAGCCGCTGCGGGGAGGTCCGGGGCTCCCGTCCCCCTCTTGGAGAGGGAAGGGCTCCCCACTGTCTCCCTCTTGGAGAGGGAAGGGCGGTGCAGACGAGCGGTGCTGCAGTGGAGTGTGGCATTTGCTTGTTTGCTTGGGATTGGAAAGAGTTCTACCTCTTTTCATTTTTTGTTTTATGACGTGATGCGCACTTTAAGGGTTAAATAAAAAAAAATAAAATAAAATGAAAGATTTTGAAACAGAACAAATGTCAAAAATGTTCGTTCTGTGATCAGCAGGTAGGCTGCTCCATGTTTCTTAAATAAAAAAAAAAATAAAAAAAAATAAAAAAAAAGAGTTGAAACAATTTGAAAAATAGACAAATGCCATAAAGGTTCATTCAGTGCTTGTCGGATAGGCTGCTCCATTATTGAGACAAATGAAAAATACAAAACAAATGGAACATATTTGAAACAAAGAAAGATTGTCATAATGGAGCAGCCTACCTGACAAACACTGAACGAACCTTTATGGCATTTGTCCATTTTTCAAATTGTTTCAACTGTTTTTATTTTTCGTTTTTTTATTTATGAAACATGGAGCAACCTACCTGCTGAACAATGAACGAACCTTTTTGATATTTGTTCTCTTTTTCAATTTTTTTATTTTTTATTTTATTTTCGTTTTTTTTTTTTATTTAAGAAACATGGAGTAGCCTACCTGCTGAACACCGAACAAACCTTTTGCTATAAGACAAATGAAAAAACAATATTGAACAAATTTGAAGAAAGAAAAATTTCATGAAGGTTTGTTCAGTGTATGTAAGGTAGGCTGCTCCATTATTTAAAACATTAAATGCCATATTGATGTTTTTCGGTGGTAGAACGGATTAATTTGATTTCCATTATTGTCAATGGGGACATTCGTTTTGTATGACTTCCGTTTCACGTGACGATCACGGCGCCGGAACAGATTAAGTTTGTTATTCGAGGTTCCACTGTATTTTCATAACTATGTTAAGATAGAATGAAATTGGTCAACAAATAAATCAGTCACAACTCGCAAAACTTGGGACTTTCAATTGTTTTGGCTGATTTTTCTCTGATTTCAAACTCTATTTTCTTTGTCTCTTTAGGTTGTTTTGATGATTATGGACCATATTAGGGCTTTTTCACTTATATAAAGTATACCCTAAATATATCCCCTAAATCATTATAATTATTATAATTATCCCTATATTTTGTGTTTTTTTGGGGATTATTTTTTCTTCATTTCAACACATTAAACTACAACTTGAACATATTTGAGTACGAATGCCAAGCAGTGTTTATTAAAACATGCAATTAAATTAACGAATTAAAACTACCTTTATTCATTGTTGATTACTTCAACATTAATTATCTCTGAAACTAGAGTTTCAACTTTGAGTGGCTTCTAAAATTCCAGTTATTAACCGATTCTCACTATTTTGACATAGTGTGTGCTCAGCTGTCTGTTCTACAATCCCATCAGAATGGGTTTTTCATAAACTTTATACATTGGAGTTATAATTTTTTTGGGGTCTAAATTTGCTACATAGTGTATTTCAAATGCCATATTGACAATTTTTTTTTACAGTAAACTAGACAGAAGACCCATATTCAAATTTTATGAAAATGAAGAACATATGCTATTCTGAGAGAATAATAACATTAAATGAACAATTAATGATAGTTCATATTTTTTATTCTGAATTGAAAATCTGAAATTTTCAATATTCAATTTTGATATTAATTTTGATTCTCTTGTTTTTAAAGTTACATTGTGATCATTTAGACAAAGTTGGAGCATTTGCCTAGTTGATTATGCAAAAAAAATTGGAAAGTGTTTGTGCAAGTTTTAAAAACTTACGTTAAATTTTTTTGTCAAATTATATATGTATGTATGTACAGTATTGCATGATCTAAGGGTTAATGTGAAGTTTTCCTTAAATTATTAAGTAAAATGTACGACAATAATGACTTCAATTTCAGAATGGATCACCAGTCTCTCCCCAGGGTGACAGGTGAATCCTTATCACCAGATCTTCACCCCTCATCTTCCCAGAAACATCACCTGTCTCCTGTGATTGATCTCAGACCTGTAGATGCCGGTATAAGGTCAATAAACGAAGAGATACACTCAGTTCAGGAAGATTTGCAGCAAGTTCCTCAAGATATCCACAGAGCGGGTGGACAGCTGCACTCGGTCAATAACATTTCTGTCGACGGGGAAGAATTGAGATTAGGAGACCCTGATATGCAGCAAGTCGGCAACAATCACACTGTTTCTGACCCTCTTGCAGTAAGTAGTGAGGACACTTTGACGATGGACGGCGACATGAACGAAATGGACCAGAATCAAGATGTACAAGTCATTACACATCAGGTAATTGATGAGACTTGGCTCTTCTAATTAATTTGCTGTTTATTAACACTGAAGCATTGTACATATCAATCTTTACCCCTGATCTTGGATTTCTTGATATTTGCATTAGTGGAATATCCATTTCATGCTTGTCTTTCATCATATAGCCTGCAGCTTTTCGTATGAATTGTCAATCTATCTCACTTGCATCTTCCCATGTAAAAAAAATGATACACATATATTTATCAACTTTATAATCTTTCGACATCAGTACAAGGAGTCCCCGACTTATGAACAGGATGCGTCCAAAAAGACATTTGAAGTCGGTTATTTGTAAGTCAGATCCAGATTTCCCATGTTTGGATTACTATAGGGGAAATATTAGTTCCCAGATAGCCTAAAACCAACATATTAAGTACAGTACATATTTCAGGGAAAACGAAGATAGCATAAACTTCTCCGTATTTGCCTTGTATAAGGTTGTTGTCCTGCTTGTTAAAAATGCTGAGCTTTTGGAGATTAAAGAGGACTAAATTACTAGAGAGGAGGAGTTGAACCCCTGTACTGTGCTTACTGACATATCTTTGTTGACGGGTGGTGTGCTTATAAAGAAAAGAAGTTTCTTGGTAGTGCGGGGTTCAAAACTAATGCGCATTAACCCCTTAACTGCGCAGCTTCCAAATATGTCACCCCCCCCAGTGTGCAGGAAATAAAATCTGTGGAAAAAATTCTTTTCTGTTTTGAAAGTGTCAAAAACCCTTCCCTGAGTATGGGTATAGTAACAGAAGGTCGAAATTGTATGTACTTTGGCTGCAATGGGGTCCGTAAGTTCGTGCGTGACGTCATCATTTCCTGGTCGCCCGTGGCGTACGCCCCCGGGGCTGGTAGGGCGCTCGGGGCAGGATGAGCGAGTTGTATAATGAACACGTACACTGTATTATGGCAATAGAACATCCGTACTGTCCGAAGACACTGTGTTACGTGCATGACACGTGTGTACACATATCCAGCACATATTTCCATTATATCATGCTAATTTATGTATATATACAGTCTATTTACACACTGTACACTATCACACACTATATACATTCACCATCAACACACTCAGAACTCTGCGAGTGTCAGCTGCCACACCCTCACTCCTCCAACATTGTCTCTCCCTCACTCCTCCAACATCTTACTCGCCAACATTGCTCCTCCCACTATACTGTTATTGTTTGTATTACACTATTTACACATGTATACCTATCTACATGTTTTATTCACCAGAACTATGCAAGTAAGCCAGGATTGTGTCCAAACTTTACAATGGCCACCATACACTGCATGAGAAATCACACAGCAGCCAGCAGACGACGCTACAATTACATCACCTCCCTCGCCAAAATAGCTCCTCCCAACATACTCCTGTTGCTGTTACTACACTCTATACACACATTGTATATACCCATGTACAAATGTGTTCACCATAGCGAACCACTAAGTTAGTATGATGGGCAAAACAAGAGTTGCTGCCACACACAGTGAGGCTACCTCGATTCTCTCCCTTGCTCCCTCACCACAATTCCTCCCCCCACAATATTACGCACATATGTACATGGGTATATACACACATTGTATATATCCATGTACATGTGTGTTCACCATAGCGAACCACTAAGCTAGTATGATGATCAAAACAGAGTGGCTGCCACACACAGTGAGTTTACCTCGATACGCTCCCTCACCACAGTTCCTCCTCCCACAATACTACGCACCGTGCTTATTATCACCATAATCCTGCTGTTATCACAATACTGGTCACTAAATCCTGCAAATATATTATTGACCACAAGTTTATTTTGTAAAGGAACCTAAGAAGTTGTTTGAAGATTCCTAGATGGATGAAATAATGCTGTGGTGCTGTGGCTAGTGCTGTGAATATCGTGAACAGCATTGAATCACAAATATTTGAACATTGTACACAGTCATTATCACACTCAGGCTCTTCTGTAATACTATCATGGTTAAATAATACAAGTTATATATACAGTGGCACCTCGACATACGATGGCCCCTACTTACGATAATTTCGAGTTACGATATAAATTTCATTGAAAAATGCGACTCGACATCCGATATTTGTTGGTACACGTTCGGGTTGGCTGAGCGCGTGGTTCCCGGTCATGCGGTCCGACCTGCCTCAGTTTATTACAGCTACCCGCTTAGTGACGATCGCGCCTATAAGAAATTCCGCTTTTGTGGTGATTTTTTGCATTTTGAACATTAAAGTAATTATTATATAATACGCCATGAGTTCCAGGAAAGTCAGTGATAAGGCTCAACATATGAGATCCCATGTAAAAATGACCATAGAGCAGAAACAAGAGATCATTTGTAAATATGAAGATGGTGTGCAGGTAAGTGAACTGGCTAGGCAGTACAACAAATCTGTCAACGATCTCCACCATACTAGCTAAGAAATAGGACATTATGGGTGCTAAAGTGATGCATCATTACAGACAAATGTTAAAACGAATGGAAAAACAAATGTCTCTTGACAAATTTGTAGTGAGACAAACAAGCACTGAACTACAACCAGGTCCTAGTGGTATTCAGGCAAAACGTAGGAGAGAGTACCCCAGAGAAAACATCACTGCCTGATGTGATAATGGAAGGGGACTCCCCTTCCAAACAGTAACAACTCTCCTTCTCCCCCATCACCATCTTCCATACGCCATCAAGAGCCCTCCATAAAGGTAAGACTAACTTTGGTACTGTATTGAAGTTAGAAAAAAACATTGTATTCAGTATAAAATGTATTTTTATGTTAATATTTTGAAGAGTGGGGAACGGATTAATTCAAATCCCTTTATTTCTTATGGGAAAAATCGCTTCGACTTCCGATATTTCGACTTACGATCCGTCTCTGGGAACGGTTTAGCATCATAAGTCGAGGCTCCATTGTATATTTTTTTACATTATTAGGCGATGCTGTGGTCACAAGCTGTTCAAGTTCACAAGCTGCACAAGTTCACAGCAGTGCTGTGAACTCATGATGCGTGCGCCGGCCTTGGTTGCTCACTGAGTACTGAAGCTCTTACACCTGGGAATAAGGACCACAATTTTTTTTAAAGATGGCGTCTGTTTACAAGAGCCCTAAGGAAGCTGATGTGAACCCTATGTAGCCGCGGGAGTTTTGAATGGAACGTGAAAAAATACAAATACCCGAAGGCGCGTAGTGCACCCCAGACGTGGGCCTGCAGGCGCGTTGCGCAGTTAATGGGTTAACGTGGGTAGTAAGTGAGCATCTCGGGCCTCCAGTGATCAAACCCAACTTGAAAAAAATTCCCAGCATACTTCATGGCCATGGGTAGGCTTGGTTTGAAGTGAGCACCTATGGCTGGCGAACGTGCATCTAGCTTCTGGTCACCTATGGGTCATGTGGGTTAACCACCGTGCTGCGCTGAGTTTATTGTGAAATTTCCCCTGTGCGCATGAAATAAAGTGTTTCCAAAAATTTTTTTTCTCTTCGTAAAATGATAAATTCCCTTCCCTGAACATGTCTATGTAAAAATAAATACCAAATTCCACTTTGGCTGTGGGGACGTGGACAAGGTGCGCTGTGACGTCATCAGGGCCTGTTTCTTAAATAAAAAAAATAAAAAATTAAAAAAACAGTTGAAACAATTTGAAAAACGGACAAATGCCATAAAGGTTCGTTCAGTGTTTGTCGGGTAGGCTGCTTCATTATTGAGAAATAAATGAAACATACAAAACAAATGGAACGCATTTGGAACAAAGATTGTCATAATGGAGCAGCCTGCCCGACAAACACTGAATGAACCTTTATGGCATTTGTCCATTTTTCAAATTGTTTTAACTGTTTTTTTATTTTATTTAACCCTTGTGTTGCTCAGGGCTAATTATAATTAGCATTTGTCACCCACAGGTGCATACCAAAAAAAAAAAATTTTTTTTCTTCTAAACCTGTTAATTTGTGTTCTCGGACGCCTCCGAGAACACAAAAAAGACTCCGAGTCTGGCAAAAAACAGGCGCTGACTCAGTGTGCGTCCTAGGCGGTCTGCTCCTCCCCAGCTGTCAGGCAGGAGTGGCCACAAAGAGATAATTGGCCAATTATTTCAATGTCTCTGATTGATTTTTTGTAGTTTTTTTGCTGAAATATTATTCAGTAGTGTGTAGTGTTATATATTTATTTAATAAAATGTGTGAATCATTGCTGTACTCAAAATTATGTGGTGTGCATATTGTTGATTCAATTATGTTCATCAAATAGTGAACAAATACCTTGTTGATTATTACACTATATACACAGGTTATATAAGTTTCTGTAGGTTTTGTTCACCATAACGAACCCCTAAGTTGGTATTATGAGTCAAAAAGCAACGAGGAGTTACCACCACACACCAGCCAGCCACTCGCTGCTAATCACTCCCTCAACACCTCACTCGCCCACATTCTCCTCCCACCATACTGTTTTTGCTTTTATTAACTACCTGTATATACAGACATTATATATAAGTATTTACATTCGTGTTCACCATAACGAACCACTAAGTTGGCATGCTGAGTGGGAGTGGCAGTGGTAGTGGCAGCCCGCCACTGGCTGCTACTTCCTCCTTCCCTCAACTCACCTGACTCACCCACATTCTCCTCCCACAATACTGTTTTTGCTTTTATTCACTATATACAGATGTTATATATAAGTATCTACATGTTTTGTTCACCACAACTGTACAACTAAGTTGATATAGTTAGTTCAAGCACTCAAAGACATCGCTACACACAGTCAGGTAGCGGCTGCTTCCCTCACACATTCAAGGTCAGACGCACTAAAATTTCACCCCAACAATACTGTTTGTGGTGTTATATATAACGTCTGTATATAGGGTAATAAGTATCTACATGTTTTGTTCACCATAACTGTTCAACTAAGCTGGTATAATGCCCAAAGAGCATAGTGGCCATCCCCTACCAACATGACAAATCATGCAGATGTTGCCACACCCATCACCAAAATGGATTTTCCACCACACTCCTTTTGCTGTTATTACACTGTATATACATGTTATATATAAGTATCTACATTCATGTTCACCATAACGAACCACTAAGTTGGTATGCTGAGTGGCAGTGGCAGCCAGTGGCAGCCCGCCACTGGCTGCCACTTATTATTGTATTATTATTGTAAGAATGACAGCGTTGTTCCAACCCTAGTTTCTGGGAAATACACGTCTCAGGAGAGGTTTCTTTTGCTGCTTATCTGCCTTCATTTTGAAAATAATAAGATGCAAAGGATTGACTGGAAAGTGAGGAAGGAATATGTTCACTGATTTTAGAAGAAAGTTCAAAGATTTCTTGGTACCAGGCCAGAATGTTGATTGATGAATCACTAGTTTTTTCAAGGGACATCTTGTTTTCAAGTAGTATATCCCATCGAAACAGCACAGATTTGGATTGGAATTCTTTGTGATTGTGAAACCAGAATGGTGATATATTATATTCCGGTACGAACATAGACATACCCAGTCATGATTCTCATGGGTTTTCAGCCAGTGAGGTAAAGATGTTCATGGAACCACTGCTGAACAAGTGGCACATTTTGTGCACTGGCAATTATTATACCAGCCCCTTGTTACTTATATTCCAGCTTGAACAGGAGACTGGAGTCTATGGTACAGTAAAGCCTCATAGACGAGAAATGCCAATGTTTGGTACAGGGGTACAGTGTGTTTTCACTTGAACTAACTATATGGGGGCGAAGCCGATTCATTCCAATGCGGAATTCGTTCCATCTGTCCCACCTCGACAAGTTAAAAATATATACACTCACTCACACACTCTCACTCACACACTCACACACACACCCCTAAAGAAAAAGAAAACACACCCTGGAAAAAGGTGACACCCCTAGGGTCAACACTTGCAGCAGAGGAGCTCCAGCATATTTCAACAATCCTAAGTATTGTAGTACAGGTTGATGGTAGTGAGTGGTGTCCCAGAGAACATAAAGGTATAGTGCTCTTGAAAAATAGGTGAGATAACAGGAAAGTGCTAAGGGAAGTGAAAAATCGGATGAGAAAAAGTTGCCCTAGTGTTTACAGTGCAGAGAAGAACATTCAAGATGGCCACTGGCAAGGGGAAAAACAAAACAGAGCTTGATTTTGAGGGATTCAATGAAGAAAGCATTGATATTAGTAGTCTACATAACAAGTTGGTAAATTTAGATACTATAGTGAACTCTCATGTAGAAATAATTAGTAAATTGAAAGAAAGTAATGACCATTTGAATAGCAAAGTTTTATGTCTTGAGGGTTTAGTGAAAGACTTGCGCAAGGATAAGAATCAATTGGAAACAAATTGCAAAGCCATGGAAGAAGAAAATAAACTCTTAAAAATAGCTTTGGAAGAAGTTAAAGTAAATTTAAACATAAATGACTACAATAGGTTAGGCAAGGAAATTCAACAGGAGAAACAGCTTTTGTCAGCACAGATGGAGGAAGTTACACAGGGAATAGAACAGTGCAAGAAAGATATGCAACTCACTTATGCACAAGTGGCCAAGGAGAAGGAAAAAATAGAAGAAGCAGTAAAGGAAGTCAAACACTGCAGCAACCAAGATAAAACAAACATTAGGCTAGAAGTGAGGAAAGAATTGGCATCTAACCCGAAGTTGGTGCAAAACACAGTTGATCGGAGTAAGTCCCTGATCATTTTTGGCTGCAAAGAAAAGGCGATAACATCTAGGTCAGAAAGAGCTGTAGAAGAAGCTAAAGTAGTAGATAAAATTGTTGGCCTCGTGGAAGGTCTTACAAACAGAGAGAATGTGTGCGACTACAGGAGAATAGGCAGGTACGTAAAAGGGAAAGATCGACCTTTGAGGATCACCCTAAACGGTGCCAAACAGATGGAAGAAGTACTAAGGAATGCTAGAAAATTGCAAAGGGATGAGGATGTGAAAGGGTGGTCATTAAGACGAGATCTTTCAAAAGAAGATAGAGAGAAGCTGAAACTGAACCTCGCCGAGGCAAAACATTTAAATGAGAGCAGGAATGAAGAAGAAATAAATTCTTTTTTCTACAAAGTGATAGGGGTAGGCAAACCAGTAAAGTGGTACATAAAGGCAAACCAACAAAATCAATAGAGAGAGGGGGAGTGAAGAATAAGGAGAGGGGGAACAAGTTCCTGAAGATTGCATACACCAACATAGATGGAGTGAGATCGAAGATACTGGAGTTAAGTGATGTAATACAGCTGCAGACACCAGACATTGTTGCACTCACGGAGACAAAACTTGAAGATGTAATTTTAAATGAGGTCATATTCCCAAGAGGCTACTCAATTTGGAGACGGGACAGAAAAATTAGGAAAGGCGGTGGCGTTGCTGTGCTGGTAAAAGAACACCTAAAGGTGAAGGAAATAATGACTGCCAATCCACAAGAAGTTGACATAATAGCACTAGAGATCTGCTATGAGGATGATAAACTAATGATGATAAATGCATATAGTCCACCGCCAAGCAGCACATGGTCAAAGGAGGAGCTAGATAGTAAACGTGAAGGTCTTATAACAATAATGAGAGAGATTATAGCGAGAGCGGATAACGATAGATCACGACTGTTGATAGTCGGTGACTTCAACTTGAAATCCATAGACTGGGAAGCATATGAAGCTAAAACAGAAGATTTTTGGACCTGTAAATTTGTAGACCTCATCCTGGAAACATTCTTGTATCAACATGTTAAACAAGCTACGAGGATGAGGGAAGGGGACGTTCCCTCCATGCTAGATTTGATATTTACCAGGAAGGAGGAAGAGATATTTGTCATTCAGTACCTTCCTCCCTTGGGTAAAAGTGACCATGTCTTTTTGGGAATAAAGTATGCAATGCGTTATAAGCTGGAAGAAAATAAGGAGGTTGAAGCAGTTGAAAAACCAGACTTCAGGAGAGGACATTATGGTGACCTTAGAAATTTTTTTAGTGAGTATAATTGGACAGACTTGATGCTAGGCAAGGAAGTGAATGAGATGTATGGCAAGTTTTGTGAAATATATGATAAAGGCACAAAAAAATTTATACCAAAACAGAGATGCAGAACTAGGAAACAGGATTGGTTCGACAGAAATTGTGAGAGGGCAAGAGACCAAAAGACACAAAAATGGAATCAGTATAGGAAGAGGCCAAACCCCCAAACATACCAGCGATACAAAGATGCGAGAAACAATTATACAGCAGTAAGGAGAGAGGCAGAAAGAAATTTTGAAAAAGGGATAGCAGATAAATGTAAAACAGAACCGGGCCTATTCTACAAATTCATAAACAACAAATTGCAGGTAAAGGATAATATCCAGAGGTTGAAAATGGGAAACAGATTCACGGAAAATGAAAAGGAAATGTGTGAAACATTAAATGAAAAGTTCCAAAGTGTGTTTGTACAAAATGAAATCTTCAGAGAACCAGACACAATAAGAATTCCAGAGAACAACATAGAGCGGATAGAGGTGTCTAGAGATGAAGTGGAAAATATGCTAAAGGAGCTCGGGAGGAACAAAGCAGCTGGCCCAGATGGCGTTTCACCATGGGTTCTGAGAGAATGTGCATCTGAGCTCAGCATTCCACTTCACCTGATCTTTCAGGCATCCCTGTGTACAGGAATCGTAGCAGACGTGTGGAAACAGGCTAACATAGTTCCAATCTACAAAAGTGGCAGCAGGGAAGACCCCCTCAATTATAGACCTGTATCATTGACAAGTGTAATAGTGAAAGTATTGGAAAAGCTAATCAAAACTAAATGGGTAGAACACCTGGAGAGAAATGATATAATATCAGACAGACAGTATGGTTTTCGATCAGGAAGATCCTGTGTATCGAATTTACTCAGTTTCTATGATCGGGCCACAGAGATATTACAGGAAAGAGATGGCTGGGTTGACTGCATCTATCTGGACCTAAAAAAGGCTTTCGACAGAGTTCCACATAAGAGGTTGTTCTGGAAACTGGAAAATATTGGAGGGGTGACAGGTAAGCTTCTATCATGGATGAAAAATTTTCTGACTGATAGAAAAATGAGGGCAGTAATCAGAGGCAATGTATCGGAATGGAGAAATGTCACAAGTGGAGTACCACAGGGTTCAGTTCTTGCACCAGTGATGTTTATTGTGTACATAAATGATCTACCAGTTGGTATACAGAATTATATGAACATGTTTGCTGATGATGCTAAGATAATAGGAAGGATAAGAAATTTAGATGACTGTCATGCCCTTCAAGAAGACCTGGACAAAATAAGTATATGGAGCACCACTTGGCAAATGGAATTTAATGTTAATAAATGTCATGTTATGGAATGTGGAATAGGAGAACATAGACCCCACACAACCTATATATTATGTGAGAAATCTTTAAAGAATTCTGATAAAGAAAGAGATCTAGGAGTGGTTCTAGATAGAAAACTATCACCTGAGGACCACATAAAGAATATTGTGCAAGGAGCCTATGCTATGCTTTCTAACTTCAGAATTGCATTTAAATACATGGATGGCGATATACTAAAGAAATTGTTCATGACTTTTGTTAGGCCAAAGCTAGAATATGCAGCTGTTGTGTGGTGCCCATATCTTAAGAAGCACATCAACAAACTGGAAAAGGTGCAAAGACATGCTACTAAGTGGCTCCCAGAACTGAAGGGCAAGAGCTACGAGGAGAGGTTAGAAGCATTAAATATGCCAAAACTAGAAGACAGAAGAAAAAGAGGTGATATGATCACTACGTACAAAATAGTAACAGGAATTGATAAAATCGACAGGGAAGACTTCATGAGACCTGGAATTTCAAGAACAAGAGGTCATAGATTTAAACTAACTAAACACAGATGCCGAAGAAATATAAGAAAATTCACCTTCGCAAATAGAGTGGTAGACGGTTGGAACAAGTTAAGTGAGAAGGTGGTGGAGGCCAAGACCGTCAGTAGTTTCAAAGCGTTATATGACAAAGAGTGCTGGGAAGACGGGACACCACGAGCGTAGCTCTCATCCTGTAACTACACTTAGGTAATTACACACAACATGGGTTCAGGAGGGTAAATCTTGCATTACAGGCTTGATAGAATTCTACGATCAGGTGACAAAGATTAAGCAAGAAAGAGAGGGCTGGGCGGACTGCATTTTCTTGGATTGTCGGAAAGCCTTTGACACAGTACCGCATAAGAGGCTGGTACATAAGCTGGAGAGACAGGCAGGTGTAGCTGGTAAGGTGCTCCAGTGGATAAGGGAGTGTCTAAGCAATAGGAAGCAGAGAGTTATGGTGAGGGGTGAGACCTCCGATTGGCGTGAAGTCACCAGTGGAGTCCCACAGGGCTCTGTACTCGGTCCTATCTTGTTTCTGATATATGTAAATGATCTCCCGGAGGGTATCGATTCATTTCTTTCAATGTTTGAGGACGATGCTAAAATTATGAGAAGGATTAAAACAGAAGAGGACTGTTTGAGGCTTCAAGAAGCCCTAGACATGCTGAAGGATTGGTCGAACAAATGGTTGTTAGAGTTTAACCCAACCAAATGTAATGTAATGAAGATAGGTGTAGGGAGCAGGAGGCCAGATACAAGGTATCATCTGGGCGAGGAAATTCTTCAGAAGTCAGAGAAGGAAAAAGACTTGGGGGTTGATATCACGCCAGACCTGTCTCCTGCAGCACATATCAAGCGGATAACATCAGCGGCATATGCCAGGCTGGCCAACATACTAACGGCATTCAGAAACTTGTGTAAAGAATCATTCAGAACTTTGTATACCACATATGTCAGGCCAATCCTGGAGTATGCAGCCCCAGCATGGAGTCCATATCTAGTTAAGGATAAGACTAAACTGGAAAAGGTTCAAAGGTTTGCCACCAGACTAGTACCCGAGCAGAGAGATATGAGCTACGAGGAGAGACTACGGGAATTAAACCTCACTTAGCTGGAAGACAGAAAAGTTAGGGGAGACATGATCACCACATTCAAGATTCTCAAGGGAATTGATAGTGTTGATAAAGACAGGCTATTTAACACAAGGGGCACACGCACTAGGGGACACAGGTGGAAACTGAGTGCCCAAATGAGCCACAGGGATATTAGAAAGAACTTTTTTAGTGTCAGAGTGGTTGACAAATGGAATGCATTAGGAAGTAATGTGGTGGAGGCTGACTCCATACACAGTTTCAAGTGTAGATATGATAAGAGCCCAATAGGCTCAGGAACCTGTACACCTGTTGATTGATGGTTGAGAGGCAGGACCAAAGAGCCAGAGCTCAACCCCTACAAGCACAACTAGGTGAGTACAACTAGGTGAGTACTGTATATACCCATGTACATGTGTGTTCCCCATAGCGAACCATGAAGCTAGTATGGTGAGCAAAAAACAAAAAAGTTGTTGCCACACAGTGAGGCTACCTCAATTCTCTCCCTTCTTCCCTCACCAAAATTCCTCCTTCCACAATACTACGCACAATGCTAATTATAACCACAATCCTGGTCACTAATTCCTGTAAATGAATAATTGACCACAAGTTTATTTTGAAAAGGAACCCAAGAAGTCATTTGAAGATTCCTAGATGGATGAAATAATGCTGTGCTGCTGTGGCTAGCGCTGTGAACATTGTGAACAGCATTGAATCACTGATATTTGAACATTGTACCCAGTCATTATCACACACTCAGGCTCTTCTATAATACTATCATGGCTAAATAATACAGATTATATATATATTTTGACATCATTAGGCGATGCTGTGGTCACACGCAGAACAGCAGTGCTGTGTGCTCATGCTGCTAGCGCCAGCCTTGGTTGCTCACTCACTACTGAGGCTCTCACACCCGGGAATGTGGACCGTGAGTTTTTTTAAAGATGGCGTCTGTTTACAAGAGCCCTGAGGAAGCTGATGTGAACCCCATGTAGCCGCGGGAGTTTTGAATGGAACGTGAAAAATACAAATACCTGGAGGCCGACGACCGGGCCGCGGGGACGCTAAGCCCCGGAAGCACCTCAAGGTAACCATCTCAAGGAGGCACGTAGCATACCCCAGACGTGGGCCTGCAGGTGCGTTGCACAGTTAAAGGGTTATTATGTAAGATAGGGATAGATTAGTGAGTAGTATAATGAGAGGAGAGCAGAGTGGGGAACATGATTTCTGATTCTTGTGTTCGTGTGGCGGTCTTTTTTGTGTTCTTGTGGCGGTGTTTGCTAACATTTCTTGGGCTGATATTCAGGTACAGTGGTACCTTGGTTTAAGAGTTTAATCCGTTCCTGGAGACAGCTCATATTCCGAAAACTCGTATTCCGAAGCTAATTTCCCCACTCAATTTAACGGCCTCTTTTATACCGATCTGCCGGTATTAACGACCGGTTTGGGAGACCGGTATCTGGAGCCTGCTATACCGGTCTGCGGTCGATATTACCAACGGTCGGTATTGGGTTTGTTGTGGCATCAGCGTCCCCTCACATGGCGACCAGGCCACCGACCTGGATCGTCCAGAGTCATATATTACATCTTAATTTTCTTTTAAAATGATTCACTTTAATGAAGAAAATTGTAAATTATTATTAATAAAATATTTTGAAACAGTTTTTATTAAGCAAAAGTCTTTGTTTTCTTATTAAATACCTTTTATAGTATAGGCACTAGGTATTTTTTTTCCCATGGACCTAGAATGTACTCCGCCGGGCCATGTGTTCCCATTGTTTACTGTGAACTCGCGCGGTTAGCTTCAATTGTGAAGGATATTACTGTACTGTAATTGTGATCTTCTTTTTAATTTACAAAATGCCAAAAGTTACCCAAAGGAAGCGCCTGACGGTTGCACAGAAGCTGGAGTTAATTAAGAAACTTGATGAAGGATATTCTCATGCACGAGCAGCAGCAGAGTTTAACATCGGGAAAAGTACAGTAAGTGACATCAAGAAACAGAAGGATACTCTATTAAAATATGTGAGCACAACAGAGTAATTACCTAAGTGTAATTACCTAAGTGTAGTTACAGGATGAGAGCTACGCTCGTGGTGTCCCGTCTTCCTAGCACTCTTTGTCATATAACGCTTTGAAATTACTGACTGTCTTGGCCTCCACCACCTTCTCACTTAACTTGTTCCAACCGTCTACCACTCTATTTGCGAAGGTGAATTTTCTTATATTTCTTCGGCATCTGTGTTTAGCTAGTTTAAATCTATGACCTCTTGTTCTTGAAGTTCCAGGTCTCAGGAAGTCTTCCCTGTCGATTTTGTCAATTCCTGTTACTATTTTGTATGTAGTGATCATATCACCTCTTTTTCTTCTGTCTTCTAGTTTTGGCATATTTAATGCTTCTAACCTCTCCTCGTAGCTCTTGCCCTTCAGTTCTGGGAGCCACTTAGTAGCATGTCTTTGCACCTTTTCCAGTTTGTTGATGTGCTTCTTAAGATATGGGCACCACACAACAGCTGCATATTCTAGCTTTGGCCTAACAAAAGTCATGAACAATTTCTTTAGTATATCGCCATCCATGTATTTAAATGCAATTCTGAAGTTAGAAAGCATAGCATAGGCTCCTTGCACAATATTCTTTATGTGGTCCTCAGGTGATAGTTTTCTATCTAGAACCACTCCTAGATCTCTTTCTTTATCAGAATTCTTTAAAGATTTCTCACATAATATATAGGTTGTGTGGGGTCTATGTTCTCCTATTCCACATTCCATAACATGACATTTATTAACATTAAATTCCATTTGCCAAGTGGTGCTCCATATACTTATTTTGTCCAGGTCTTTTTGAAGGGCATGACAGTCATCTAAATTTCTTATCCTTCCTATTATCTTAGCATCATCAGCAAACATGTTCATATAATTCTGTATACCAACTGGTAGATCATTTATGTACACAATAAACATCACTGGTGCAAGAACTGAACCCTGTGGTACTCCACTTGTGACATTTCTCCATTCTGATACATTGCCTCTGATTACTGCCCTCATTTTTCTATCAGTCAGAAAATTTTTCATCCATGATAGAAGCTTACCTGTCACCCCTCCAATATTTTCCAGTTTCCAGAACGACCTCTTATGTGGAACTCTGTCGAAAGCCTTTTTTAGGTCCAGATAGATGCAGTCAACCCAACCATCTCTTTCCTGTAATATCTCTGTGGCTCGATCATAGAAACTGAGTAAATTCGATACACAGGATCTTCCAGATCGAAAACCATACTGTCTGTCTGATATTATATCATTTCTCTCTAGGTGTTCTACCCATTTAGTTTTGATTAGTTTTTCCAATACTTTCACTATTACACTTGTCAATGATACAGGTCTATAATTGAGGGGGTCTTCCCTGCTGCCACTTTTGTAGATTGGAACTATGTTAGCCTGTTTCCACCCGTCTGCTACGATTCCTGTACACAGGGATGCCTGAAAGATCAGGTGAAGTGGAATGCTGAGCTCAGATGCACATTCTCTCAGAACCCATGGTAAAACGCCATCTGGGCCAGCTGCTTTGTTCTTACCGAGCTCCTTGAGCATTTTTTCCACTTCGTCTCTAGACACCTCTATGTGTTCTATGTTGTTCTCTGGAATTCTTATTGTATCTGGTTCCCTAAAGATTTCATTTTGTACAAACACACTTTGGAACTTTTCGTTTAGTGTTTCACACATTTCCTTTTCATCTTCCGTGAATCTATTTCCCATTTTCAACCTCTGAATATTATCCTTTACCTGCAATTTGTTGTTTATGAATTTATAGAATAGACCTGGTTCTGTTTTACATTTGTCCGCAATCCCTTTTTCAAAATTTCTTTCTGCCTCTCTCCTCACTGCCGTGTAGTTGTTTCTCGCATCTTTGTATCGCTGGTATGTTTGGGGGTTCGGCCTCTTCCTGTATTGATTCCATTTTTGTGTCTTTCGGTCTCTAGCCCTCTCGCAATTTCTATTGAACCAATCCTGTTTCCTAGTTCTGCATCTCTGTTTTGGTATAAATTTTTTTGTGCCTTTATCATATATTTCACAAAACTTGCCATACATCTCATTCACTTCCTTGCCTAGCATCAAGTCTGTCCAATTATACTCACTAAAAAAATTTCTAAGGTCACCATAATGTCCTCTCCTGAAGTCTGGTTTTTCAACTGCTTCAACCTCCTTATTTTCTTCCAGCTTATAACGCATTGCATACTTTATTCCCAAAAAGACATGGTCACTTTTACCCAAGGGAGGAAGGTACTGAATGTCAAATATCTCTTCCTCCTTCCTGGTAAATATCAAATCTAACATGTGTGCTACTTCTGGTGCTGCATGTTCGAGAAAAACAGTAAAGTCTGGTCAGTATCCACAATTGGATGCTGCAGTGTATAATTGTCAATAGTGAAGTAGTATTAGAACTCATGTGAATTAGTAGTAAGCCTAGCTGTTGTGTGAAGTGAGTGCCTGAAAATAAGTGTACATGCAGTATGTACCCTGTATACAATACTGTATATACAATATAAAACAAGCGCTGCAGAGGATGACGTAATCTTCACAGCTTCGTAATCTTCAGCTTCATTAAAAGTAAGTAAATTTACCAATTTTATTATAGTATTACAAGATATTAATTGTTTTTTTTCAACAAAAGCTACATATTAGTCTCTGCAAATGTATATTCTATCGTCAGCAGAGAATAGGTGAGCTCAAAATATTTCGTCTTGGCTAGCTCTCAGTGACAAGGCTCGATCGCCATTGTTATGGCATGGCCGCCACAGCGTGTGTTGTAACATTAAAAATACATTACCTGCACTGTTCAGGGTAAATCAAAACACATCTCTAAAATATTATTGAGAAAATATTAACTTGCTGATTGATACATGAAATATTTTGCAATACAAAGGAATGAATCTATTTTTTCCCACCCATCTGGGCTTGATCAGACCGTGTTCACACATCATCCATGCAGCAGCCAACAACTGGCTCAATCTTCGGTGTGGCACTAAATTGGAATGCAATTACACAATGAACTTTATTTAATTTTAGCTATACAGTATAAAATATATCCTACCTGAATGTTACTTGAAAAATTACCCAACCCGACTTAACTTCGGAAATAACGTAGCTCCGGAAATAACGTAGCTCCGGAAATAACGACTAGGGTACAGCCCCATATAGGCCGTTAAATTGAGTGGATACTGTAATGGGAAAGGAATTAATCCGTTCCTGACTACCCCAAAAACCCCACATCAAACTAAATTTTTATACCTAATTCATCAAAATAAACCTACAAAACTATGTTCAAGTTATTACTTACCCTTGTTGATGAATGCTGTAGGCCTATGGAAGATAGTGAGGAGGGGGAGGAGGAGAGGAGTTACTGTTTGGAAGGGGAGTCCCTTTCCATTATCACATCAGGCAGTGAGGACCATTCTGGTGTGCACTCCCTGGCACATTTTATCTGAGTACCACTAGGTCCTGGTTGTGGCTCAATGCTCGATTTTCTCACCACAAATCTGTCCATGGAAGCTTGCTTTTCCCTTCTTCGCAAGCTGTCTCTGTAGTAAAGCATCACATTGTCATTGAAAAGATTAAGGCAACGGCCTACTACAGCTTTCTCTGGGTGAGTCTTTTCAATAATTGTTTGAATCTCTTCCCACATCTGACACACCTTCCTAATTTCTGCAGAAGGGACATTCGCTACTGCCTCGTCCTCCTCCACTGGAGAATCATCAGCTGCGTTGTCTTGCTGTTCCTGTTGAAGGGCTTGGAGTTCGTCGGTGGTCAGTTCTTCGTTGTGTTCTTCCACCAACTCCTCCACATCATCACCATCCAATTCCAAGCCCATTTGCCGGCCCAGAGTAACAATTTCCTCAACAATAGGCGCATCATTTACAGGCTCAAACCCCCTCAAAGTCTAGTTCTGTCACACATTCAGGCCACAATTTTCTCCAGCCAGAGATCAGGGTTCTTTGAGTCACTTCTTGCCAGGCTTTGTCAACGAGTTTTAAAGCACTACAAATGTTAAAATGGTGTTTCCAGAACTCTTTGAGGGTGAGGTTTGTCACTTCAAAACATTTCTGGAAAAGTGCCCTTTCATAAAGTTTCTTAAAATTTGCTATGATTTTCTGGTCCATAGGCTGAATTAGAGGAGTGGTGTTAGGAGGAAGGAATTTAACTGTGAGGAATTTATTGTATCTGGGCAACAAATCATCTTCCAAGCCTGGAGGATGAGCAGGAGCATTGTCGAGGAGAAGCAGGGCCTTGAGTGGCAACTGTTTCTCCTGCAGATATTTTTCTATGGCAGGGCACAGCACTTCATTCACCCACTCCGAAAAAATAAGCCTAGTCACCCATGCTTTTTTATTAGATTTCCACATCACACACATTTGAGTTTTCTGCACTTTATACTGTTTGAAAACCCTTGGATTTTCAGAATGATACACTAGCAAGGGTTTAATTTTCAAATCGCCACTCGCATTTGAACACAGCACAAGCGTAAACCTATTTTTCATAGGCTTGTGTCCGGGCAAGGATTTTTTCTCCTTGGTAATGTATGTCCTCTTAGGCATTCTTTTCCAAAACAGTCCTGTTTCGTCACAATTAAACACTTGTTGCGGTAGGTATCCCTCAGCCTCTGCAAACTCTTTATATTCGTCAATAAATCGTTCAGCGGCTGGTTTGTCTGAGCTGGCTGCCTCCCCATGCCTCGCAACACTATGGATACCACTTCTTTTTCTAAATTTTTCAAACCAGCCCCTGCTTGCCTTAAACTCTCTCGTATCTGCATCACTCGTTGCAGGGGTTTCTTTATAAGGTCTTCATGCAATACCCTGGCTTTCTCACAAATGATGGCCTCCGAAACACTATCAGCCCTTAATTCCTTGTCGTGTATCCAAATTAATAACAACTTTTCCACTTCTTCAAGTATTTGTCGTCTTTGTTTCGTCATTGTTCTTACTCCTTTTGCCACCTTAGCACTCATAATCTCATTTTTCTTCTTAAGTATAGTGCATATTGTTGATGTGGTTTTGTTGTACTGCCTACAAAGTTCAACAACACGTGTACCATTCTCATGCTTCCGAATGATCTCTTGTTTCTCCTCTATTGTCATCCTCACATGGGCTTTCTTGCCTTGATCCTTACCACTGGCTTTCTTGGGACCCATGGTGAGATATATAACAACATTGTATAGTCAAATGACCAAAAATCCAACAAAACACTGAAAATCCAGGTGAAGAATTGATGAGGGATAGTCACTGGGCGCGAGACACTGGTAAACTGAGGGGCGGAGGGGCGACGATCGCCGTATCACCACGCGTTAGGTCGGCCTGAATGCGTATCAACAAACTCGCGTTCCGAGGTAACCCTCGCCTTCCGAGACACATTTTCCGAGGAAATCTTGCTCGTATTCCGAAAAACTCATATACAGGGACACTCGTATTCCGAGGTACCACTGTACTTGGATTTTGGCGGACTAACAGGGTCGTGGCAGCTCGGTATTTGGTTTAATGTCCCAAGGCCTTGTCATGCCCGTGTTGCCTTGGGCTCTCTCTCTCACCCAGCTGTTCCTTCCTCATCTTGATTACCTGCAGTCTCCAACTGCTCCCTGGTAAGTCCTTTGACTTTCTTCTCAATGGGTAGTTTGCTTCAGGGTGCCAGAAAGAGCTTCCCAAGAAAACAAGCATTGAATATAATGAATCGCCTCTTTCTGGATGAGCCCTGGTGACTCCCTGATTCCCTTCCCCTCTTCTAGGTTCATTGGTTAGTTTGTGTAATCTTCACATCTGCTCCAGATCTGGCTTGGAGGCTCTGGGGGAGACTTGAAGCTTTGCCCAACCCCATACTGGCAAGGGGGTTGGTGCTAATGAGCTCTTGCTAGTTTCGAGAGATTCTATTGTTTGTTTACATTGGGGAGTTCATTTGGCAGTTTTGAAGCTTCGGTCTCTCTTTGTGCCTGGCAGTGGTCTGCATTGGTTTGCTGATTTTATGGATGCTTTGCCGGTGGAGTGGCAGTGTCACCTGGTTTCTGCATCTCTGTGAGGAGGGTCAGGTTCTGGCTTTGGTCCCCAGCTGCTGGTGTGTTTAGTTAAGGCTGATGCAGACAATAATGGTCCAGGATAGACCGAAACATTGTCATTTGTTCACTTTGTGATGTGTGGTTTGAATGTCTTAAGGCTTGATGGTACCAAAACCTAAGCTCGAGTAACAATTTGGGGCCCGCCAGAAAATGGCATTTCATTACATTCAGCACTTTATATTTTTACTAATTTTTGTTTAATTATTTATCTTTGTACTGTATATATGTATGGTTATGAATTTTGGTTATATTCTTGATATTTTGTCTTGATAATATATACTTTATAAATTACAGTATATTAAATTCCTGTTGCCAAGGAATTCAACATCTCGTATTTGTTATACCATTAATAAATAATAATGGCACAGCTGGAAAGAGAAGGTATTTTCTTACTAGATACCAGTGTAATAATACTAATTTTAAAAGTTCTCTGGCTAATTGTGACCCTTTGTAGGGATAAGACCAGGAAAATGTTGCATCTGTACCAGCACTGTTTCTGATGAAATACAATAAACAAAGGCAGAAATACAATAAACAATATAGTGCGTATGCACAAATTTCTTTCGTACAGGGACATCTCACTTAGCCATTCCAGATTCATAAGGCTGGTGGAGCTTCAGTACTCGATTACAAGAAGATTTTGATGTTATGATTATATTAAGATCTGCATACATGTGTTTTGTATATTTTTAGGATTTTTTTTTTAAATGACTTGCTTGTTCCAACACCAGATGGAACATTTGGGAGTGCATGCTGTATACATAATACTCTTTAGCTTTAGCTTCATGTTTTTATATGACTGAAGCTTTATGATGATTTCTTAACCAAGGAGTTTTTTGCCCTCAGACTAACCTATTAGAAGATGCATCAGGGGTGCTTAATGCAAATAAGACTATCAAGCTGCACAGATTTGCCACCCAGCAGACTCCCCATGAAGCCCATAATCCACAAGACCTGCAGCTGGGCGGCATGACCAGTGCTGGCGGGGCCTTACCCTTAGATGCCCAACATTACTACGAGACTCTTCACCCAGCCCCAATAATGGTGTATGAAGTTCCCACTGGCAACATTGTTCCTTTTGATTCTCTAGTGCCTGTTCCTTTATCCAAAGGCATTGGGGAAAAGAATAATGAAGGGGTAGATTTGCTACAAGCTTCTGTTAACGAAACTGTATACGCTCATCCGTCTCAGGATATGCCTCATCCTTTATATGTTTTACACCAACCTCAGAAGAAGGAGACTAGTACGGAAGGGATGGTCATTGAACAGATCAATGGAAGTAATGGGGTGGGCCCAAATATTGTCCTTGAGAACCGAGATGGTAGCAACTTTGCAAAAGTAGGTGACCAGTCTGGTAATATGATGCCAATTGGAACAGAGTTTAGTCTGATATCAACCTCATGCTATGATACTTCAGTAACAACTGTAGCAAACATGGCGCAGCTGTCCATGTCGGCAGTGTATCATGCCTCCACAGACACGGACAGCGAAGTGGCACTAACTCTGGCTAGTCTTGGCAATCCAAAAATTGAGAAAATGGACAGAGAATGTGGTCATAATCATGGTTCTGAGCACTCAGATGTCATAAGGGCTGCATCCATCATTTCAGGTGTAACTGATCATCAGCAATTTGATAACATTAATCATCAAACCAATAAAGAATTAGAAGAAATTAGGAATATTAATCACCAAACTAATAAGGCATTAGAAGAAGAAATTAGGAAAAAGGACCAAAAACCCACTCTAGTACTGAGAAGCAGAAGAAGTAGAGGCACAACTCCTAATCACCATCACCAAAGCATTTCTATTGATGACACAAAGAAAATTAACAGGAGGAAGAGAAAAAGGGAGCCAAAACTTGTTCCCTTTCCAAAAACAGAAGAGGGTGACAATTTTATAATTCCAGACAATGGAATTCTGTCTGTTCGTGAAATACCTGCTCCGTCAATCACCATGCAAAACGAATCGCAAAAGGAAAACCTCTTGGGTCAGCTGCTGAAGGCCTCGGAACACTGTGAGCCAGCAAGCCTCATACCAGAGGGTGTTGTGGATGATGTCATACCAGCTGTAGGCTATCGCATAATGGACATGACCAATCTCAGTGAGATGATAAGAATGATGCACCGGTGCACAGGTTCCATGGGAGCCATTGTGATCCAGGAGCAGGCTTCTCTCCGTGAGGGGGCGGTTTCCCAGCTTAGTGTTATTTGTACCGGCTGTCAAGTAAGTGTATACTGACATTTGTTTATTAAATCCATAAATGTAACATTTATTGAACACTTTTTAAGGACATTCATTATCAATGCTCCATTTCCCCCTGTCATGGGATAGGAAGGTGAATAATATATCAAAATAAGGTTATAGATATGTATTTAGAAAATCACTTGGCTATTCATTATATCATCCATATTATGGTACAATATATATATTCTTCACATATAAACAAACACCTTTGCACTCCAGCAATCCTTTACTGCTATAATCTAATGATCCATATACAATAGGTTAATCATAGATTTAGATACATAATGAAATTATATCTACTGTATTCCCCTTTAATAAGTTAATTGTATTTTCCTTTTATTTAATATGCTGAAATTATTCTAGGAAGGGGCAGTATGTGCAACCAGCAACAGAACCTCGGCAACAGGGCCTTGGGACATCAACGCAAGAGTGGAACAACTCACTAAGGAATTCAACATTAAGGAAGACCAAGTGCAACGGATGCTAGAGATTCTTGGAATATTTTATCGCCCTTGTGACCCTTCCCTTCAGCCTATGGCACAACCAATGGTAGTTATTAACTAGGTTGAATCTTACTTTTCATTACATGCAAGAACTTTTGTTTATATTCCTTAACCCCTAGGCTACTCTGGGCTATATGGCCTTCAACACCCACAGGCACAAAAAAAAAAAAAAAAAAAATTTTGGTCTTAAATAATAATAATAAATGTTTATTTAGGTAAAGTACATACATACAAGAGATTTTACAAAGATTGATGGATTTATAGATAGAGCTAGTACATACAATGCCTAAAGCCACTATTACGCAAAGCGTTTTGGGCATAAACAAAATTATATTCGGTTATAAACCTGTTAATTTGTGTTCCCTGAGTCGAGGAAAAAGAAATTTAATTGTACTTAACATTAACGTAAATGAGCCGACAACTTGGGCGATGACGTCACACCTAACATAATCGCTCATGCAATGAGCATCCAGTAGGCATCGCATGTGGTCTTCAAGCAGCCAGAGTTGCTACGAATTTATTTTCGCGGCATTATTTACAGTGTCTAGGCGTATTTTACCTCAATTTTTATCACTAATACAGTTCCATATCATGTTACTTTGTTGTATTATAATACAACTTGCATCCATTCAATACACACTTGCATATTAGTGTCACAATTATGCGCACACAAATGTTTTCTTTTACACAATATATAATATGTATTTAGATTTTTCATCAACATATATACACGCACTCGATAATATGTACAGGTTTCTGGGGGGAGCCCCCGTCGGCTCCCCAGGGCTATACCAGGATGATATGCTAATGTCAGACCTTGGCATCAGTCATGTGTATGGAATTCTTAGGGCCTACCCGATACCACGGCCAGAACCTGGCCCCCTCAGAGAGGCAAGCCTATAGAAAACCCCGTGTGGTTGGAAGCATTCTATGTCTGCCATTGACCGGGTCAAACATCCAGAAAGGTAAGCATCCCAAAACAAACTCCTATTTTGGTGAAAATTGCTACCAAAAGCCAAACTAGTGGATAGGACTCCCCAACAAAAAACAAGCAAACAAATATGACGTCACACGTCACCGTGCCACTGTCTGCGCAGCTCCCCCCCCCTCCCTGGGAGAGGGAAGGGGGCGCCCCAGACCTCTCACGCCGGCAATCCACCCATCAGTTCTTCGGCTGATGCTAAAGGCACCGGTTGTATGCTCCGGCTCCAGTGGTTGTTTCAACACTGTGCCTTGAGTGTGGTGTCTGTCTTCTAGGTGGCGTGTGAGCCGGGAGCGAGTCTCCAGTACTCGGGCTGCATGCGCCTAGGGTTGCCTTCCCTAGGTGTCCTGTAAGTACTGCCCTTGGGGCTTGGGGTTACCTTCCACAAGTTCCTTGGGTCCTGCTTCTGCTAGGCCATCTACTTTTTGGTTTTCGGCCGCCCTTTGTGTGATGAGGGGTTCTGTCTCCTTTGTTCGCGTTAGGGTAAGGGGCAGTTTGCACTGGTAGGGGCACAGGGTACTGCGCAGCTTGTTTTCACCAATCATAGCGGCCGGCTCTGTTCCGCCTGGATACGCTGTCCTCTTGCGGGGGTTGTCTTTTTCCTTTTTGTTTATCTACCTGGTGGGGGGTCTGCCTTTGGTTCTTGCCCCCTTTGTACTGGATTCTCTTCCTTCTTCCGGTGGTTCCCTCTGCTAGGGCTCCATGAGTGTACACGTCCCGGGGGTTCAGTTCTTAGAAAGTTGGTAGACATGGGCGCCGGTTAGCAGTACCCTGCCTGGGATTACCTGAGCGTGAGTTCTCTTATAGTAAACGCTCAGGACCCTGGGAAACCCATAGGGGAAGCGTGGGCCCGATGGATGTGGCCCCGGAGTCCCCCCCTCATTTTGTGCGAGTTTGAGGGTTGCTCTGTCCCCTTGTCTCAGGGTGACACTCGCTGTTTTGCCTCCGTCAGCTGCCTGTGGGGTCGGTGACACCTTCAGCCTGGGGTCCTGCGAGTTTTGTTGCTTGTTGTGGCTCGGTTACCCAGTCTTCTGCTGACTAAGAGGGTGCAGGCAGCATGGGCGTTGCACATTAAGTTTCGGTGGCAACAAGCTAGGTCGTTTGCTCCCCGGAAGCCCCGAGGCTGCCCCGTTTTGATTGGTGGTCTTGTCGGGTCCCCCCCTTCCTTTCCTCCCTGCATCCAGGTCTTTACTGTCTGTAGGTTTGGGGTCGGGGCTGGGCTTCCATGGTTTTGAGACTCGGTTGGTCTCGGGTAATTCCCCTTCCGGGGTAGCGACGGGGGCATTCGAGCCTGTTCCTCCAGCCATGTTGTATGAGTCTGCCAGTGGGCTCCCTTCCTGCCATGTGGGTTCCTGGGGCTGGGGAGGGGCTGACTTGGGGGGCCTCTGGCCCCATTGGAACCCACCGAGGTTTTTTCTACCCTCTGGGTGGGGCTTGCGGTTGTGCGGAGTGGGTTTTTTTTCTTCCCCCACACTCTGCACGAGTTGTTGGGCGTCGGCCCTTCCCAGGGCTCGGTTCCTTGTCCCTTACACCCGTTGGTTCTGTCCTGTTGGTTGGTGCTCTTCTCCGTTGTTCACCCCTTTTAACTTTGGACGGGACTTCCCCGTCATGTTTCCCTCTTCTTGGGGTTCTGTAGACTTTAGGTCTCGGGTGCGACTGGGTTTTTCGGTGCCTTCATCGTTTGTGCTTGCTTCTGTGTTCTTGAAGATTCAGGATGGTTTTTGCTTCTTCCCGTATTAGTGGATCGCCTGTTGTCTGCCGGTGCGGCTTCCCTCCGGTCCTTTCTAGGGCTTGTTGGTCCTCTTCCGTGCTTCCTCTTGAGTTTTCGGCCCTGTCTCGTTCTTTTGTTCATGTTTCTTCTTTCCGTGCTGTGTCTTGGTGCTGCTCGTTTTCCTTCCATACTCCTGGTTCGGGATGCTAGGTTGGGCTGCATGTAGCCCAATTGGGCTACTGGTGGCCCGGTTGGATTCTGTTTGGTTCATTGGTTTCCTTAACCCTTAACATGCTCGGGGTCTAATATCCTGCTATCCACACAGGCGCATGTCATTTTGAAAAAAAAAAAAATTTTTTTTTTTTGCTAATCTGTTAAGTTCTGTTCACTGATCACGGGAAAAATAAAAAAAAAATTCTATTGTACTTACTTTTGTTGCAATAGAGCCGAGAAGCTCTGCGATGACGTCACAATCTGCATGGTCGCTCATGCAGTACACGCCCGGGAGATGTTGCGCGCGTTCCTCAAACAGCCAGAGTTGCCACAAATATATTTTCGCGCTATTTATTTACAATGTCTAAGCGCATTTTATCTAATTTTTTTTCACTAATTGTGTTTCAAATACTGTTTGAACATATTTTGTATCAATAATTGTTGCATATTTGAGTATACACAGGCGCACACAAATGTTTTCAATTACGGCAATATAATATGTCATTACAGTCTATTATATTATATGTTCTGCTTATATGTTTACATATTTACACACTCGCACACGCTATACACACTTTGAAGCACACTTAGAAGATTTCTAGACTGTGGTAGTCATTGAAGCAGTCGACAGCACATAATGGGATACCACACGTTTCACACCATGTTTGCACAAGCTTCCGTTTCTTGTCTCTACGTGTCGTTGTTTTACACACCAAACAATCACGTTGGGCTATTGCACGCTTCACACCAGGTGGCAAATACTTAAGTTTGTGTGCTAGGAAGCCTTCAGTGTGAGCGAGGCGTGGAGTACCAGCATGCTGCAACAGTGGGTTTATGATGGGCCGCTGAATACCTGGGACATCTTTTGCAAACTTTCCTAATAACTGTATTGCAGCATCAAATACAAAGTCACGGAAAGTGGGCTTACGTCCAGTTCTCACAAGGTACATGTTGAAACAGTTCAGCATGCTCATGTCCACAAGATGGAAGAACACTTTTTTCGTCCACCTACATGTCTTCCGCACACACTCTGCAGTGCCAATCATCATGTCTGATTTATCAATCAACCGCATGTTGATATTATAGTCTAAAACACAGTCTGGCTTATATAGTGGTGCGTTTGTTTTATGGCTCACTTTCCCACTGTTCACCATTGTTCCATCATGAATTGTTGTCAACAAGTTCACCTCTCTTTTGTCTTTCCACCGAACTGACAGAATGTTATCACTTTTCCTTCTCTGACACTCACCAACTGCAATGTCGTTGTCAAACACAGGCATTTCCCTTCGTTGTGGCTTTACTGTACCAACCAATCCGGTTCTATTTTCTAGCAAGAACCGAGCTAGCAAGGGACTTGTATAGTAATTATCTGTGTATAAAATGTGTCCCTTGTTCATCCACGGAGCCATGATGGTCTTCACTACACTCCCCGAGAATCCATGTTCGTCGTTACCGGGAATGTCTACATCACTAGCCGAGTACAGAATCATGTGTAACACGTATCCTGTCTCACAATCACAAAGAACAAAAAAATTTCAGGCCAAATCGGTTTCGTTTTGAGGGAATGTACTGTTTGAATGGAACACGTCCCTTGAAAAGTATGAGAGATTCATCAACCACCAGCTTCTGTGCTGGTACGTAAAAATCTCTGAATTTTCCAATAACATCGTTCATGTAGTGCCTCACTCGCCACAGTCTATCATCAGGTGTTCGGTCCTGAACACTTCCAAAATGTAGACACCTGAGGAGTATCTGAAACCTGTCTCGTGACATATATTTCCCGAATAAAGGTGTTGGTATTGTCTTGTCCTTGCTCCAATAGTCATTTATTGCATGTTTGTGACAGTGCTTCATCAACAGAGTGCCAAAAACACATACATTTCCGCCACTGTGGTATTTTTCCAACGCTGCAGTCGTGAAAATTCTGTGATTTCCCTCTCAATCAGGTAAGCAGCATGCAGGTTCGTTTGGTGTACAATGTATTCCATGAGTGGTTCATCATAGAATGCTGTAAAATATTCCATCTCAGCCATGTCCTCACCTTGATTAGGGAAAAGGTTTGTAATCCCTACATCTTTATCGTCAAAGTGAGGAATATTAGGAATAAAATCGTCACCATCACTCCACTCAAGTACACCAGGCGTCCTGCGAGATGCAGAGGAAAGACGGCGAGGAAGCGATGCATACCGGCGACCAGGAGCTGAATACCGTCTGCGAGAAGCACGGCGGCTACGTGCACGTGAGGTGGGTGCACGTGAACACGAGGGTCTTGGTCCCTCATTTGGTGCTATGCGGTGGCGCTTGGCTGGGCGAGATGCTGCTGACGCGACAATTTCTCGCCCAGTTACACCACTGGTACCAGCCACAGGCTCAATAAAACTTTGATCTGAGTCACTAAACCCAGAAAAGGAGTCACCTCCCTCTGACTCGTCACCCTCAAACAGAAAATATCCACAGGAACTGTGAGGTCGTGGTAGAATTGGGGTAGAAAATGGGCGAGGAGGCATGGGAGAGCGTATAGGCCTCGCCATGGCATGGCGGTCATTCTCACTTTCACTGCTGCTGCTACTATCTCCCGACAACTGTGTATAATCCTCATCGTTGTCTGAATCGTCAAACACACTTTCTTCACCTTCAGAGAATAATTCGTGGGCTATTTGCTCTGGGGTGAGGGACTGAGTGATGCGTGCTCGTGAGGCGTTTGACCGTGCGCTCGCCATGGTGACTCTCGCTAAACTGAGGCCTCCCATGCCATCGGAGCGTGAGCTGGATTTTTTTTCAAAATGGCCGCTGTTTACTAGAGCCCCTGGGCAGCGTATGGGACCCCCAGCTACACCGCGGGCCATTCAAATCGTGCGCGGTACCCATACACTTCATATGAAGTTAAGCGCAGTTGACTGGTAAAACGATTTACACTTCATATGAAGTGATGCGCACTTTAAGGGTTAATGAGCCGGCTGTGTGTGTCGTTGCTTACTCCTTTTTTCATTTTTTGGCTTCTGTTCCCGTGCGTTGGGCTGTTTCTTCTCTTCAGCGAATCGCCCGGGATACGTCCTGTTGGGCTACTTTTCGTTCATGTCCTGCACATGCACTGTGGGAGTTTGTTTTGGTTCGGACGGTGTGCACCAGTGCTGGGGTTCTCTGTCCATTTTCTCTAGAGTGCTTTGCCTCTTGCTCGTCTCATTCTCCAGTCCATGCCCAGTTGCTCCTGGGGGTGTTCTGGGGTGCTGCTATGGGGAGGACGCCGAGTTTTCCCTGCATTTTAGGTAGTGGGTGCCTCTGTCGCCTCTCCCCTCCTCTTCTGCATGGGCGACTCTGGCCTGCTTCCGCGGGTGGTGCTCCCGGTTCTCGGCTGCGAGTGCACGATACCCTGGCCGCCTCGGGCGGCCAGGGTATCTTCTGTGCCACTGTTCTGCAGGCGAGTTTATGCGGTCTGGCGTCTCCTTCGTCCAGGCGCTGGTTAATTTTTGGGGGTACAAATGGGAGTACACACGTACATGAGTACATGGAACATACTAACAGGGGTGCCTGCAGCAGGCCTAATGGCCCATACGTGGCAGCTCTTGTTCCTAACCTCCCGATTCGGACGTCAGCCTGCAGGTGACTGCAGGAGGCCTCTCGCCCCATACGGGGCGGCTCCTGACTGTGCCCATCCAGTCCCTCTCCTTTGCATGTCCACCTATGTGGGCTTGGGGAGTAGAACAACTCCAAGAACCCCATCAAGCAGGTATCAAGCAGGTTTCATGCTTGTGTTCGGGGCCCCACCTCCACCGTGTTCCTCGGTGCGTAAGTGGTGGTGCCTGTTGTGTAATACATGTTCCTGTGTCAAGGATGTTATATGGTGACGTTTTGCTGCGGTTTTGATACTGCGGTTGCGTGTTGGAGTGTGCTTGTGGCATTTTGTTCGGCCCTTCCGTGCTTCTTCCTGGGGCCTTCCTTGTTTGAGTTATTTGTTCCATGCTTTCTGGGTCACTCATTCCTTGCCTGTCTTGCTGTACCTGGCTTAGCTTTTCCATGTACATTCAAATTGAAGTTCAGATGTTTATTCAGGTAATGTACATACTTACAAAGTGAGATACAAACATTGATGGAACATTGGATTCTCTGTTCTCCCCTAGTTGTCCTCTCCTAGTTGTGCTTGTTGGGGTTGAGCTTTGGCTCTTGGTCCCACCTCTCCGCTGTCGGTCGCTTAGTCTGCTGGTTCCTGGGCCTGCTGGGCTCTCTCGTATCTACGTTTGACCCTGTCTGGAGTCAGACTCCGCCATTCTCTGCCTTCGCCGCGAGACGTTACTTCCGGTTGCCTGTTGCCTGTTGCATGTGGTGCATGTTGCCTGTTGCATGTGGTGCATGTTGCTGGTGTAACGTGTGCCAGGGTGACATGTGGTACTTGTTATTGTCAGGTTGTTGTGGGGTGACATTTTGCTGTAGTTTTGTACCTGGGGTTGAGCTTTGGCTCTTTCGTCCTGCCTCTTCCCTATCGCTTCCCTGACATCTCCTGACATCTCAGTTGCCCTCAAGCTAGAGGAGGAGCAGGCAGGATGTATCCGTCCTCCTGTTTGACATAGGCCTAGGCCTAAGGTCTAGTCTTCAGTGCGCCAAATAGGTCAGGTCAAACAGGTCAGCTACAGCGTTCCTAAGTGTGCACCATCCCTCCTACCAACTGTGGTAGGCCCTGGATGTGTGGATTGGCCAGAAATTAAGGGAGTAATTGTTAATGTGGCAATATCGAGGCCTGGTGAGGGGAGAGTCGTGAGGTAGGTGAGCCGCCCCACGGTACCTGGAGCCTCGGGCACCACGTGCGTGAAAAATAGTCTTTGTGCCCTCCCTACCCAAGGTCGCGGTTTGTGTGTGCGACTAGTTTGTTTACACAAGACACTGCCAGGACACCCCATATAGTGCCCCTACACTACGTGTGGGTGTAAACCTTGTGCCTTGTAGGTGTCTATATGTACATGTGTGTGTGTAGGTTAGAGTGCAGTGTTGAAGACATACCACCCAACAACACATGAAGTGAGCCGCAGCAAATAGATGGTTGACACGAGGAGTAAGACTTTGAGACAAGTGACCATGGCTGGTGTGCCCGGGTACCATAACACCCCCCCACCCGGGACCCTCCGGTGAGGATCCCAACCCGGGGCCCTCTAACAGTACTGGTACAGGTGACTCTACAACAGGAGATGATGGTTACTGCTTAGTCCAAGGCAGAAACGGCAAGAAACGGGACAGGTTACAGCGACAGGATGAGCAGCAACAGCAGCAGCAACAGCAACCTCAACAATAACAACAACAACAACAACGACAAGACAAAGACAGTGAGTGGCACACCCTAATCTTTCCTGCAATGGGATTGACAGCAGCAGAGAAGTTCAGATGGATTGTTGAGGTCGCCCGCGCCCACAGCACAAAGTATCGTATAGAGACCAGGTGTGTAGGTGGCAATGTTAGTGCACGGGTGCAGGGTTACAGTGCCCTGAAGTACTTCACAGAGACCAGTCTCGAGTATTAAGATAAGAATGTTAAATTGTTGGAAGCAAACCCACAGACAAGACAAACTAAAATTATAATTAAGAACTATAGTATTCATGTTGATGTGGAATTTCTCAAGGACCATGAACAGATTGTTTGGGTCGAGCGCAACACTGAATCAGGGGGACTGGCCAAAAATCAGGCAATCGCTCTGTGGAAGGGAGACCTGCCCCAAGTCATTAAAGTTCCAGGCATGAGGGCGTGCAAAGTGGAGAGGTATATTGGCAGCCCGTCCTTATGTGGCAACTGTCAATGGTGGGATCACAGAACGTGGCAATGTGATCGTCCAATTAGGTGTGGGTGTTGCAATGGCTCTCACGACACCAAGCAGTGCCTAGCTAAGCTTGTACCGGGTGGGGTAACACCTAAATGTGCCAACTGCAAGCAACCCCACCATGCTTGGAACAGGTATTGCAGAGCGAGGCCTACATGGCGGGGCTCGAAACCACCGAATCAAAACGCAGGTGGACCAGTGAACAGGGGCGGGAATGGCTCCGTTAACAGTACCACAGCAAGCCAGGGTCCAGTTCAGGGACCAGCCCAGGGTCCAGTTCAGGGACCAGCCCAGGGTCCAGCTCACAGTAGACCGACAACAGTCTGAAGTAGTGATCATTCAGTGAACAGGGGGAACCCAGGGTGGGGGGGGGAGAATCAGGCGGGGGGCGGGGCGGTGTAGCCAGCCACGACCGCTCCCCCATCCCTGAGGCCTTCCCACCTCTTTCCCCTCCAGGAACCTACCCACCCACACCTCAATCTCTACCCACGGTGTCACACCACCACCACCACCACCACCTAACCTCCAAACCCATACCAATGAATCAGACCCCTCCACTATCTCCCATCTGCCTCTCCCTCCAGGCACTCCTGACCCCCAGGAGGTCGTCACTCAGGTTTGTGTTACAGCAATATTAGACCGCATGATAAGATCTCATCCAGTCGTCCACCAAATATTGCAAAAGCAGACGGAACTTGAGAAAGCCCTCTGCCAGATTAAGACGACTCGGGAACAAATCCTCCAAATCCTGCAATGGCAGAGTTCATCAAGTGGAGGTCCTGCAAGCTAGAGCCTGGTGCAAGATGATGCAACACATACTGCCGAGGTACGTCAGCAGACACAACCAGGACACCAGCACATCAGTGCACACAGTAACGCCAGTGCACACAGTAACGCCAGTGCACACAGTAACGCCAGTGCACACAGTAACACCAAACACCATGGAATACATGATGACACATGTGAACATAATAATTACACACGTGCAGCTGATGACAAACAACCTCAAAATGGATAATCACAATGAACAACATCTCACTATACTGCAATGGAACTGTAATGGAGTTCGCAATAGAATTAATGACATCATACAGTACGTCCGTGAACACCAAACTGACGTCATAGTGCTACAGGAGACGATGGTAGGTGATGACTTCAACCCAAGGTTCAGCGGTTATCGCAAGTTCTCCCTGCCCTCTGGGGAAAGAAAACGAGGTCTCATCACTTTTGTAAATAACAACATTCCCGCACAAATTATTGATGACCTGCACATGGGGGATGAGTTTGAATCACTGGGAGTAACCCTTTACTTAAACAAAAATGCCCTACATTATAATCAACCTATATGTGCCACAGAGTAAACTTGACCTTGACACACTGCCTGAATTTGTTAATGAAGAACCTACCCTGCTGGTCGGTGACCTGAATGCCAGACACCCACACTTTGGTGCCAACTGTCATCAGCCCAATGTCAATGGATGGAAACTGTCACTCTTTGTCAGGGGAAGTGAAAACCTTAGAGTCCTGGGTGATGAACAGCCAACTCACCTCAGAGGAGGAAGATTAGACTATGCTCTCGTGCTGAATGCACAGGACACGGATGCCAGTACACACATTGTGCACAGTTTATGTAGTGACCATTGAGCACTGATTACCACCGTCGACATGAGCAAGAGAAGGAAAGAGACAAATAAAAGAAAAAGGTTATCACTCGGACCAGATATGAGGCCGCACTTCATAAACAGGATGAGTGACTGGTTCACGGAATACCAAATCCCAGAAGACATTGACACATTTGTTGATGACCTTAATCACGAAATTGAGAGCTGCCTAAGAGTTCCGCGCCATACGCCTGGGCGAAGTAACCCTCAGAGGAAGAAAATAAAATGGTATAAGAATGATTACATAAAGATGCTTAACGCAAATGTACGTGACATGAGTAGAGAGTACCAGAGTCATCCCACTGAAAGTAACCAAGAGTTGTTTAAAACTGTGTATCAAGTAGCCAGGGAAGAGAAGATTAAAGAGCGGGAAAGACAATGGCTTGAGTTCACTAGCTCTATTGGACGAGAAACATCTGCAAGACAAGTGTGGGCAAAAATTCAGATAGCTACGGAGGGCAGAGCCCGGCCTGTGGCTTACAAAGACCCCCAGGGTAAGGCTGGGGAACTAATTCACAAGTGGAGTGATCCAGCATCCTCCTCCTCCCTCCCTCCTTCCCTCCCTCCATGCAGAAATCAGCAGGGAACAGCTCCTGCGACATGACAGAAGAATTAGGATAACAAGAGCACTGTCTAGTGATGACGAATATGGGGAACCAATCACAGCCCAAGAAGTAAAGGGCGCTATGAAAAAGGGTAAAAGTACAGCACCTGGTGAAGATGGCGTCACCTACGACATACTCAGTGCACTGTGTGAAGTGTCTGGGAATCCACTACTCCACCTGTTTAACAAGTCATTCCTAAGTGGAGTGTGGGTGTTGTTGTTGTTGTCAAGCCATTGTTGTGGTGGGTCCGTCATAGACACAATGGAAACACGCAATAATTGTTCCTATACCGAAGCCTAATGACCCTGGTAATTACAGACCTATCAGTCTCGTGTCATGCACTTGCAAGATGCTTGAAAGGATCATCCTAAACTGACTGTTGCACAAAATAGGCAGATTAGGGGAGGGGGTCAATGGATTTGTTAAAGGACGGAGCACAGCAAATTGTATAGTTAATTACTTGGCTAATGACACGGCTAGGTCCTCTGTATTTGTTGGCATCAAAGGAGCCTTCGACAGAGCACAGGGGATTGCGATCCTGGACGAGCTTGCATGCATGGGTGTCAAGGGGAGACTCGTGAAATGGGTTGAAGACTACCTCACAGGAAGGAAAGCCAAGGTTTGCTTTAATGGAGCAGTCTCCAGAACAATGAATATGGAACTCGGGACCCCCCAAGGCGGAGTCTTAAGCCCTACACTATTCAATGTACTTATGAACGCCATTGCAAATATTGATTTTCCAGAAGGAACACAACAAGTGGGATATGCAGATGATGTCCTAATACAAGCTCCCACCTTGGGAAAAATTTAACAGTCCATTGAACTCCTTGGAAGGAAATGTATTGAGCTTGGTTTCACTCTCTCCACAAACATGACGAAGGTATACTCCCATCACAAGCGGAGAGCAAATGAAGAACTGCAAATTAATGGTGTAACACTTGAATGGGTTGACCACTATCGGTACCTTGGCGTCACTGTCAGCTCTAACAAGGGAAAGAAAGAGGAGCTCAATCAACTCATAGGAACATGCAAAAGTCGACTCAGGGCACTGAAAGCCATGACCTGGAATGGACATGGAGCCTCTATTGCCGTGCTTAAAATGATGTACACAGCCTATGTGCGCTCCGTCATAGACTATGCCGCACCAGTTCTGTGCACCTACTCCCAAAGCGATATGAAAAGGCTTGAAAGCATTCAAAATGAAGCCATGACAATCATTCTTGGAGTTCCAAGAACTGCCAAAACGTCTAATCTACGAGAGGAGTTGTCCCTTCCCAGTGTTAAAAACAGAATTCAGGAGCTAAATGCTAAGCTTGCAATTAGGATAGCCAGAAATCCCCATTACAATGATATTGCTAAGAAAAACTGAGCTCTGTGCTACTTTCAGGGAGAAACAGGAGAAGCAAAAAATGGCATCACAGATCAGTCCGCTACCTCGAAGAGCTTCACCTGCTTGAGCAAGCCCGTGAGCTCCTGCCTGTGGAGAGGTTACCTCCCTGGGAGGATGACTCATGCAAGATCATCATCAATGAAATGGCAACGAAAAAATCCAACATGATACCACAAGAAATGAGGCACAAGTATCTTAAGGAAATTTATAAAGAAGCCGGTGATGAACTAGATCAAATCTACACTGACGGGTCATCTAATCCTGTCAGTGGCAGGGCTGGTGCAGCATACATGGTAATCAAGGATAATACTTTCCAACGCAGAAATGAAGAAAGAGCATGTATTGAGAACTATGCCTCTTCAACACAAGCAGAGCTAACTGCCATTGTTATGGCGTTAAGGTTTCTTGAACGGAACACTAATGGTGCAGTGATTTGCACCGATTCAAAAGCAGCACTGCAAAGCCTAAGTAAAAATCGGGCAGAAAATCTTGCAATAGTCGCTGAAATTAAGAGAGCTGTGAGAGTACTTACTAATCAGGGAAGAGTTATCAAGTTTCTGTGGATCCCCTCCCATGTTGGAATATGTGGGAATGAACGAGCAGATGTGCTGGCTGTTGAAGGCGCTGAAGGAGACCATATTGAATACTTCATACCCAAGACTCTACTACAAATTAGAGGTATTGTCAGGCAACATCACCGTGACAAGGTAACTGAGGGAAGGAGGATAGAAGCACAAACCAGTGAATCTATACGATGGTACAACGTGGTTGCAGCTGGCAATCCCAATCATTATGGCCGAAGAGGACGACGACGAGGGAGAGAATCGGTAATAGCGAGAATCTGTCTTGGATACAAATATCCATGGAGATATGGAATGGAAATAACAGTTGATCAGCGAAGTTGCAGAATCTGTGGTGAGAGTGATGGACACCGCCTTGACCACTATCTACGTGAATGTGAACACCTGAGAGAAATCAGAAGTATGTGTAGAATAATAAACCCCACATTGTTTGAGTTAGAAAAACACTATTTGTCAAATATTGATACTGTTCTTAAAAGATTTCCCCATTTTGCACCCGCAAGATAACGTAAGCTTTTAAGGGTTGATAGATGTTAATCTTCTTGTTTGAGGAGCTGTTCACTTGAGACAGTTAAGCCAAGTCCCAGCTGTGTCTGTGTACAAGTGACAGGATGAACAACCCATCGGGTTTTCTTCCTATTGGGGAGTGTTGTACATGCTGCTATGGCGGTGTGTCCACTCACAAGATGAGTGACGCTGCCCAATAAACTCGCCCCTCAGGGCAAAATTTAAATTAAAAAAAATCTCCTGGGCTCTGTCAGGTCTGCACTTGCAGCTGTGTGTGAGGTCCACTTCCACCACTTCCCTTCCTCATGCATCTCCCTCACGCTGTTGTGTGTTTTGTTTGTGCTTTTTGGCCTTCCTGTTGCCAGGTTTGGGTTCCTGTTTTCCTGGCTTGCCCTGCCTGTGGGCTTTTTCAGGGTCTAGCAGTGTTCCTTCTCTGGGGTCTCGCGTCGGGTCCGTAGTTTCCGCTCTCCTGGCAAGCTTGCTTGCGTTGGGTTTTTTTTGTTTGACAGACGTTCCATCTCCATCTTTGCTGGCTTGGGTTTCCGGCTATGCCTCCTTGGTGGTCGCGCCCGAGATCTTCCCACGGCTCCGCCTCTTCTATGCTTGGATGAACCTTGACGGGGCTGGTTGGGTTCTGACTCGAGTCTCTCACCTTTGGTAGGTGGTCGGGTGGCTTCGTTGTTGGTGTCCCACCTGCGTGCTTTTCTTGGCGGCAGTATAGAGTATTTTGGTGGTCCTTCCTTTTCCTTCTGTCCCTTCTTAGGTGACTGCGTTTATTGGCGTCGGCTTGGCTTTTCTGGTGGGGGTTGGGGGCCGTTGACTTGCCGCATCCTGTCGTCTCGTTTTGTGCGGCACTGGCGGAGCCGCATCGGCTTGCTTTCAGTCTTGGTGTTGCATCTGTGCCGTTCGTAGGCTGTCTCATGCGTTGTTTCACCTCCGGTCTGTTCTTGCGCCGCTTGGGTTGTCCTGGTCTCTGGACAGCGTGCTCTTTCTTCTCCTCGGTTGGTGGTGGCCCCTTCAGTTCGGGTTTGTTTTGACGGCTCTTTTCCTGTTGGCGTTTGCCTCTAGGGCTTGGGTCGCTGAGCTTCTTGCTCTCCTTCGGTCATGGTGTTTGGTTTGTTCGGTTGCAGCCGTCTCTCTTTTCTGGCACGGGGTGAGGCTGCTGCATTCCGGGGGGGGGGGGTCCTTGGTTTGTTGGTGCTTGGTTGGTCGGGCTGGGGGTGTGTTGTGTTTCGTGTTCAGTTGAGGCCCTCCGCTGTTATTTGTGCACCACGGTTTCTGTGTCCTGGGTGCGCTTTGGGTTACTCCTGTTCCGTTCTTCCCTGTTTGTGGGAGGTGTCCCGGGTCATCCGCCGTGTTGTTGCGGCTAGCCAGCCTGTGTTCTTTGCCTGTGCCCGTGGCGTTCGTGGTTTCACTGCTCATGCTGCCGTCTTGGCGGCGTGTCCTTGCTGACTTCGGACATGGGGCTCTTTGGCAGTCGTACAGGTGCCTGGCTGCTCGTTGTCTCGTGTCGTTCCTGGGCTCGTTCGGGCCTGTGTCGCCTTGGGTTGGCGGTTGCAGCCAGTTGTCTTGCTTTCCATTGAGGGGTGTTTCCGTTCTCCTCCCGGATCCGTCCCTTTGACTTTCCTCTGTGGGTAGTTAGCTCCAGGGAGCCGACAGGGCTCCCCCCAAAAAACCAGCGTTGAATGTAATGAAACGCCATTTTCTGGGTGTGACCCGGAGGCTCTCCGGCAACCCTCCCTCCCTCCGGTCGGCGTTTTTTTTGCGTGTTTGACATCCAGCCTCAGAACTGATGGGTGGATAGCCGGCATGAGAGGTCTGGGGTTCCCCCTTCCCCCTCTCGGGGAGGGGGGGAGCGGCGCAGACAGCGGCGCGGTGACATGTGACATCATACTTGTTTGCTTGTTTTCTGTTGGGGAGTTCTATCCACTAGTTCGGCTTTTCGTAACAATTTTCACCAGAATAGGGGTTTGTTTTGGGATGCTTACCTTTCTGGATGTTTGACTCGGTCGATGGCAGCCGTAGAATGCTTCCAACCACACGGGGTTTCTATAGGCCATTGCTCCCCTTTCCTCTCTGAGGGGGCCAGGTTTTGGCCGTGGTCCCCGGTAGGCCCTAAGAACTCCATATACGTGACTGATGCCAAAGTCTGACATTAGCATATCAGCCTGGTATAGCTCCTTGGAGCCTCCGGATCACACCCAGAAAATGGCGTTGCATTACATTCAACGCTGGTTTTTTGCACCAATATTGGACATTCAGAGGTCATTGACACAGTGGTAGTCATTAAAGCAGTTGACAGCACACCAAGGGACAGCACATGCTTCACACCATGTTTGCACCAGTTTACGTTTCTGTGGTCTCATTTGTGTGGGTTTACAAACTATGCACGCACGCTGGCCTATTGCACGCTTTCCAATTGGTGGTAGATATTTTAGTATGTGTACTTGAAAGGCCTCCATGTAAGTGAGCCTGGGTGTAGCATCATGGTGCAATACTGGGTTCTGAATGAGTCTTTGTATGCCTGGAATGTCTTTGCCAAACTTTGTTACTATGTCACAACTGTAAAACTAAATGTACGGAAAGTTGGTTTATGACCTGTTTTCACCAGATACATATTGAAACTGTTCAGTATGGTTACATCAACAAGATCTATCTCTTGAGGTTATCTTGAGATGATTTCGGGGCTTTAGTGTCCCCGCGGCCCGGTCCTCGACCAGGCCTCCACCCCCAGGAAGCAGCCCGTGACAGCTGACTAACACCCAGGTACCTATTTTACTGCTAGGTAACAGGAGCATAGGGTGGAAGAAACTCTGCCCATTGTTTCTTGCCGGTGCCTGGGATCGAACCCGGGACCACAGGATCACAAGTCCAGCATGCTGTCCGCTCGGCCGATCGGCTTCCCTTGGAGCCGGAGATGGAAAAACATTTTTTTCATCCACCTCAATGTTTTCCGTACACACTTGACAGTGTCCACCATCATCTCACATTTATCAACCAAACTCATGTGGCAATTGTGTTGCCACATGAGTGTTCAAAACATTGTGTCAATTACACATAATCAACCATTATTGGAGCAAACACCAGACTGTTCCAACACCATTGTATGGGAAATATATGTCTCGAGACATACTTTTGATACTCCTCAGATGTCTTCATTTTGCAAGTAATGAAGACGAGACACAGGATGATAGGCTTTGTAGGGTGAGGCACGTTCTGAATCAACTTATTGGAAAGTTCAGAGATTGCTACGTACTAGCTCAGAAGCTTGTGATTGATGAATCCCTTGTCCTTTTCAAAGGACGTGCTGCCTTCAAGCAGTATATTCCCTCCAAACGCCATAGATTTGGATTGAAATTCTTTGTACTCTGTAACACTGAATCAGGAATGGTGTTACACATGATAATGTATTCAGGTACAAATGTAGACATTCCTGGTAATGAAAAACATGGCTTCTCAGGTAGTGTGGTGAAGTCACTGCTTGCACCATGTCTGAACAAGGGTCACATATTATACACAGATAACTATTATGCAAATCCCCTTGCTAACTAGGTTCTTGCTTGATAATAGAAGTGGAATATGTTACAGAGTAAAGGCAAAACGAAGGGAAATGTCAGTGTTTGACAATGCTATTCAGGTAGGTGCAATAGGTACTCTGAGAGAGAACTCTATCAACATCAAAGGCCCAAGACTGTTCAACATGCTTCCACTACACATAAGGGGCATAACTGGCCAACCCTCACAGTGTTCGAGAGAGAACTTGACAAGCACCTTCAAAGGATACCTGATCAACCAGGCTATAACTCTCACGTCAGGCTGTGAGCATCTGCGTCCAACAGCTTGGCTGACAAGTCCACCAACCAGGAGGCCTGGTTGACGACCGGGTCACAGGGACGCTAAGCCCCGAAATCATTTCAAGGTAACCTCAAGGTGATGTGATTGCCAGCCAAGAAAAACTGGTGGAATGCTTTCTGTGTGATGGAAAGACAGGCATGAAGTGAATATGTTGACCACTATTCACACTGGTATAATGGTGGACAGTGGCAAAGTGAACAGAACCACCAGACAAATAATATATAAGTCAGATTGTGTTATGGGCTGCAACATAAACATTCGTTTGGTGGATAAATGTGATATGATGGTAGGGGCAGTCGAGTTTATACGTAAAATAGTGAAGTGGACCAATAGGATATTTTTCCACCTTGTTGACGTAACAATGCTAAACAGTTACAATATGTATCATGTGAAAATAGGTAGTAAACCACATTTCCATGCATTTAGTTTTCAAGTTGTGATACAATTACTAATAAAGTTTGGCAAAGAAATCCCTGGCATACAAAGACCCATTCAGAACCAAGTATTGCACCATGCTCCCACACCTAGGCTTGCTTACTGGGAAACCTTTTAGGTACACAAAATAAAAATAATTATGACCAACTGGAACGTGTGCAGTAGGCCAGCATGAGTGCATTATGTGTAAGACCACACAAAAAAGGCCACAAAAACGTAAATTGGTGCGAACATTGTGTCCAGCGTGTGCCATCCCTTTGTGCTATGTCGACTGTTTCAAAGAGTAACACACTCTCCAAGACTTCAAAATGTCCAATAATGGTGCAAAAACATGTACATATATTTAGATTTAGATTTTTTATTCAGGTAAAGGTACATACATTGAAGATGAGTTACAAACATAATGTTGGAATTTAAAGATAGAGCTAATACATACAATACCTAAAGCCACTAGGAAGCATAGCGTTTTGGGCAACGTTATGTTACCATATATTACATATTAAATGACATATTAAATGACATATTAAATGAGTGAGTGTATATATTGAAAGAAAAATCATAATACATTTTATATTTCCTGAAAAATACATTATTTTGTTGCACATATCTGTGACACTAATATGTGTGTGTATTGAATTTATGACAGTTGTATTATAATACATCAGGTAGCAATATATTGAACAATGTCAGTGACAAAAAATGGTTGTAAAATATGGTGTAGATAATGTAAATGATGCCGCAAAAATAAATTTGCGGCAACTCAGGAGGCTTGAATGCCGCGACGCCTTGGGGACGCACCACGCTCTACCAACTTCTCGGCTCATTTACCTTATTGGTAAGTACAATTAATTTTTTTCCTGTACTCTGGGAACATAAGTGAACACTTTTAAGACAATTTTTTTTTTTTTAATTTTTTGTTTTTGCGCTTAGCAGTGTTGAAGGCCATTAGGCCCATAGCAGCATAAGGGTTCAGCAGGGTAGTGGACATCCCAATTAACATTTTGTCATTTTACTGATGTAATTTTTTTTTTATTTTTTTATTATTATTATTTTCTACCACAAACGTGGCCACACATTTACAATGCTAACCAGCATATATACATTTTCTTCTGTCCTCCATGGACAGGGTTAGAGATGTGTTAAACATATAGTTCAATAAACCCTTGAACTGATGTAATAATACTGATACTCTTGTATGCAAAATTAACTTTCCTGATCTGTATTCACAGGAAATGGAAACAACCCCTGTTCATATTACCAAGAAGAGAAGAAAGAAGAAATCTGACACAGATTCCTGTGGGAAGCCGAAGAATTTAGTCTGCACTGTTTGTAAGGAGAGATTTGTTGGAGTAAGTTCTGGCTAGCACATTTTACCCTATGACTAAATCATTTAGTGATATTGTATGTAACTATGTATCCCTGCCAGGATACCTTTGTTGATATCACATTTGCCTGCTTACTGAACCGAGATTTGTGTTAATTCGGTAGATTTAAACACAAGTAGGATGACATTATGGACACAGTACCACAGAAAATCTTTCAAGTACAGTACAGTAGTGTCTTTAGGATTATGGACTTAATGAAGAATATTAAATCTAGGTCAGTATAACAGATATTTTATTCATGAAAACTCAAACCCGTTTCAAACCCTCCCAAACCCTTGTTTGGCATCACCCATTCCTGCAAAAGGAGGAATACTGCCAACAGCAAGTAGGCCTGCCGGGCTACCATCACCAGGTGGCAGCACTATACCTACCTTTCAGTATCCCTAGTCCAAGCCACTCCACTTTTATCCTTGCACTGTCCCATGTCACTCTGCAAGGAAAAAGTGTATATCGGTCAATTTTGCCTTGGTATCACTTCCCAAAGTTCAGAAGAGTTTAATCTGTTTTCACTGTTCTGGACCTTTGAATTCTATGCTGAAAGCTTATGTTTGTGCAGCACATATATTATATATTATATATATATATATATATATATATATATATATATATATATATATATATATATATATATATATATATACATATTATATATATAATGTATATATATATATATATATATATAATGTATATATATATATATATAATGTATATATATATATATATGTATGTATATATTATATATATATATATATACATATACATACATATGCATACATATACATATACATACATATACATATACATATATACACAGTGGTACCTCGGAACACGAGTGTCCCTGTATGCGAGTTTTTCGGAATACGAGCCGGATTTCCTCGGAAAATGTGTCTCGGAAGGCGAGGCTTACCTCGGAACACGAGTTTGTTGATACGCGTTCAGACCGACCTAGCGCGTGGTGGTACGGCGATCGTTGCCACTCCACCCCTCAGTTTACCATTGTCTCCCGCACAGTGACTATCCCTCCTGAATTCTTCACAAGGTTTTACAGTTTTATGTCGGTTTTCTGGGGGGAGCCCCGTCGGCTCCCCGGAGCTATCCCAGGCTGATATGCTAATGTCAGACTTTGGCATCAGTCATGTGTATGGAGTTCTTAGGCCTACCGGGGACCACGGCCAGAACCGGGCCCCCTCAGAGAGGCAAGGGGAGCAATGGCCTATAGAAGCCCCCGTGTAGTTGGAAGCATTCTATGTCTGCCATCGACCGGAACAGGCACCCAGAAAGGTAAGCGCCCCAAAACAAACCCCTATTCTGGTTAAAATTGCTACCTAATACCGAACTAGTGGATAGAACTCCCCAACCGAAAACAAGCAAATTAGTGTGACGTCACACACTGCCGCGCCGCTGTCTGCGCAGCTCCCCCCTCCCCGGGAGGGGGAAGGGGGAGCCCCAGACCCCCCGCGCCGGCTACCCACACCTCAGTTCTTGAGGCTGATGATATAGGCGATGGTCGTGTGCTCTGGCTCCGGTGTCGCTACTGCACTGTGCTTTGAGTGTGGTGTTAGTTTTGTGGGTGCGAGAGCCAGGAGTTATCTTCAGTACTCGGGCTGCATGCGCCTAGGGCTGCCTTCCCTAGGTGCCCTGTAAGTACTGCCCTTGGGGCTTGGGGCCACCTTCCACAGGCTCCTCGGGGTCTGCCTCTGCTGGTCCGTTTTACCTTTCGGTTTTTCGGCCGCCTGTTGGGCTCTTGGGTGTTCTGTTCTCCCTTGTTACCGGCAGGTAAGAGGCAGTTTGCACTGGTAGGGGCGCAGGGTGCTGCTCAGCTTGTAATTCCCGACATCGCGGCCGGCTCTGTTCCTTGGGGTTCGCTGTCCTCTTGCGGGGTTTTGTTTTTCTTTTTGTTTTTGCCTGGTGGGGGGTTCTGTCATTTTATTCAGTTTGTTTTTGCCCTTCCACTGTTCTCCTCGGTGGCGCCCCCTGCTAGGTCCCCGTGAGTGTACACGTCCCTGGGGTTCAGCTTTAGAAGTTTGCTTGGTAGTTTTGGGCGCCGGTTTGCAGCACCCTGCCTGGGACTACCTGAGCGCGAGTCCTCTTAAAGTAAACGCTCAGGACCCTGGGAATCCCCTAGGGGGCGCGTGGGTCCGATGGATGTGACCCCGGGGTCCCCACTCGCTGTGTGCGAGTTTGAGGGTTGCTCGGTCCCCTTGTCTCAGGGTGACCCTCATTGTTTTTGCCTCTGCCACGCTGCCTGTTGGGTCAGTGATACTTTCGACCCTGAGTCCTGTGAGTGTTGCTGCTTGCTTGTGACTCAATTTACCCAATCCTCTGATGATTCTATTCGGGTACAGGCGGCACGTGCGTTGCAGTCTAGGTTTCGTCTGTTGCAACGCGCTCGGTTGGTTGCTTCCCCGGATGCCCCGGGGCTGCCCCGCTTTGCTTTTCGAGACCCGGACTTGGGGGTGGGGGTCGCTTCGATCCTGGTTCAGTCCGCACCTCCTCGTCCTTCCCCTTCTGTTCGTTCTGGTCCCCCGCCCCTGCTTCCGGCCCCGAAGCGTCTGAGGGTTTCGGGGTCGGAGCAGGGGTTACTTGATCTCGAGACTCGGGCAGCTTCGGGGGTTGCCCCTTCCGGGGGGGCGGCAGAGGCATTCGAGTCTTGTCTCCCGGCCGAAGCTTCAGGGTCTGACCAGTGGGCCCCCCTTCCTCCAGCTTTTCCGGCTGCTCCGTCCTTGTCTTGTGGGGTCGGGGCTTGGGGAGAGGACTCGGCCTCGGGTCCTGTGGTGACGGACCTCGAGGCTGGGGAGGGGCTGATTTGGGGGCCTTGGGCCCCGCTGGACCCCGCCTGGGTTTTTCTTCCCACTGAGCGGGGCTTATTGTTACAAGGAGTGGGGTTTTCTTTCCCCCCCTCTGCGTACGAGTTGGATTTGGTGTCGGCCCCTCCCCGGGTACGGTTCCGTGTTCCCCCGGGTACGTCGGTTCCGTCCTTCCGGAGGTTTTCGGCTTATCGCATCCAACCTGGTGTGGTGCGAGCGGCCTTTGCAGCTTACCTCCTGCGTGACCCGGATTATGCCTCGGAAATGGATCCGTCCACGTTCAGGTTTGGGACTTCGTTCCCTTTCTGGCTCCGTTACGAGGTTCCGGAGTCATCCTGGCTAGCAGACTGCCCCTTGTTTGGTCTGGATTCCTGGCATTCCTTCTGTCGTTCCCGCACGCTGGAGTGGCGGGAAGCTTCCACGGTGCTTCAGGTTTTCCTGGGGGGTGAACTTGAGTACCTGAATGAGTGCTTGTTTGCCCCTGCCCTTCCCCGCGATGTGGGCGTTATTCAGCTCCATGTGCAGGTTCCCTCCCTTTCGGCGGCGCTCGTGGCGGAGGACTTGCGCGCTCGGGGCCTTTTGTGTTCGGCCTTGCGGTTCTTTTCCCTCCTGGAGCTGTCTTCGGATTGGCTCGTGGAGGATGTGGGGACGCTTGGGTCCGTCCCGGGGTCCGGCACCTTGTCCTCGGCTGCGCGTTCGTCGGCTGCCTTGTTGAAGCTGTTCACGCCGATTTTGCGGGATGCGGTTTCCCTGTTCTATGCTTCCCGTCTCGCGTGTCGGCAGGCGGTGCTGGGTTCCTCCGTGGAATCTGCTTGGGCTCTGGCTCTTAGGCGTTCTTCACCTTTTTGTCCTCTCCTGTTTGGGGAGTCGGCCGTGGCGCAGTTTATTCAGGCTGCGTCGGCGGCTTGTCGTCCGATGTCGGACTTGTTGGTTTTCCGGGGGTCCCGGGGTGGGTCTTCCCGGAAAGGTCGTGCCAGGGCACGGGGTTCCTCTCGTCGTGGTAGGCCTCTGGTGTCAGGTTTGGGGTTGGCTCCTCCTGCGGACCCTCCCTCGTCTGGTCGGCGCGGTGTTCGCGCTGTGCGGGGTTCTGGGTCTCGTAAGGGTCGCCGGCCCTTTCGCGGTTTGCCCCTTTGACGGGGCGATGGGGGGGCGGCTTGCGCTGTTCGCCCGCGCCTGGTCCCACGATTCGTGGGCCTTTCGGGTCGTGTCTCGCAGCCTGCGGTGGCGTTGGGTGGCCCCTCCCCCCTTTGGGGGGTCGGGGCTGGCGGGGCAGGCTTCTTCCCCTGCGCTCTGTCGAGTCGTCTTGGAGTGGGTACGCTTGGGCGTCGTCGAAACGACGTCGTCCCTCAGATGGGTTTCCCGTCTGTTTCCGGTTCCGAAACGGGACTGCGCGGACCTGCGGTTCATTCTGGACTTGTCCCGTCTGAACCCCTGGGTTCATTGCCCCTCCTTTCGGATGACTACGCTGTCTCAGGTTCGGCTCCTCTTGGAGCCGGGTGCTTGGATGGTGTCCCTGGACCTCCGGGACGCTTATTGGCATGTCCCGGTTCATCCGCGGTTCAGGGACTGGCTCGGTTTTGTAGTGGGGCGTCTGAGTTACCGCTTTCGTTGTCTCCCGTTCGGGTTGAACCTGGCACCTCGCGTGTTCACACGCCTTACACGGGTTGTGGTGGCTCGTTTGCGTCTCCTAGGTGTTCGGGTGTTGGCCTACCTCGACGACTGGCTGGTTTGGGCTCCCAGCCAGTCCGCTTGCTTGCTAGCCAGGGATTTGGTTCTTTCCCAGCTCGCCGGGTTCGGGTTCTTGGTGAACTGGAGGAAGTCCCATCTGGTTCCCTCTCAGGTTCGGACTTGGCTGGGTCTCGTGTGGGACTCTCGGACCGCCTCCTTGTCTCTCCCTCCGGAGTCTCTCCTGCGGCTGCGGTCCCGCCTTCGTCTGTTTCTGGAGGGCCCTCGGGTCACCCGGCGGTTGCTCGAGGGGCTGTGCGGGAGCCTGAACTTCGCGATGGTGGTCTACCCGCTGGGTCGGGTTTGGCTTCGACGGCTGTTCTGGTTCCTTCGGGGTTCCCCCTTCCGCCTCTCTCGCGATCGCAGAGTTCGACCCCCGGGGGACTTGCGTCGGTTGCTGCGTCACCGACTTCCTCTTCGGGTTTTTCGGGGTTCAGTGCCTTGGCGCCTACCCGAGCCCTCGCTCGATGTGTACACGGATGCGTCGTCTCTCGGCTGGGGTTTTGTGACCAGTGCTCACCAGGCCGGCCAGGGGCGTTGGGATCCGTCCTTCCGTCGAGCTCACAGTACGGTGCGGGAGTTCGCGGCAGTGTGGTTTGCTCTGGGGAGGATTCGGGTGGCCCGCGGATCGACGATTCGGCTCCATTCGGACTGCTCTCCGGTGGTTCATTGCCTGAACCGCGGGGGTTCGATGCGGTCCTTGTCTCTTTGGGGTTGGTCGCTTCGGGTGACTCGTCTGCTGAGTTCTCGGGGTTTGGCTCTCCTGGCGGTTCACGTACGGGGCGTGTCCAACGTCTTGGCCGACGCCCTGTCTCGCTTCGTTCCCCTCTCCACGGAGTGGACGGTCGACGACGAGTCCTTCCGTTGGCTTTGCCAGACGTTCGGGCGCCCCGAGGTGGACCTCTTCGCGTCGGCGTGGTCGCGGCGTCTTCCCGTTTATGCGGCGCCCTTCCCCGATTGCGAGGCCGTCGGGGTCGATGCCTTTCGGCTCGACTGGTCGAGGTGGGGGTTCCTGTACCTCTTTCCCCCAGTTCGGCTGTTGCTCCAGGTCCTGACTCGCTTAGAGACTTACCAGGGGAGAGTTGTCCTTCTGGCCCCTTGGTGGCCGGCCCAGCCTTGGTTTCAGGCGCTGGTTGCTCGGTGTCCGAACCCGAGGGTTTTCCCGCGGCTCCGCCTCTTTCAGCAGATTGGGCCGGTACGTCACGTAGCTGGTTCGATCTTCTCCTCGAGTCTTCGCGTATGGTTTTTTTGACTCGAGTCTATCATCATCTCTATGGTGATCAGGTGGCCTCCTTGTTGGTGTCCCACCTGAGGGCTTCTTCTCGGCGGCAGTATGAAGTTTCCTGGCGGTCCTTCCGTTTCTTTTTGCGTCTTCGTCGTGTTAGCTCCTTGTCTGTTCGGGTGGTCTTGTCCTTCCTCTCGTGGTTGTTTCAGGACCGTCATCTTATGCCTAACACTGTCGCTTCGTATCGTGCGGCGCTGGCGGAGCCGCTTCAGCTTGCTTTCGGTATCGATGTTACGTCTGCGCCGTTTCGCAAGCTGTCTCGTGCATTGTTTCACCTCCGGCCTGCTCATGCGTCGCCTGAGCCGTCCTGGTCTTTGGACAGAGTGCTCGCTTTCCTTTCATCTCCTCGTTTCGTTGTGGCCCCTTCGGTCCAGGATTGTTTTTCCAAGGCACTTTTCTTGTTGGCTTTGGCCTCTGGGGGTCGGGTAGGGGAGCTTCATGCTCTCCTCCGGCGCAGGGGTTTCTGCTCTTTTGGTCGTGGTGATAGTTTTGTTCGTTTGCAGCCGTCTCCTTCTTTTCTGGCGAAGATTGAGACTGCTGCGTTCCGGAGGGGTCCATGGGTGGTTGATGCTTGGTTGGTCAGGCCGGGGGTGCATCATGTTTTGTGTCCGGTTGCGGCGCTTCGCCGTTATTTGCGCGCCACAGCTTCTGTGTCCGGGGACGCGCTGTGGGTTGATCCGGTTTCCCTTCTTCCCTGTTCGCGGGTTCGGGTCTCTCAGGTCGTCCGCAGGGTTATTAGGTCTAGCCAGCCTGCGGTCTATCCCCGTGCCCATGACGTTCGTAAGTTCGCGGCTCTTGCTGCCGTCTTTGGGAATATGTCTTGGTCTGATATTCGGGCGCGGGGATTTTGGCGGTCGAACAGGGTCCTGGCTGCTCGTTACCTTGTGAATGTCCCTGGCCCTCGTCGGGCCTGTGTTGCTTTGGGTCGGCGGTTGCAGCCAGTTGTCTCGGCTTCGAGTTGAGGGGTGAGCGACGACCGCCTCCCGGGTAAGTCCCTCTTTTTCTGTCTGTGGGTAGTTAGCTCCGGGGAGCCGACGGGGCTCCCCCCAGAAAACCAGCGTTGAATGTAATGAAACGCCATTTTCTGGGTGAGTCCCGGAGGCTCCCCGGCATCCCTCCCTCCCTCCGGTCGGCGGTTTTTCGCGTTTTTGACATCCAGCCTCAAGAACTGAGGTGTGGGTAGCCGGCGCGGGGGGTCTGGGGCTTCCCCTTCCCCCTCCCGGGGAGGGGGGAGCTGCGCAGACAGCGGCGCGGCAGTGTGTGACGTCACACTAATTTGCTTGTTTTCGGTTGGGGAGTTCTATCCACTAGTTCGGTATTAGGTAGCAATTTTAACCAGAATAGGGGTTTGTTTTGGGGCGCTTACCTTTCTGGGTGCCTGTTCCGGTCGATGGCAGACATAGAATGCTTCCAACTACACGGGGGCTTCTATAGGCCATTGCTCCCCTTGCCTCTCTGAGGGGGCCCGGTTCTGGCCGTGGTCCCCGGTAGGCCTAAGAACTCCAAACACATGACTGATGCCAAAGTCTGACATTAGCATATCGGCCTGGGATAGCTCCGGGGAGCCTCCGGGACTCACCCAGAAAATGGCGTTTCATTACATTCAACGCTGGTTTTTTGGCCATTTGAGCATAAAAGTTGTTATTATATATCTCGCCATGGGTCTCAAGAAAGCCATTGATAAGGTTCAACCTAAGAAAATAGCTGTGAGTAGAGGCAGTAGAGGATGTCCCTTCTTGATTAAGAAAATGTGTGAAGTATGGGAAGAACTGCAAAGTTTTGTTGAAAAAACTCACCTAGATAAAGCTGTAGCAGGCCGTTGCATTGGCCTTTTAAATGACAATGTGATGTCTTGCTACAGACAAGTGTTAAAATGTAGGGAAAAACAAGTGTCTTTAGACAGATTCTTAGTAAGACAAACAAGTCCTAGTGGTATGCAGGCAAAATGTGCCAGTGTGTGCTCACCAGTGAAGTCCTCACTGCCTGATGTGATAATGGAAGGGGACTCCCCTTCCAAACAGTAACTCCTCTCCTCCTCCCCCCTCCTCACCATCTTTCATACGCCTACAGCATTCAACAGCAAGGCAAGTAATAGCTTTAACATGGTTTTGTAGGTTTATTTAGATGAATTAGGTATAAAAATTTAGTTTGATGTGGGGTTTTTGGGGTAGTCAGGAACGGATTAATTCATTTCCCATTATTTCTTATGGGGAAATTAGCTTCGGAATACGAGTTTTCGGAATACGAGCCGTCTCCAGGAACGGATTAAACTCTTAAACTGAGGTACCCCTGTATATATATATCATACCTAGTAGCCAGAACGCACTTCTCGGCCTAATATGCAAGGCCCAATTTGCCTAATAGGCCGAGTAATTTTCTTTATTTTCAATAAATTGTTTCCAATTGGTTTATTTTAAATATTATTATTATATTACATTAAGAACATGAATTATTGATTTAGTTTCATTAGTTTAGGTTAGAGTAAGATAAGTTAGGTAGGGTTGGTTAGGTTCGGTCATATATCTACGTTTGTTTTAACTGAAATTTAAAAAAAATGGTTCATACATAATGAAATAAATAGCTTTATCATTTCATAAGAAAAAAATTTGAAAATTTTTGAAACTACGGAAATCTTGGCTTATTAGGCAAACTGGGCTCTGCATAGTAGGCAAAGAACTGCGTTTTGGCTACTAGGTACAACACTTATCCCAAGTTCTTTCCCAAGAGGCAGACAAGAGGAGCTCCAGCATATTTCAACAATCCTAAGTGTTGTAATACAGGATGATGATAGTGAGTGGTGTCCCAGAGAACATAAAGGTATGGTGCTTTTGAAAATAGGTGAGATAACAGGAATGTGCCAAGGGAAGTGAAAAATTGGATGAGAAAAAGTTGCCCTAGTGTTTCCAGTGCAGAGAAGAACATTCAAGATGGCCGCCGGCAAGAGGAAATACAAAACAGAGCTTGATTTTGCTGCATTCAGTGAAGAAAGCATTGAGATAACCAGTCTATACAACAAGTTGGTAAAATTAGATAATATAGTGACCTCTCATGTAGAAATAATTAGTAAATTGAAAGAAAGTAATGACCATTTAAAAATAAAATAATAAATATTTAAATAGTCTTGAGGGTTTAGTGAAAGACTTGCGCAAGGATAAGAATCAATTGGAAACAAATTGCAAAGCCATGGAAGAAGAAAATAAACTCTTAAAAATAGCTTTGGAAGAAGTTAAAGTAAATTTAAACATAAATGACTACAATAGGTTAGGTAAGGAAATTCAACAGGAGAAACAGCTTTTGTCAGCACAGAGGGAGGAAGTTACACAGGGAATAGAAGAGTGCAAGAAAGATATGCAATTCACCTATGCACAAGTGGCCAAGGAGAAGGAAAAAATTGAAGAAGCAGTAAAGGAAGTCAAACACTGCAGCAACAAAGATAAAACAAACATTAGGCTGGAAGTGAGAAAAGAATTGGCATCTAACCCGAAGTTGGTGCAAAATACAGTTGATCGGAGTAAGTCCCTGATCATTTTTGGCTGCAAAGAAAAGGAGATAACATCTAGGTCAGAAAGAGCTGTAGAAGACGCAAAAGTAGTAGATAAAATTGTTGGCCTCATGGAAGGTCTTACAACCATAGAGAATGTGTGCGACTACAGGAGAATAGGCAGATATGTAAAAGGGAAAGACCGACCTTTGAGGATCACCCTAAATGGTGCCAAACAGATGGAAGAAGTACTAAGGAATGCTAGAAAATTACAAAGTGATGAGGATGGGAAAGTGTGGTCGTTAAGACGAGATCTTTCAAAAGAAGATAGAGAGAAGCTGAAACTCAACCTCGCCGAGGCAAAACGTTTAAATGAGAGCAGGAATGAAGAAGAAATAAATTTTTTTTTTCTAGAAAGTGATAGGGGTAGGCAGACCAGTAAAGTGGTACATAAAGGCAAACCAACAAAATCATTAGAGAGAGGAGGAGTGAAAAATAAGAGGGGGAACAAGTTCCTGAAGACTGCATACACCAACATAGATGGAGTAAGATCGAAGATACTGGAGTTAAGTGATGTAATACAGCTGCAGACACCAGACATTGTTGCACTCACGGAGACAAAACTTGAAGATGTTATTTTAAATGAGGTCATATTCCCAAGAGGCTACTCAATTTGGAGACGGGACAGAAAAATTAGGAAAGGTGGTGGCGTTGTTGTGCTGGTGAAAGAACACCTAAAGGTGAAGGAAATAATGACTGCCAATCCACAAGAAGTTGACATAATAGCACTAGAGATCTGCCATGAGGATGATAAACTATTGATCATAAATGCATATAGTCCACCGCCAAGCACCACATGGTGAAAGGAGGAGCTAGATAGTAAACGAGAAGGTCTTATAACAATAATGAGAGAGATCATAGCGAGAGCGGATACCGATAGTTCTAAACTGTTGATAGTCAGCGACTTCAACTTGAAATCCATAGACTGGGAAGCATATGAAGCTAAAACAGAAGATTTTTTGACCTGTAAATTTGTAGACCTCATCCTGGAAACATTCTTGTATCAACATGTTAAACAAGCTACGAGGATGAAGGAAGGGGACGTTCCCTCCATGCTAGATTTGATATTCACCAGGAAGGAGGAAGAAATATTTGACATTCAGTACCTTCCTCCCTTGGGTAAAAGTGACCATGTCTTTTTGGGAATAAAGTATGCAATGTGTTATAATCTGGAAGAAAATATGAAGGTTGATGAAATTGAAAAACCAGACTTTAGGAGAGGACATTATGGCAACTTTAGAAATTTTTTTAGTAAGTATAATTGGACAGACTTGTTGATAGGCAAGGAAGTGAATGAGATGTATGTCAAGTTTTGTGAAATATATGATAAAGGCACAAAAAAATTTATACCAAAACAGAGATGCAGAACTAGGAAACAGGACTGGTTAAACAGAAATTGCGAGAGGGCCAGAGACCAAAAGACACAAAAATGGAATCAATACAGGAAGAGGCCAAACCCTCAAACATACCAGCGATACAAAGATGCGAGAAACAACTACACGGCAGTGAGGAGAGAGGCAGAAAGAAATTTTGAAAAAGGGATTGCAGACAAATGTAAAACAAAACCAGGTCTATTCTATAAATTCATAAACAACAAATTGCAGGTAAAGGATAATATTCAGAGGTTGAAAATGGGAAATAGATTCACGGAAAATGAAAAGGAAATGTGTGAAACATTAAACGAAAAGTTCGAAAGTGTGTTTGTACAAAATGAAATCTTCAGGGAACCAGATCCAATAAGAATTCCAGAGAACAACATAGAGCACATAAAGGTGTCTAGAGACGAAGTGGAAAAAAATACTCAAGGAGCTAAATAAGAACAAAGCAGTTGGTCCAGATGGAGTTTCACCATGGTTCTGAGAGAATGTGCACCTGAGCTCAGTATTTCACTTCAACTGATTTTTCAGGCATCCCTGTTTACAGGAGTTGTAGCTGTTGTGTGGAAAAAGGCTAACATAGTTCCAATCTACAAAAGTGGAAGCAGGGAAGACCCCCCTTAATTATAGACCAGTATCCTTGACAAGTGTAATAGTCAAAATATTGGAAAAAATAATTAAAACTAAATGGGTAGAACACCTGGAGAGAAATCATATAATATCAGACAGACAGTATGGTTTTCAGTCTGGAAGATCCTGTGCATCGAATTTACTCAGTTTCTATGATCGAGCCACAGAGATTTTACAGGAAAGAGATGGTTGGGTTGACTATATCTATCTGGACCTAAAAAAGGTTACGACAGAGTTCCACATAAGAGGTTGTGCTGGAAACTGGAAAATATTGGAGGGGTGACAGGTAAGCTTCTAACATGGATGAAAAATTTCCTGACTGATAGAAAAATGAGGGCAGTAATCAGAGGCAATGTATCGGACTGGAGAAATGTCACATGTGGGGTACCACAGGGTTCAGTTCTTGCACCAGTGATGTTTATTGTCTACATAAATGATCTACCAGTTGGTATACAAAATTATATGAACATGTTTGCTGATGATGCTAAGATAATAGGAAGAATAAGAAACTTAGATGATTGTCATGACCTTCAAGATTACCTGGACAAAATAAGTATATGGAGCACCACATTTGCAAATGGAATTTAATGTTAATAAATGCCATGTTAACCCTTTAACTGTGCAACGTGCCTGCAGGCCCAGACTTCGGGTGCGCAACGCGCTTCCGGGTGTTTTTATTTTTCACGTGCCATTCAAAACTCCCGCGGCTACATGGGGTTCACATCAGCTTCCTCAGGGCTCTTGTAAACAGACGCCATCTTTAAAAAAAATCATGGTCCACATTGCCGGGTGTCAGAGCCTCAGTAGTGAGTGAGCAACCAAGGCTGGCGCTCGCATCATGAGCGCACAGCACTGCTGTTCAGCGTGTGACCACAGCATCGCCTAATATTGTCAAAATATATATATAATCTGTTTTATTTAGCCATGATAGTATTATAGAAGAGCCCGAGTGTGATAATGACTGGGTACAATGTTCAAATATCAGTGATTCAATGCTGTTCGTGATGTTCACAGCGCTAGCCACAGCACCACAGCATTATTTCGTCCATCTAGGAATCTTCAAACGACTTTTTAGGTTCCTTTTCAAAATAAACTTGTGGTCAATTATTCATTTACAGGAATTAGTGACCAGGATTGTGGTTATAATTAGCATTGTGCGTAGGAAGGAGGAATTTTGGTGAGGGAGGAAGGGAGAGAATTGAGGTAGCCTCACTGTGTGGCAGTAACTTTTGTTTTGCTCACCATACTAGCTTCGTGGTTCGCTATGGGGAACACACATGTACATGGGTATATATAGTGTGTGTGAATAGTGTAATAACAGCACCAGGAGTATGTTGTGAGGAGCTATTTTGGTGAGGGAGGTGACGTCGTAATCGTGGCTTCGTCTGCTGTCTGCTGTGTGATTTGTCATGCAGTGTATGGTGGCCACTGTATTGTTTGGACACAATACCGGCTCACTTGCATAGTTCTGGTAAATAAAAATGTAGATAGGTATATATAATATGTGTATATAGTGTAATAAATACAATAACAGTATGGTGGGAGGAGCAATGTTGGCGAGTAAGACGTTGGAGTGAGGGAGGGCTGGCTGGGTGTGGCTGCTCACACTCGCGGTGTTCTGAATGTGTTGATGGTGAATGTATATAGTGTGTGACAGTGTACAGTCTGTAAATAGATTGTATATATACATAAATTAGCATGATACATAGTAAATATGTGCAACATATGTGTACACAAGTGTCATGCACGTAACAGTGTCCTCAGACAGTACGGATGTTTTACTGCTGTAATATAGTGTACGTGTTCATTATACAAAGGATTAGCACGTAAAAACAAATAAAATGCATTTGGAACTGTGCGCAAAAAATGAACGAAAATATATTCGCGGCAACTCGCGCGCCCCGCCCCGGGCGCCCCACCGCCCCTGGGAGCTTACTGCACTGGCGAATGGGGAATGGTGACGTCACGTGCCAACTTACGGACCCTATAGCAGCCAAAGTAAGTACAAGTTCAAAATTTTTTTGACATACCCATACTGGTGGAAGGGTTTTTGACATTTTAAAAAAAGAAAAGAATTTTTTCAAGATAATTTATTTCCTGCTCTCTGGGGGGTGTCATATTTATAGGCTGCTCAGTTAAAGGGTTAAGGAATGTGGAATAGGAGAACATAGACCCCACGTAACCTATATATTATGTGAGAAATCTTTAAAGAATTCTGATAAAGAAAGAGATCTAGGGGTGGTTCTAGATAGAAAACTATCACCTGAGGACCACATAAAGAACGTTGTGCGAGGAGCCTATGCCACGCTTTCTAACTTAAGAATTGCTTTTAAATACATGGATGGCGATATACTAAAGAAATTGTTCATGACTTTTGTTAGGCCAAAGCTAGAATATGCAGTGGTTGTGTGGTGCCCATATCTTAAGAAGCACATCAACAAACTGGAAAAGGTGCAAAGACATGCTACTAAGTGGCTCCCAGAACTAAAGGGCAAGAGCTATGAGGAGAGGTTAGAGGCATTAAATATGCCAAAAATAGAAGACAGTAGAAAAAGAGGTGATATGATCACTACGTACAAAATAGTAACAAGAATTGATAAAATCAATAGGGAAGATTTCCTGAGACCTGGAACTTCAAGATCAAGAGGTCATAGATATAAACTAGCTAAACACAGATGCCGAAGAAATATAAGAAAATTCACTTTCCCAAACAGAGTGGTAGACGATTGAAACAAGTTAGGTGAGGTGGTGGTGGAGGCCAAGACCGTCAGTAGTTTCAAAGCGTTATATGACAAAGAGTGTTAGGAAGACGGGACACCACGAGCGTAGCTCTCATCCTGTACCTACACCTAGGTTAAAAAACAAAAACACAAAAAAAACACTAAGGTAATTACACACACATATACACAGTGGTACCTTGGTTTAAGAGTTTAATCTGTTTCTGGAGACAGCTCGTATTCCGAATACTCGTAATCCGAAGCTAATTTCCCTATAAGAAATAATGGGAAATGAAATAATCCGTTCCTGGATTAAGGGGCGGGAAAGGGGCGCCAGCCCTTTCGCGGTTTGCTCCATTGACGGGGCAATGGGGGGGAGGCTTGCGCTGTTCGCTCCGCCTGGTCCCACGATTCGTGGGCGTTTTGGGTCGTGTCGTTCGGCCTGCGGTGGCGTTGGGTAGCCCCACCTTTGGGGGGGGTCGAGGCTGGCAGGGCAGGTTTCTTTTCCTGCGCTCTGTCAGGTCATCTTGGAGTGGGTTCGCATGGGTGTCGTCGAAACGACTTCATCCCTCAGATGGGTTTCCTGTCTGTTTCCAGTCCCGAAACAGGACTGCATGGACCTGCGGTTCATTCTGGACTTGTCCTGTCTGAACCCCTGGATTCATTGCCCCTCCTTTTGGATGACTATGCTGTCTCGGGTTCGGCTCCTCTTGGAGCCGGGCGCTTGGATTGTGTCCGTTGACCTCCGGGACGCTTATTGGCAAGTCCCGATTCATCCGAGGTTCTGGGACTGGCTCGGTTTTGTTGTGGGGCATCTGAATTATCGCTTTCGTTGTCTCCCGTTCGGGTTGAACCTGGCACCTCGCGTGTTCACGTGCCTTACGCGGGTCGTGGTGGCCTTTTTGTGTCTTAGTATTCGGGTGTTGGCCTACCTCGACGACTGGCTGGTTTGGGCTCCCAGCCGGTCGGCTTGCTTGCTAGCCAGGGATTTGGTTCTTTCCCAGCTTGCCAGGTTCGGGTTCTTGGTGAACTGGAGGAAGTCCCATCTGGTCCCCTCTCGGGTTCGGACTTGGCTGGGTCTCATTTAGGACTCTCGGACCGCTTCTTGTCTCTCCCTCCGGAGTCTCTCCTGCGGCTGCGGTCCCGCCTTCATCTGTTTTTGGTTGGCCCTCGGGTCACCCAGTGGTTGCTCGAGGGGCTGTGCGGGAGCCTGAACTTCGCGATGGTAGTCTACCCGCCGGGTCGGGTTTGGCTTGGTCTGCTGTTCTGGTTCGTTTGGGGTCATCCCTTCTGCCTCTCGCAATCACTGGGTTTGACCCCAAGGGGCCTTGCGTCAGCTGCTGCATCGCTGGCTTCCTCTTCGGGTTTTTCCAGGTTCAGTGCCTTGGCTCCTATCTGAGCCCCTCGCTCGATGTGTACACAGATGCGTCATCTCTCGGCTGGGGCTTTGTGACCAGTGCTCACTAGGCCGGCAAGGGGCATTGGGGTCCGTCCTTCCGTCGAGCTCACAGCATGGTGCGGGAGTTTGGACTGCTCTCCGGTGGTTCATTGCATGAACCGCGGGGGTTCGATGCGGTCCTTGTCTCTTTGGGGTTGGTCGCTTCGGGTGACTCATCTGCTGAGTTCTCGGGGTTTGGCTCTCTTGGCGGTTCACGTACAGGGAGTGTCCAACGTCTTGGCCGACGGCCTGTCTCGCTGCGTTCCCCTCTCCATGGAGTGGACGGTCGACGATGCTTCCTTTCGTTGGCTTTGCCAAACCTTCGGGCGCCCCGAGGTGGACCTCTCTGCATCGGCATGGTCGAGGCGCCTTCCGGTGTATGTGGCGCCCTTCCCCGATTGTGAGGCCGTCGGAGTCGATGCCTTTCGGCTGGACTGGTCGAGGTAGGGGTTCCTGTACCTATTTCCCCCGGTTCGGCTGTTACTCCAGGTCCTGACTCGCTTGGAGACTTACCAGGGAAGAGTTGTCCTTCTGGCCCCTTGGTGGCCGGCCCAGCCTTGGTTTCAGGTGCTGCTTGCTCGGTATCCGAACCCGAGGGTTTTCCTGCGGCTCCACCTCTTTCAGCAGATCGGGCCGGTACGTCACATGGCTGGTTCGATCTTCTCCTCGAGTCTTCGTGTATGGGTTTTTTGACTCGAGTCTTCGTGTATGGGTTTTTTGACTCGAGTCTATCATCATCTTTATGGTGATCAGGTGGGCTCCTTGTGGGTGTCCCACCCGAGGGTTTCTTCTCAGCGGCAGTATGAAGTTTCCTGGTGGTCCTTTTGTTTCTTTTTGCGTCTTCGTCTTGTTAGTTCGTTGTCTGTTAGGGTGGTCTTGTCCTTTCTCTCTTGGTTGTTTCAGGACCGTCATCTTATGCCTAACACTGTTGCCTCGTATCGTGTGCCACTGGCGGAGCTGCTTCAGCTTGCCTTCGGTGTTGATGTTACGTCTGCGCCGTTTCGCAAGCTGTCGTGCTTTGTTTCACCTCCGGCCTGCTCATGCGCCGCCTGAGCCGTCCTGGTCTTTGGACAGAGTGCTCGCTTATCTTTCGTCTCCTCCTTTCGTTGTGGCCCCTTCGGTCCGGGATGTTTCTCCAAGGCTCATTTCTTGTTGGCATTAGCCTCTGGGGGTTGGGTCGGGGAGCTTTATGCTCTCCTCCGGCGCAGGGGTTTCTGCTCTTTTGGTCGTGGAGATTGTTTTGTTCGCTTACAGCCGTCTCCTTCTTTTCTGGCGAAGAATGAGACTGCTGACTACCCACTGATCCGGAAGGGTCTGTGGGTAGTTGATGCTTCATTGGTACGGCCGGGGGTGCATCATGCTTTGTGTCCGGTTGCGGCGCTTCGCCGTTATTTGTGCGCCACGGCTTCTGTGTCCGGGGACGCACTTTGGGTTGATCCGGTTTCCCTTCTTCCCTGTTTGCGGGTTCGGGTCTCCCAGGTTGTTCGCAGGGTTTTATCAAATCCAGCCAGCCTGCGGTCTATCCCCGTGCCCATGAAGTCTGTAAGTTCACGGCTCTTGCTGCCATCTTTGGAAATATGTCTTGGTCTGATATTCAGGCGCGGGGTTTTTGGCGGTCGAAAAGGGTCTAGCTGCTCGTTACCTCGTGAATGTCCCTGGGCCCCATCGGGCCTGTGTTGCTTTGGGTCGGCAGTTGAAGCCAGTTGTCTCGACTTCGAGTTGATGAGTGAGCGACGACCGCCTCCCAGGTAAGTTCCTCTTTTTTTCGTCTGTGGGTAGTTAGCTCAGTGGAGTCGACGGGGCTCCCCCCAGAAAACCAGCGTTGAATGTAATGAAACGCCATTTTCAGGGCGAGTCCCGGAGGCTCCCATGGCATCCCTCCCTCCCTCCGGTCGTTTTTTTTTCATGTTTTTGACATCCAGCCTCAGAACTGAGGTGTGGGTAGCCGGCGTGAAGGGTCTGGGGCTCCCCCCTCCCGGGGAGGGGGGAGCTGTGCAGACAGCGGCACGGCAACGTGTGACGTCACACTAGTTTGCTTGTTTTCTGTTGGGGAGTTCTATCCACTAGTTCGGCTTTTGGTAGCAATTTTAACAAGAATAGGGGTTTGTTTTGAGGCGCTTACCTTTCTGGGTGCCTGATCCGGTCGATGACAGACATAGAATGCTTCCAACCACAAGCGAGTTTCTATAGGCCATTGCTCCCCTTGCCTCTCTGAGGGGGCCCGGTTCTGGCCGTGGTCCCCGGTAGGCCTAAGAACTCCATACACATGACTGATGCCAAAGTCTGACATTAGCATATCAGCCTGGGAAGCTCCGGGGAGTCTCCGGGACTCACCCAGAAAATGGCGTTTCATTACATTCAACGCTAGTTTTATACGTAATTCAACCAAATCTACACTTCAAAACTATGTTCAAGTTATTACTTACCATTGCTGATGAATGCTGTAGGCGTATGGAAGATTGTGTGGAGGGGAGAGGAGGAGAGGAGTTACTGTTTGGAAGGGGAGTCCCCTTCCATTATAACATCAGGCAGTGAGGACCTCTCAGGGGTGCATTCTCTGGCACGTTTTGCCTGCATACCACTAGGTCCTGGTTGTTGCTCACTGCTTGATGTTCTCACAACATATGTCCATGGAAGCTTGTTTTTCCCTTTTGCGCAAGATGTCTCTGTAGTTAGGCATCACATTGTCATTGAAAAGATTAATGCAACGGCCTACTACAGCTTTCTCTGGGTGAGTCTTTTCAATAAAAGTTTGCATTTCTTTCCACATCTGACACCACTTCTTGATGTCTGCAAAAGGGACATTCGCTACTGCCTCATCCTCCTCCACTGGAGAAACATCCTCAGCTGGGTCTTCTTGCTGTTCCTTTTGAAGGGTTTGGAGTTCTTCGGTGGTCAGTTCTTCGTTGTCTTCTTCCACCAACTCCTCCACATCATCACCATCCAATTCCAAGCCCATTTGCTGGCCCAGAGTAACAATTTCCTCAACAATAGGCGCATCATTTACAGGCTCAAATCCCTCAAAGTCTAGTTCTGTCACACATTCAGGTCACAATTTTCTCCAACCAGAGATCTGGACTCTTTGAGTCACTTCTTGCCAGGCTTTGTCAACGAGTTTTAAAGAACTACAAATGTTAAAATGGTATTTCCAGAAAACTCTGAGGGTGAGGTTTGTGGTTTTCATTCACTTCAAAATATTTCTGGAAAAGTGCCCTTTCATAAATTCTCTTAAAATTCGCAATGATTTTCTGGTCCATAGGCTGAATTAGAGGAGTGGTGTTAGGAGGAAGGAACTTTACTGTAAGAAATTTATTGTATCTGTGCAACGTTTCTGCCCGAAACGCTGCGCGTACTAGTGGCTTTACAAGATTGTAAATACTGTACTATTCAATGTATTCTCACAAACCCAATGTACCTTCTTGTATATATATATATAAATAAATAACAATTCATCTTTCAAGCCTGGAGGATGAGTAGGAGCATTGTCGAGGAGAAGCAGGGCCTTGAGTGGCAAATGTTTCTCCTGCAGATATTTTTGTATGGCAGGGCATAGCACTGCATTCACCCACTCCGAAAAAAAAATCCTAGTCACCCATGCTCTTCACATCACACACATTTGATTTTTCTGTACTTTATACTGTTTGAAAACCCTTGGATTTTCAGAATGATACACTATCAAGGGTTTAATTTTCAAATTGCCACTCGCATTTGAACACAGCACAAGCGTAAACCTATCTTTCATAGGCTTGTGTCTGGGCAATGCTTTTTCCTCCTTTGTAATGTATGTCCTCTTAGGAGGCAATCTTTTTCCAGAACAGTCTTGTTTCATCACAATTGAACACCTGTTGCGATAGGTATCCCTCAGCCTCTGCAAACTCTTTAAATTCTGCAATAAATTTCTCAGCGGCTGGTTTGTCTGAGCTGGCAGCCTCCCCATGCCTCACAACACTATGAATACCGCTTCTTTTTCTAAATTTCTCTAACCATCCCCTGCTTGCCTTAAAATCTTTCTCTGCACTCGTTCCAGGTTTTTTTTTACAAGGTCTTTGTGCAATACCCAGGCTTTCTCACAAATGATGGCCTCCGAAACACTATCACCCGCTAACTCCTTGTTGTGTATCCGAATTATTAACAACTTTTCCACTTCAAGTATTTGTGGTCTTTGTTTCGTGATTGTTGATACTCCTTTTGCCACTTTGGCACTCATAATGTCCTTTTTCTTGGCAAGTATAGTGCATATTGTTGACGTGGATTTGTTGTACTGCCTACAAAGTTCAACACGTGCACCATTTTCATGCTTCCGAATGATATCTTGCTTTTCCTCTATTGTCATCCTCACATGCGATTTCTTGCCTTGAACCTTACCACTGGCTTTCTTGGGACCCATTGCGATGTATATTATAACAAATTTTATGCTCAAAGAGCAAAAACTCAGAAAATAAATGGTGAATCCTTGTGACGAATTAAGGCAGGATAGTCACTGGGCGCAAGGCACTGGTAAACTGAGTGGCGATCACCGTGCCACCATGCGCTAGGTCAGCCTGTACGCATATCAACAAACTCGTATCCTGAGGCAACCCTTGTAACCCGATACAAATTTTCCGAGCAAATCCTGCTCGTAACCCAAAAAACTCGTAACCAGGGGCGCTCGTAATCCGAGGTACCACTGTATACTAATAAATGGCCAACTATAATATATACTAGGTTAGTTAATCAGATATAGAATGCTTCCAAATGCTAGTGAGCTCGTAATGTTGATCGGAGACTCGTTGGTTCCTTTGTAGGGAGACTTGCGGAAATTTTTTTTGTTAGTTTTTTTACACGTGTTGACTGGGACAAGCTTGTCTATATAATGGGGGGGTCTCCTTCCCTCCCCCCTTCATCCCGCTTCAGGGACTTGTTCTCAGGAACGGTTCAAAATTTGTAGTTTTCGTCACTGGTAGGTGTGCGGGGTACTACATCGCTAATTATCACCTATTATAGCGGCTTGCTCTGTTCCGCCTGGTAAATTGTCCTCTTGCGGAGTTTTTCTTTTGTTTTTGTTTGTTCCTGCTTGGTGAAGGGGGGGGGGGGTTCTGCCTTGTCCTCCCCTTCTCTGTTGTTGGGATTGGTGTATATTTTCTTGTGTGTTGGTGGTATCCCCCGCTAGGCCCTCCGAGAGTGAACACGTCCTAGGAGCTCAGCTTTTAGAAGTTCGTTTGGTAGACTTGGGGGCCGGTTTACAGTACCCTGCCTGGGCTTCCCTAAGCGTGTTAAGAAGGTTACGGGTCCTGTAAAACCCTGCGGGGGGCTCCATGGTCCGATGGATGTGACCCCTTAAGTCCCCTCTCGCTTCTTGTGAGATTGAAGGTTGCTCTGTTTCCTTATTTCAGGGCGACACTCACCAGTTGTGCCTCCGCCATGCTGCCTGTTGGGTCGGTGATTCTTTTGACCCAGAGTTGTGCGACGTTTGTTGTCTGTACGTGCTTCAGTTGTTCCAAGCTCCTGAACATATGAGGGTGCAGGCAGCTGCTGCGTTGCATGCTAGATTTAGGTTGCTGCAACGCGCCAGGTTGGTTGCTGTCCCGAATGCCCCGAGACTACCACGTTTTGTTATAGGGACCCGGACTTGGGGGGTGGGAGTCGCTTTGGCTCTGGTTCCGTCCGCCCCTCCTAATCCTTCCCCTTCTGTTGTGCATCCGGTTTTCCCTGCTTGCTTCCAATTCTGAAGTGTCTGAGGGTTTCGGAGTCGGTGCAGGGTCTAGTTGGTGTTGAGACTCTGGTGGTCTCGGGGGAGTCCCCTTCTGGGATTGCGGCAGAGGCATTCGAGCCTGGTCCTCCATCCGGAGCATCTGGGTCTGACCAGTGGGCCCCCCTTCACTCCTGCTTTTTTGGCGGCTCGCGCTATTACTTTAGAAGCAGGGGGTTTGGAGACTGGCTCGGCTCCGGGTCCTCAGGGCGAGGTTACCAGGGCGGGGGTAGGGGTTGACTTGGGAGCCTTGGGCCTCGTTGGTCCCCGCCTGGGTTTTTCTACCCTCAGAACAGGGCTTGGTGTTACAAGGAGAGGAGTTCTCTTTCGCTCCCTCCTTGTATGAGTTGGATTTGGTGTTTACCCCTCCCCAGGTTTGGTTCTGTGATCCCTTAGGTTTTTCAATCCCATCCTTCCGGAGGCTTTCGGCTTACTGCGTTCCATCACAAGTGGTGCTGGAAGCCCTTGCGGTTTACTCCTGTGCGACCCAGATTATGCTTTTGTGATGGATCCGTGTACGGATCTTCGTGTCAGTACCGGGTTTTTAATGAAGCTCTGGAGTCGTCCTGGTTGGCAGACTGCCTGCTCTTCTCTTTGGAGGCTTGGCACATGTTCTGTCGGTCCCGCGCACTTGAGTGAAGGGATACTCAGACGGCGTTGCAGGTTTTCCTGGGGGGGCGACTTCAAACATCTCGATGCTTGTTTGTTCGCCTATGCCCTTCGGCGGGATGTGGGTGTGATGCAGCTTCGGCCCTGCGTTTCTTTTCCCTCCTCGTGCTGTCCTTGGATTAGCTTGAGTGGGATGTGGGGGCGCTTGGGGCCGCTGCTGGGTCAGGTGCACTGCCCTCAGCTGTGCAGGTGTCGTCTGCCTTGTTGAAGCTGTTCGCATCTGTGACGGTAAAGTGTTGGAGTGTTTGATGTTCGGCTGTCTTCAATAGCAGGGGGCAATGCCTCGTCACATTTACAGAAAAAAAAGAAACAGCTTGCCTGTTTGTCTGTGGTAAGGTAATGGGAAGACACACAAAACACAAAGTATAAACAATGAAATTTTAATTACTCTAGAAAACAAGATATGAACAAAGACAATCCTTGGCTTACGTAAAATTCAAAACAAGTCAACAAACAAAACAACATGAATAATTAATGGCGGTGAAATTTACTCTAAAATAAAATGGAGTGTAAAACAATAGTAATATTAATCAGGTGCTGAGAATACTGGCTTTAAGCTGCCACCTCCCTTAGTACACGACAGCCAGAGCTTTGTCTACCAGAGAGAGATGTCAACTCCAAAGAGCACAGAGATATTCTGAGGAGTACGGCGTGTGCTGGCCTAGACGTCGACTCAGGTAGTGGCGTTAGTGCAGGTGCGGCGACACACCAGCCAACCAGGAGCAGGCAGGCGGAGAATGAGTAGTTTGCTCGTTGACGGCGGGCGGGAGCCGGTGAGTCTGGTGGTGCAAGGTACACTTTGCTTCCTGGGCAAAACGTTTGGCGATACTGGTGGACGTATCTTCAATATAGTATCTTGTACTTGAATGACGTGAATTTTGTAGGGAAGAGCAGGCTCAATCTCTCTTGAAAGAGATTATCGTCACACGCTGCTCCTGCGGGATACGATTTCGCGGTTTTATGCTTCTCTCCTCGCATGTTGGCAGGCGGTGCTTGCTTCTTGCTTGGAATCCAGGTGTGCCCTGGCTCTTAGGTTGTCCTCGCCTTTTTGTCCGTCGTTGTGTGCAGAGTCTGCGGTGGTGCAATATCTGCAGGCGGCTTCGGTTAGTTGTCGGCCTATGTTGGACTTGTTCGTGCTCCGGGGGGGGTTTGTGGGGGGCCTTCCTGAAAACGTCGTGCCAAGGCTCGGGGTTCCTTCCATCATGGTAGGCCAATGGTGCCAGATTCGGGGCATGCACAGCCTTCGGTTCCGTCTGTTTCCGGTAGGCGTGGGGATTGCCCCGTGCGCCGCTTAGGTTCTCATGTGGTGCGTCAGCCCTTTTGCGGTTCATTCCATTGACGGAGCACAGGGGGGGGGGGGGGGAGGCTTGCTCTGTTCGCTCGCGCCTGGTCCCACGATTTGTGGGGGTTTCGGGTCGTTTCGTGCAGCCTGTGGTGGCGTTGGGTGGCTCCTCCTCCCTTGGAAGGCTCGGGGTTCGCGGGGTAGGCCTCTTCTCCTGCGCTCTGTCAAATCATCTCTGAGTGGGTTCTCTTAGGCATGGTCAAAACGACCTCGTCCCTCAGGTGGGTTTCCCACCTGTTTCCGGTCCCGAAATGGGACTGCGCAGACCTCCGATTCATTCTGAACTTGTCCCGTGGGTTTATTGCCCCTCCTTCAGGATGACTACCCTGTCCCAGGTCTGTCTTCTGTTGGAACCGGGCGCTGGGATCGTGTCCCTGGACCTCAAGGACGCATACTGGCACGTCCCAGTTCATTTGAGGTTCAGGGACTGGCTAGGTTCCGTTGTGGGGCGTCAAGCTTACTGCTTTCGTTGCTTTCCATTCGGCTTGAATCTGCCGCCTTGCTGGTTCACTCGCCTTACTCGGGTCGTGGTGGCCCGGCTGCATCTGTTGGGTGTTTGGGTTCTGGCCTACCTCGACGACTGGCTGGTTTATTCCCCCTGTCCACTGAATGGATGTTCGACGCCAGCTCATTCAGTTGGCTCTTCCAGACATTCAGGCCTCCGGAAGTGGATCTCTTCGCGTCGGCGTAGTCGAGGCGTCTCCCGGTATAGTGGCACTTCGACATACGATTGCCCCTACTTATGATAATTTCGAGTTAAGATATAAATTTCATCGAAAACATCGACATCCGACATCTGATGGTGTTGTCGACATCCGATGGTGTCGTCGACATCCGATGGTTTCGTCGACATCCGATATCTGTTGGTACACGTTCGGGTCGACTGAGCGCGTGGTTCCCGTTCACTCGGCCGACCTGCCTCAGTTTACTACAGCTGCCTGCATAGTGACGATCGTGCCTATAAGAAATTTCCATTTGTGGTGATTTTTTGCATTTTGAACATTAAAGTAATTATTATATATCACGCCATGAGTCCCAGGAAAGTCAGTGATAAGGATAAACATATGAAAACCTATGTAAGCAGACCATAGAGCAGAAACAAGTGTACAGAATATGTCTTCCTCAACAATTAAGAAAATGTGTGCAACATGGGAAGAATTGCAAACCTTTGCTGAAACGACTCGCCCAAATCAAGCTGCAGTATGTCGTTGCCTTAACCTATTCAATGACACTGTGATGCATCATTACCGACTAATGTTAAAAAGGGAAAACAAATGTCTCTTGACGATGCATCATTACCGACTAATGTTAAAAAGGGAAAACAAATGTCTCTTGACAAATTTGTAGTGAGACAAACAAGCACTGAACCACAACCAGGTATTCAGGCAAATACCTAGTGGTATTCAGGCAAAACGTAGGAGAGACAGTACCCCAGAGAAAACATCACCGCCTGATGTGATGATGGAAGGGGACTCCCCTTCCAAACAGTAACAACTCTCCTCCTCCCCTCATCACCATCTTCCATACGCCATCAAGAGCCCTCCATAAAGGTAAGTGAAACTTTGGTACTGTATTGTAGTTAGAAAAAAACATTGTATTCAGTTTAAAATGTATTTGTATGTTAATATTTTGGAGGGTGGGAAACGGATTAATTCAATTCCCTTTATTTCTTATGGGAAAAATCGCTTCGACTTACGATCCGTCTCTGGGAACGGATTAGCATCGTAAGTCGAGGCCCCATTGTACATGTGACGCCATTCCCTGACTGCGAGGCCGTCGGAGTCGGCACCTTTCGGCTGGACTGGGCAAGGTAGGGTTACCTATACCTCTTCCCCCCAGTTCAGCTGTTGCTCCAGGTCCTGGCACGCTTGGAGACTTACCAGGGGAGAGTTGTCCTTCTGGCTCCTTGGTGGCTGGCTCAGCCTTGGTTTCAGGCGCTGCTTGCTCAGTGTCCGAACCCGAGGGTCTTCCCGCGGCTCCGCCTCTTTCATTAGATTGATTCAACCCAGTACGAGGCTGGTTTGGTCTTCTCCTTGAGTCTTCGTGTCTGGTCTTTTTGACTCCGGTCTATCATCACTTGTATGGTGCGCAGGTGGCTTCGTTGTTGGTCTCCCTGCTGCGAGCTTCATCTCGGCGACAGTGTGAAGTTTCCTGGCGGTCCTTCCGTTTCTTCCTATCATTGTGTAGGTGTTCTTTGGTCTCGTATAGGGTTGTTTTGTCTTTTTCTTTCTTGGTTGTTCCAGAACCGTCATCTTATGCCGAATACTGTTGCCTCGTATTGTGTGGTGCTGACGGAGCAGCTTCAGCTTGCTTTTGGTGTTGATGTTACTTCTGCCCCGTTCCGCAAGCTGTCTCATGCATTGTTTCACCTCCGGCCTGCTCATGTGCCTCCTGAGCTGTTGTGATCTTTGAACTGGGTGCTCTCGGTTCTCTCTCTTCTCCTCGGTTTGTTGTGGCCCCTTCCGTTCAGGATTGTTTTTCCAAGGCATTTTTTCTGTTGGCATTGGCCTCTGAGGGTCTGGTCAGGTTGGGTCGGGGAGCTTTATGCTCTCCTCCGGCGCAGGGGTTTCTGCTTTTCTGGTCCTGGTGGTCATTTTATTTGGTTGCAACCTGGCGAAAAGTTGCAATCTTTACTGGCGAAGAATGAGATGGCTGCGTTCCGGAGGGAGCCTTGGGTCGTTGATGCTTGGTTGGTCAGGCCGGCAATCGAACACAACACATGTGTTGTGTCCGATTGTTTTTCTCAACCGTTATTTGTGTGCCATGGCTTCAGTGGCTGGGGATGTGCTGTGGGTTGACCCGGTTTCTTTTCCTCCCTGTTCCCGAGATCGGGTCTCTCAGGTCATCCGCAGGGTTATTAAGTCTAGCCAACCTGCGATTTATTCCCTTGCCCACGACGTTCGCAAGTTTGCTGCTTTGGCTGCCGTCTTTGGCAACATGTCTTAGGCTGACATTCAGGCCCGGGGTTTTTGGAGGTCGAACAGGGTCCTGGCAGCTCACTACCCAGTGAATGTCCCTGGGCCCGGTCGGGCCTGTGTTGCATTGGGTCGGCAGTTGTAGCCAGTTTTCTTCTTGACTTCGTCTTGAGGATTGAGGACAGACCGCTTCCCGGGTAAGTCCCTGTTTTTTTTATCTTTGGGTAGTTAGCTCCGGGAAGCCGACAGGGCTCCTTCCAGAAAACCAGCGTTGAATGAAATGAAACCCCATTTTCTGGGCGAGTCCCGGAGGCTCCCCAGCATACCTCCCTCCCCCTGGTCGGCGGTGTTTTTCGCGTATTTTGACATTCAACCTAAGAACTGAAGGTTGGTTTGCCGGTGCAAGGGTCTGGGGCTCCTCCTTCCCCTTCCCAGGGAGGGGGGGGTTGCACAGACAGCGACGCTGCAACATGATGACGTCATGCTTGTTTGCTAATTTTCGTTTGAGGAAGCTCTGTCCACTTGTTCGGCTTTCGGTAACAATAGTTACACCAGAATAGGGGGTTTGTTTTAGGGCGCCTACCTCCCTGAGTGCCTGTCCTGGTCGATGGCAGACATAGAATGCTCCCAACCACATGGGGGTTTCTATAGGCTATTGCTCCTTGTACCTTTCTGAGGGGGGGCCAGGTTCTGGCTCGTGGTCCCCAGTAGGCAAGAACTCCAAGCACATTGACTGATGCCAGATAGTTCTACATATCCATTCAGCCTGGGATAGCTCTAGGAAGCCTTCGGGACTCGCCCAGAAAATGGCGTTTCATTACATTCAAAGCTGGTTGTTTTGGGGGAAGGATTCAAATTAGGAGGTGAGCATACTATATGTGGATGTATTATAATAATAGTGCATGCATTTTTAGTTATTGGTCTCTAAATGAAACCTGTGTTATGACAAACTCATTATGCTAAAACTTTAGTTATACATAGGAGTTGACTGTAGTTTAATAAGTTCCATAGTGAATTATGATGATGGTCAGTGAAAATGTTTTCTTTTGTGACCATTATATTATAATTAATTTGTTACTACATTGAAGATACCATATGCTATATATTGAGACAGGTTTTGTTGGTGTTACAGGAAAACCACCTCAAAAAACACATGCACAGCCACGACCTGTCCCTACACACCTGTCCCTACTGTCATGCATATTTCAAGAAGCCCTTCAACCTCAAGCAGCATATTAAGAAGCATGAAAGTAAGTCTTTATTCAAAAGTAGAGGAGTATATGAATTGTTTGCAAAATGTTAATTGTTTTTCTTTGTGTGGGAGCCCCGTCTGCTCGCTGGAGCTATCGGACTGATATTAGCTATCAGTAGCTAATAGTAAAAAAGTAAAGTAAAAAGTCTGGGGCTTCATTCTCATGGAGTTCGAGCCTACCAGCGACCACAATCCAGAATCTGGGGCCAGATTCACGAAGCAGTTACGCAAGTACTTACAAACCTGTCCAGTTGCGGCTTTACGCCGTTACCTGTACACCTCGGCTTGTGTGTCCAGGGATGCCCTGTAAGTTGAACCGTTGTCCCTCGTTCCTTGTTCCAGGGCTCTGGTTTCTCAGGTTGTCCTCAGAGTTATTAAGTCTAGCCAGTCTACGATCTACCCTCGCGCCCATGATGTTCGGAAGTTCGCAGCTCTTGCTGCTGTGTTTGGGAACATGTCACGAGCTGACATTTGGTCGTGGGGGTTTTGGAGGTCGAACAGGGTCCTGGCTGCCCAATAACTTGTTAATTAATGTGCCGATTTTTCAGCGGTTTTGTGTTGTGTTGCGTGGGCGGTTGCAGCCAGTTGTCTCGTCTTTGTCATGAGTCCCACGGTGCGGCTGCCTCCCAGGTAAGTCCCTCTTTTTCCTGCCCTTTGGGTAGGGAACCAACAGGACTCCCCCCACAGAAAACCAGCATTGAATGTAATGAAATGCCATTTTATGGGTATAGCCCTGGAGGCTCCCTTGCACCCTCCCTCCCTCCGGTCGGCGGTTTTGTTCCATTTGTCAGTCTTCAAACTAGCGGTCCGGGTGGTGGGTGGTGTTTCGGCGCACACGAGTGACACATGTTATGATGACTTGTTGCTTGTTATCTTGTTTTCCTTGGGGGGAGACATTTTAGCCTCTGTTCGGTCTCCGGTTGCAGTTTTCTTAAAAGTTGGCGTCTGTTTTGGGGCACCTACCTTTTTGGGGTGTCTAATCCCGGTCAATGACAGACACGACTACTAGCACACAAGGGAGTTTCATAGGCCATTGTTTTCTGCGCATCTCTGAGGGGACTAGGCTCTGGCTTGTGGTCACTGGTAGGTTCAAACTCCGTGAGACTGAAGCCCTAGACAAATAGAGCTAATATCAGTCCGATAGCTCCTGGGAGGCTCCGTGGCTCTACACAAAAAATGGTGTTTCATTACATTCAACGCTGGTTTTATTAAATGAATTTTTCATGATTTCAGCTAACCCCTTCATTCTAGTTATGCATCTAATCCTTGATTCTAGTTAGGAAGTTGTCCTTGCCCAAATAACTATCTAAAGTTTTATACAGTTCCCATTGTCAGTGAGGTTTAGTTTCAGCCACAAAGGAAAAAAATTATAAAATATTAATAATGAGCATGAGTAGTGGTAGGTTGATGAAAGACTGGGAATGAAAATAGTGCTGAGAATCATCTCCAGCTTTCTCCATAAATTTGAACACAGAAGTTCAGCACAATATTCTTTTTGAACTTTGTTTTCATAAAGGTTAATAAGTTTTTGAGACTCATGGGTGTCATCTCTAAATTATGACTTCCAAATTTAATGTATTTATGGCACAGCTATGCTTGTGAAGTTCAACATTTTCTTGTTTTTATTAACTTTAATTAATTTGTATTAAGTGTCCCTGATAAATATTTTTTAGGTCTGTGTGACTCTTGCTGTTTCAGACAAGGAACTCTGCAGTCATGCTGTAGAATTCATCCTATAGAGTAGGTTTATTTCAAGTAATACTTCCATCATGGCATTCAACTCTGTGAATGCTGCTTCAATTTTTCCCCTTGAAACAATTTTTTGTGGAAAAAAATAGAATGTTTTCTTAGACATAATTTTGTTAAGAATATCAACCAGGATTTGGTTCCTACCCTGCATATCTGTATTCAGTTCATCTAGGTAATGAATGATATCACATACATAGGGAGCCTGGCAGACATGTTTCTTCTCATAAAGATAAATTTAGATTTCAGCTATTTAATAAACTCTTGCAAAAAAAATTCTTGAAAGACCCAGCAAACTTTTCATTGGATGAATAGGTATTGGTGTTCAGATCCCATTTCCTTCCACATCTTTGGAGATGCCTTCAAGTGTGAAATACATAAAAAGCTCATGCTTTTTATGTATTTCACAATTAGGTTGGCATCTTTGAGAAATGAGCAGATCTCGAGCTGCATTTCTTGGATTATTTGAGTTTTTTGATGCAGAAAGCAGGGAAATCGAGACAATGCTAAAATTTATATCCTTAACCCTTGAATGGCACAATAGATACATGTACATGGGAAGTAACTGTCAGGGAATGGCGCACATCGTACATATACTATTGAGGGTCTCACACTCGATATTAAATGCCCCCCAAGGGATATGGGCAGTTATAGTCCAGCCACGGCCGATAGTAAACAGACGCCATCTTGGAAAAAAATTGTGGGTAACATTCCCGGGTGTGAGAGCCTCAGTACTGAGTGAACAACCAAGGCTGGCACACGCAGCATGAGCTAAGAGCACTGCTGTTCAGCTTGTGATCACAGCATCACCTAAAAATGTCTAAATATATATGTACCTGCTATTATTTAGTGAAGATAGTATTACATAAGACCCCCTGACTGTGATAAAAATGACCAGGATTCTGATAACAGGACTGTGGTGATAATTAGCACTGTGCATAGTATGGTGGGAGGAGTAAACTTGGTGAGGGAGGGAGGTAGCATTGTCTGCTGACTCTTTGTGGTCACCTGTTAATGTCTTGACTCACCATGCCAACTTAAAACACTTTGGCTCACCGCGCACACAAGACCCGCATTGTCCCGGGTGGGTCTTGGCGTTTCACGGGAGCGTGCGGTAATTCTGAAAAGTGTGTACTCTCTTCAATTTTGTCACCTCAATTTTCGTCCTAGATTTTTCAATTTGGTATCATTGTGTTCGCAATAGAATTCTCTACACGACTAAAGACATATAAAGTCCAAAAGCCCTGCTTACCATCCACAACAAACAGAGAAAGTGAGTGCGTGTTACCTGGGAGCACATAAGAGCTATAAAATGTATACACTCCTTTCATGTTTGTCACCTCAATTCCTGTCCTAGGGCTTTCATTTTGGTATCATTGTGTTCGCAATAGAATTCCCTTGCAGCATGCCTCCTGCGTGACCCGGATTATACCTCGGAGATAGATCCCTCGGAATTTAGGTTTGGGACTTCGTTCCCTTTCTGGCTCCGTTACGAGGTTTCGGAGTCTTTCTGGCTTGATGACTGTGCCTTGTTTGTTTTAGATTCCTGGCATTCCTTCTGTCGTTTCCGCGCGCTGGAGTGGTGGGAAGCTTCCACGGTGGTTCAGGTTTTCCTGGGGGGTGATCTTGAGTACCTGAACGAGTGCTTGTTTGCCCCTGCCCTTCCACGTGATGTTCAGCTCCATGTGCAGGTTCCCTCCCTTTCGGCGGCGCTTGTTGCGGAGGACCTGCGCGTCTGGGGCCTTTTGGCTTTGGCCTTGCAGTTCTTTTCCCTTCTAGAGCTGTCCTTGGATTGGCTCGTGGAGGATGTGAGGGCGTTTGGGTCCGTCCCTGGGTCCAGTGCCTTGTTCTCGCCGGCTCGCTCGTCTGCCTCCTTGTTGAAGCTTTTCGCGTCAATTTTGCGGGATGCAGTTTCCCTGTTCTATGCTTCCCGGCTCGCGTGTCGGCAGGCGGTGCTGGGTTCCTCCGTGGAATCTGCTTGGGCCCTGGCTCTTGGGTTGTCGTCGCCTTTTTGTCCTCTTCCGTTTGAGGCGTCTGCCATGGGGCAGTTTATCCAGGCTGCTCCGTCTGCTTGTTGTCCAATGTCAGACTTGCTGGTCCTCCGGTGGTCCTGTGGGGGGTCTTCCCGGAGGGGTCGTGCCAGGGCTCGGGGTTCCTCTTGTAGTGGTAGGCCACTGGTGTCATGTTCGGGTTCGGTTCCTTCAGACCCGCCCTCGTCTGGTCGGCGCGGTGATCGCTCTGTGCGGGGTTCTGGGTCTCGTAAGGGGCGCCAGCCCTTCCGCAGTTTGCTCCATTGACGGGGCGATGGGGGGGGGGGGAAAGCCTGCGCTGTTCGCTCACGCCTGGTCCCACTATTCGTGGGCGTTTTGGGTCGTGTCTGTCGGCTTGCAGTGGCGTTGGGTGGCCCCCCCCCCCTTTAGGGGGGTCGGGGCTGGCATGGCAGGTTTCTTCCCCTGCGCTTTGTCGGGTCGTCTTGGAGTGGGTTTGCTTGGGCGTGGTTGAAACGACAACATCCCTCAGATGGGTTTCCCGTTTGTTTCCAGTCCCGGAACAGGACTGCGCGGACCTGCGGTTCATTCTGGACCTGTCCCGTCTGAACCCCTGGGTTTATTGCCCCTCCTTTCGGGTGACTACACTGTCCCAGGTTCGGCTCCTCTTGGAACTGGACACTTGGATGGTGTCCCTGGACCTCCGGGACGCTTATTGGCACGTCCCGATTCATCCGAGGTTCTGGGACTGGCTCGGTTTTGTTGTGGGGAGTCTAAGTTACCACTTTCGTTGTCTCCCGTTCGGGTTGAACCTGGCACCTCACATGTTCACACACCTTAAGCGGGTTGTGGTGGTCCATTTGCGTCTCTTTGGTGTACGGGTGTTGGCCTACTTCGACAACTGGCTGGTTTGGGCTCCCAGCTGGCTGGCTTGCTTGCTAGCCAGGGATTTGATTCTTTCCCAGCTCGCCATGTTCGGGTTCTTGGTGAACTGGAGGAAGTCCCATCTGGTCCCCTCTCAGGTTCGGACTTGGCTGGGTCTTATTTGGGACTCTCGGACCGCTTTCTTGTCTCTCCCAGGGAGCCGAGCGAACAGCACGCTGGACTTGTGATCCTGTGGTCCTGGGTTCGATACCAGGTGCCGGTGAGAAACAATGGGCAGAGTTTCTTTCACCCTATGCCTCTGTTACCTAGCAGTAAAATAGGTACCTGGGTGTTAGTCAACTGTCATGGGCTACTTCCTGCGGGTGGAGGCCTGGTCGAGGACCGGGCTGTGGGGACACTAAGGCCCCGAAATCATCTCAAGATAACCTCCCTCCGGAGTCTCTCCTGTGGCTGCGGTCCCGCCTTCGTCTGTTTCTGGTGGGCCCTCGGGTCACCCGGCGGTTGCTTGAGGGGGCTGTACGGGAGCCTGAACTTCGCGATGTTAATTCTACCCGCCGGGTTGGGTTTGGCTTCGTCGGCTGTTTTGGTTCCTTCGGGGTCATCCCTTCCGCCTCTCGCGATTGCTGGGTTTGACCCCCGGGGAGCCTTGCATCGGCTGCTACATCACTAGGTTCCTCTTCGGGTTTTTCGGGGTTCAGTGCCTTGGCGCCTACCCGAGCCCTCGCTCGATGTGTTCACGGACGCTTCGTCTCTCGGCTGGGGTTTTGTGACCAGTGCTCACCAGGCCGGCCAGGGGTGTTGGGTTCCATCCTTCCGTCGAGCCCACAGCACAGTGCGGGAGTTCGCAGCGGTGTGGTCTGCTCTTCGGAGGCTTCGGGTCGCCCGCTAATCGACGATTCGGCTCCATTTGAATTGCTCTCCAGTGGTTCATTGCCTGAACCACTGGAGGTTTGATGAACCATGGGGGTTTGATGCGGTCCTTGGCTCTTTGGGGGCTGGTCGCTTCGGGTGACTCATCTGCTGAGTTCTTGTGGTTTGGCTCTCCTGGCAGTTCACGTGCGGAGAGTGTCCTACGTCTTGGCTGACGGCCTGTCTTGCTTTGTTCCCCGCTTCACGGAGTGGACGGTTGACGACGCTTTCTTCCGTTGGCTTTGCCAAACGTTCGGGCTCCCCGTGGTGGACCTCTTCGCGTCCGATTGGTCGAGGAGCCTTCCCATGTATGCGGTGCCCTTCCCCGATCGCGAGGCCGTCAGGTTCGATGCCTTTCGACTGGACTGGTCGAGGTGAGGGTTCCTGTACCTCTTTCTCCCGGTTCAGCTGTTACTACAAATCCTGACTCGCTTGGAGACTTGCCAGGAGAGAGTTGTTCTTCTGGCCCCTTGGGGGCCAGCCCAGCCTTGGTTTCAGGTGCTGCTTGCTTGGTGTCCGAACCCGAGGGTTTTCCCATGGCTCCGCCTCTTTCAGAAGATCAGGTCAGTACTTCATGTGGCTGGTTCGATCTTCTCCTCGAGTATTCGCGTATATTTTTTTGACTCGAGTCTATCACCATCTCTATGGTGATCGGGTGGCCTCCTTGTTGGTGTCCTACTTGCGGCTTCTTCTCGGCAGCAGTATGACGTTTTCTGGCGGTCCTTCTGTTTCTTTTTGCGTCTCCGTTGTTTTAGTTCGCTGTCAGTTAGGGTGGTCTTGTCCTTTCTCTCTTGGTTGTTTCAGGACCGTCATCTTATGCCTAACACTGTCGCCTCGTATCATGCGTCGCTGGCGGGGCCACTTCAGCTTGCTTTCGGTATCCATGTTACGTCTGCACCGTTTTGCAAGCTGTCTCATGCAGTGTTTCACCTCCGGCCTGCTCATGCGCCGCCTGAGCCGTCCTGGTCTTTGGACAGAGAGCTCGCTTACCTTTTGTCTCCTCGTTTCGTCGTGGCCCTTTCGGTTCAGGATTGTTTTTCCAAGGCTCTTTTCTTGTTGGCATTAGCCTCTGGGGGTTGGATTGGGGAGCTTCATGCTCTCCTCCGGCGCAGGAGTTTCTGCTCTTTCGGTCGTGGCGATTGTTTTGTTCACCTGCAGCCGTCTCCTTCTTTTCTGGCGAAGAATGAGACTGCTGCATTCCAGAAGGGTCCGTGGGTGATTGGTGCTTAGTTGGTACGGTCAGGGGTGCATCATGCTTTGTGGCCGGTTGTGGTATTTTGCCTTTATTTGAGCGCCACGGCTTCTGTGTACGGGGACGCGCTTTGGGTTGATCCGGTTTCCCATCTTCCCTGTTTGCAGGTCGGGTCTCCCAGGTCATTCGCAGAGTTATCGAATCCAGCCAGCTTACGGTCTATCCCCATGCCTATGACGTCCGTAAGTTCGCGGCTCTTGCTGCTGTCTTTGGGAGCATGTCTTGGTCTGACATTCGGACGCGGAGTTTTTGGCGGTCGAACAGGGTCCTGGCTGTTGTTAACTCTTGAATGTCCCTGGGCCCCATCGGGCCTGTGTTGCTTTGGGTCGGCGGTTGCAGCCAGTTGTCTCGACTTCAAGTTGACGAGTGAGCGACGACCGCCTCCCGGGTAAGTCCCTCTTTTTCCGTCTGTGGGTAGTTAGCTCTTGGGAGCCGATGGGGCTCCCCCCAGAAAACCAGTGTTGAATGTAATGAAATGCCATTTTCTGGGTGGGTCCTGGAGGTTCCCCGGCATCCCTCCATCCCTCTGGTTGGTGGTTTTTCGTGTTTTTGACATCCAGTCTCAGAACTGAGGTGTGGGTAGCCAGCGTGAAGGGTCTATGGCTCCCCCTTCCCCCTCCCGGGAAGGGGGGAGCTGTGCAGACAGCGGCGCGGCAACGTGTGACGTCATACTAGTTTGCTCGTTTTCTGTTGGGGAGTTCTATCCACTAGTTCGGCTTTTGGTAGCAATTTTAACCAGAATTGGGGTTTGTTTTGGGGCGCTTACCTTTCTGGGTGCCTAGTCCGGTCAATGACAGACATAGAATGCTTCCAACCACACGGGGGTTTCTATAGGCTGTTTCTCCCCTTGCCTCTCTGAGAGGGCCCGGTTCTGGCCGTGGTCCCCGGTAGGCCTAAGAACTCCATACTCATGTCTTATGCCAAAGTCTGACATTAGCATATCAGCCTGGGATAGCTCCAGGGAGTCTCCGGGACTCGCCCAGAAAATGGCGTTTCATTACATTCAACGCTGGTTTTTTGGATAGGCGGTTTCCAGATTAGAGGGTGTCTACAGTATTAAGTTATTGTGGTTTGTCATCATTAAAAACTAACATTACTCTGTAATTCTCTGCAGTCACAGATTTTGAATTTTTCACATGAACTAAGAATAAAAATGTTCCCAGGCCAGAGTCTTGAGGAATACCACTCATCGCATTCCACTAGCTTGACTTCTGAATGTGAACCTTTCTTTTCTGTATATCAGGTACTCCATTATTCATTTCAGAGTCCGAGCACTTTAAAAATCGATATATTTTGACCAAAAATAAAAATTCTATAAAAAAAGGTAAAAATCTCGTAGCTTCTGGCATAATGTTCATGGAAATCTTATATCGTAATGTTAAATAATAATTTTTTATGAATAAATAACTACCCCTCCTGCCCACTTCTGACAAGGCAACAATTGTGGACAATTTTGTGCTGGGGGGGGGGGGGGGCTCCCAAGCACAAAATTGTCTGCAATTGTTGCTTTGTCACCTTGGGCGTGTTTGTTGTCAAGTTGCATCTGGGGCAGGTTTTGGGGTTCATGAAAAGCATATTTGTTATCTACTTTCTCTCTGAATATTCTTTGGTGTGTGTGTGTGTATATATATCGCATCAGTATTTCACGAGACAATTTTAAAAATTGACCTGCCTTCACTGTGGCAAATCATAACCAGAGGAGAGAGTAATCTTGCTTTAAGGAGCAACTGATTGTACTGCTCAGAAAATTATTCGTGTACTCAAAATTTAACCTTTTCAGATTGCAAGTACGAATGCACCCAGTGTCAGAGAGTGTTCACGGATAAGTCAACTTTGCTTTGTCACATTAGATCACAACATGAAAAAAGGTAAGAAAATTATTTTTAAAAATTTGGATAATTTATGAAAGTCAATATGTGACATTTGATTTTATTTAGGGCATGGAATGGCCATAAAAATGAAATTTCTAAGGAAAACAAGTATTCAGTTTCATAATCTGGTGAGATATAATTAGGAGTCATAAAATGTATGGGCTGTGAGTTTTATCTATGGGCTTGAGAAAAATGGAGCTACTGTATTTATCAAAAGAAAAAATGGAAATTAAAAATTTAGTGAAGACTCGACAGAATAGGAAAAAAATGATTTAAGTGAAATCACAGAAATTAATACTTATGTTTCCAATAATGCATTCATGCATCATCCATTACATCTGCTTCACACATAAGCTTCACATGACGTGGGAAGAGAGAAGGAAGGCTGCAGAAGCAAGAAAGCGATGCAAAGAAAGTGATCAGGATGGGGAAAGCCACAGGACTCGGCTCAGTACAGTATCCACTTGATTTAAAGACCTCTTATTTACTGTTTCGCCGGTTCAAATAGCCGATTTTTAGATCGTTAACTGGGGCCTTATTTACCGAGTCATTGGGCCATTAAATTCGGAATATGGTATTGAGTTTACAGAGTCCAGTACGCATTAAACTGGAGGCCACTATTGTGTTGTGACAACCTTGCCTTCTCTCTAGGCCAGAGGTTACATTTTTCTTCACAGATTTCACTGCTTCTGTTATGCAGCATCTACTCAGAGCTAGTCACAGTCACAACCAGTCAGAGGCAACCATGGTCAAGTCACAGTCAGGCTGTGCAACCTGCTTTCGCACAAGACAGCACATATATGACTTATTGCTTAGTCACTTTTGCTTATAATTAAGTACACATGTGACATATTCCAAGCCATATTTGTTTTCAAGGCACTAACTTTTCCTCTGTTTTATTAAACAATAGAGATTTTATACAAAATTTGACAAGATCCTGAGTTACTTTACAATTTATTTAAATATTTTAGTTTTGTTTTATTATTTTTATAAAACTGTAATATCAATATAGGTATAGGTTCAGTACTAATTGTAATATCTTAACATACTAAGAAGGTCAGGTTAGGTTGTGGTTTTCTATTCAGCTTTTCAAGATAAACTCAATATTCACAATAAATTAGTATGTCACATATGCACTTATTCATAAGTAAGATATTAACTATAAGCAAGTGCAAGAACGGGTTGCAGGCAGGCATTCACAGTCACAAGTCAGTCAGTCATAACCAATCAAAGGCAGTTAGGCATTCATAGTCATAGTAGCAATCAGTCACAGTTTGTAAACAATATGAGTGATGATGTTGACTAAACACCAACATTATTTACTCACAAACACAAAACCTTCTAGTATATAAATAAATAAATAAAGCTGTCAGGCAGGGCAGTCTGCCCCCAAGGCCATCAGCTGGTGGGAAGGTAGCCTAGCCATATGGTATTAATCCCGCTCAGACCGTCTACACGCGGCTCGAGGGGTGGGGGATATATCTGGGAGGGTCTGGTGGGGGATGGGGAAGCTATAAGCCAGTCTGTGGTTGTCCACCCACCTGCCTGCCACTATGCCAGTCACCCACCACTACGACAAAGTCACTGAGGCATTAGAAGAAAAACAGAATGCTGATGTGATATACACGGACTTCGCAAAGGCTTTCGATAAATGTGACCATGGCGTGATAGCACACAAAATGAAGTCAATGGGAATAACCGGTAAAGTAGGACGCTGGATACTCAGTTTTCTGTCAAACAGGACTCAGCGAGTAACGGTCAACCATATAAAATCTAGTCCAAGTGCAGTTAAAAGCTCTGTACCTCAGGGTACAGTCCTTGCACCGCTGCTTTTCCTTATTCTCATATCAGATATAGACAAAAATACAAGTCACAGCTTCGTATCATCCTTTGCAGATGACACAAAAATCAGTATGAAAATTATCTCGGCTGAAGACATTGAAAAACTTCAAGCTGATATTAATAAAATTTTCGACTGGGCATCAGAAAATAACATGATGTTTAACAGTGATAAATTCCAGGCACTCAGGTACGGTAAAAATGAGGACCTAAAACATAATACAGAGTACAAAACACAATCAAATGTACCCATAGTAGGAAAACAGCATGTAAAGGATTTGGGAATAATAATGTCTGACGACTTAACGTTTAAGGAGCATAACCAAGCAAATATTGCGACAGCCAGAAAAATGATAGGATGGATTATGAGAACTTTCAAATCCATGGATCCCATCACAATGGTTGTACTCTTCAAGTCACTTGTGTTGGCCCATCTTGAGTACTGCTCAGTACTCGCTTCCTCCTTCAGAGCAGGAGAGATTGCTGAAATAGAGGGAATACAGAGAACATATACGGCACGCATAGACGCAATAAAGCACCTAAATTATTGGGATCGTCTCAAAGCCCTCCAAATGTACTCACTAGAAAGAAGACGAGAGAGATATCAAATAATATACACCTGGAAGATACTGGAGGGCCAAGTACCAAATCTACACAGTAAAATAACAACGTACTGAAGTAAACGATATGGAAGAAAATGCTGAATAGAACCAGTGAAGAGCAGAGGTGCCATAGGCACAATCAGAGAACACTGTATAAACATCAGAGGTCCGCGTTTATTCAATGTCCTCCCAGCAAGCATAAGAAATATTGCCGGAACAACTGTGGATATCTTCAAGAGGAAACTAGATTTATTCCTCCAAGGAGTGCCGGACCAACCGGGCTGTGGTGGGTATGTGGGCCTGTGGGCCGCTCCAAGCAACAGCCTAGTGGAGCAAACTCTCACAAGTCAAGCCTGGCCTCGGGCCGGGCTTGGGGAGTAGAAGAACTCCCAGAACCCCATCAACCAGGTATCAACCAGGTATCACCAGTCCATTCATCAATCCACGCACCCCGTCCAGCCACCCAACTACCCAGCAAGCCCAGTGATGTCTTGCCTGCCCACCCATTGCAAAGCCCGCCTGCCTACCCTGATGCCCAAACCCCTGTCTGCCATGATGCCCACCTGCCCAACCAGCCCATACCTATCCACCAGTCAGTCACCAATGCATCTATCCATCCACCCTGCCTGCCTGCCCGTCCATTCAGCCTGTCTGACCACCTGCCTGCCTTTCCATTCAGCATGACTGCCTGCCTGCCCTGCCCTGCCCTGCCCCCCCCCCACATCTGCCTGCTCACCCAAACCCACCTGAACCTACCTATCTGCCTGCCAGTCAGCTATCCACCCACCCAGCCAGCCATCAACCCTTCCCATCTTCCTGCCCACTCTGTCCCCCCACCTAACTACCCACCCACCAGTTGGATTGGATGAATTGGTTAACCACTAATCCATCCACCCCCACCTGCCTTCCAGTCAGCAACCAATCCATCCACCCTGCCAGCTCACTACCCAGCCAGTATACACCTGCCCACTACCCATCCAATCAACCTGCCCACTACCCTGCCAGTCCTCATGCCCACCCCCACCTGCCCACCACCTAGCCAGTCCACCTGCCCACCCCCATTCTCGTCTGCCTACCAGCCAGTTATTCATTCGATCCATCCAGACAGACAGCCCACTTGCCTACCCACCCAACTGAGTGGGTCTACCAGCCAGTTAACTAGCCAGTCAGCCCACCCAACATCCATCCTGTTGCTCTTCCAAATATCACTAAAAAGTTACCAACATTTTAAAACCAGATTTAGCAGAGCCCCGGATTTAACAACCTGTGTACAGTCCCATATAGGTTGTTAAATCGAGTGTATACTACAGTAACCTCAGAGGGACGTGGGTTCCCCCCCCCCCACCAGCAGGCAAGTATCCTGGGGGGAGGGGTAGGGGTCCAGCAATGTAACTGAAGCCTCCCACCAATCCACCCCATGACCATTCTACTGCAATCACTTGTACCTCCCCAATCAGTAGAGACCCTCTCCAGATCCCCCCCCCCCTGCTCCCCAACCCCATACCCTCCTTGTTCCCCGACCCTATGCCCTCCTTATTCCCCAACCCCTTCCCCCACCCCATGCCCTTCCCTGTTTCTCCAGCCCATGCTCTCCCCAGTTTCCCCCGCCCCCCAAGCTCTCCTCCCTACCCCTCCCCCACACTTTCTTCTTGCCTCCCCCCCCCCCTCCCCAGGCTTCCTTTCCCTTCCCAACTCTTTGACCTAGAGGGCTCGCCTTCATTCCCCAACCCATGACCTTCCTCCCCCTCCACGACATGCCCCTTCCCCTGCTCCCACATCCCACGCCCTAATTGATACCAACCCTCTCAGCTACACCACCCCAGACCCTCCTAGCCTTCCCGTTCCAGATCCTCTCAGCCCCCTCACACCCCAGATCCCCCAGATCCTCATTCTTAGGCCCTTCCACCCCAGACATACCTTGTCCCTCTACTCCATTGGAATCAAATGAAACTGAGGATGGACTGAAGAGAGTCAGCTTCAAGGTAATATTCTCAAACATAGATGGGATTACGAGCAAGGCAAGTGAATTTAGGAAAAGAGAACAAGAAGTGAACCTGGATGTAATTGGACTCACAGAAACAAAACTCTCAAGAATCAAGAGAGAAAACTCTCAAAACTCGACGAGAGAAAACTCTCAAGGAATGCGGCAAAAAGGAGGATCTGAAACATAATACAGGGTACAAAACACAATCGAATCTGCCTATAGTAGAAAAACAGCATGTCATGGATTTGGGAATAATGATGTCTGACGACATAACGTTTAGGGAGCATAACCAAGCAAATATTGCGTCAGCTAGAAAAATGATAAGATGGATTACGAGAACTTTTAAATCCATGGATCCCATCACAATGGTTGTACTCTTCAAGTCACTTGTGTTGTCCCGTCTTGAGTACTGCTCAGTACTCACTTCCCCCTTCAGAGCAGGAGAGATTGCTGAAATAGAGGGAATACAGAGAACATATACGGCACACATAGACGAGATAAAACCTAAATTATTGGGATCGTCTCAAAGCTCTCCAGATGTACTCTAGAAAGGAGACGAGAGAGATACCAAATAATATACACATGGAAAATACTGGAGGACCTGGTCCCAAATCTACCCAGTAAAATAACAACGTACTGGAGTGAACGATATGGAAGAAAATGCAGGATTGAACCAGTGAAGAGCAGGGGTGCCATAAGCACAATCAGAGAACACTGTATAAACATCAGAGGTTCGCGGCTGTTCAACGTCCTCCTAGCGACTATAAGAAATATTGCCGGAACAACCGTGGACATCAAGAGAAAACTGGACTGTTTTCTAAGAGAATTTCCGGATCAGGCGGGCTGTGGTGGGTATGTGGGCCTGCGGGCCGCTCCAAGCAACAGCCTGGTGGACCAAATTCTCACAAGTCGAGCCTCGAGCCGGGCTTGGGGAGTCCAAGAACTCCCAGAACCCCATCAAGCAGGTATCAAGCAGGTAATCATAACAAATATGGTGTTTCCCCAGGACTACACTAAAATAAGGAAAGAGAGGGAGGGAGGGAAGAAAGGGAAGGAGGTGGAGTGGCCCTACTGGTGAGAAAGGAGTGGAGTTTCAAGGAGATGGTTATCCTGGGCTGTGAGGGGTTCAGAGACTACATAACAGGCACCATGATGATGGGAGGACCAAGAGTAGTAGTAGCAATGATATATAACCCTCCACCAAATGACTGAAGACCCAGGCAAGAGTATGACAGAAACAACAAGGCAGTTAACACTTTTATTGAGAGAGCAGCCATTGCTGCCTGTAGAAATCGATTCCATCTGCTCATCACGAGGGACTTCAATCATGGAAGGATAGACTAGGAAAACAAATAACTGCTTGGAGGTGAGGAAACATGGAGAGCTAAATTGTTGCAAGTGGCAACAAGAAACTTTTTAAATCAGCATGTCAGGGGAACCACAAGAATGAGAGGCAACAATAAACCAGCGAGACTCAACCTAGTCTTCACTCTAAACGACTCCAGCACAAGGGAAATCGGTTTCGAAGCCCCCTGAGGGAATGAGCGATCACAGCATACTGATGTTTGAGTTCCCGGTCGAAGTAGGGTAAATGTACTCAAGGAAGGGCCCAAAAAACAAATGACTGGCATTCCGAAGGGGAAACTATGAGGAGATAAGAAAATTCATTACAGATATAACTTGGGAAACAGAGCTCAGAAGAAAGACAGCCCAAGACATGATGGACTACATCACGCAGAAGTGTAAGGAGGCAACAGACAAGTTTGTCCCGGTCCAAAAGGAAAAAAATTAAATGCAGACGAGCAGCTCATTTAATCAGAGATATAAACTAGCAAAGCAACTAAGTACAAGCATTTGGAGAAACTATAGAAATTACAGATCACTAGAGAGCAGAGAAAGATACCAGAGTGCCAGGAATGACTACGTCATGGTGACAGGAGAAGCAGAAAGACACTATGAAAGTGACATAGCATGCAAGGCAAAGACTCGACCTAAATTGCTTCACAGCCACATCTGAAAAAAAACAACAGTGAAGGAACAGGTAATGAAACTGAGGATAGGGGCAGACAGGCACAACCAGCAGATATCAGAGCCAACTAGGAACAAAACTTTCCTAGATCTGGTCTTCACAAACAATGAAGATATAATCAGGGGACATAATGATCTCGGATACCACATATGCAGATCACAAGCTCATTGAATTGCAAACTATCATCAATACTCAGAATAGACCTAAAACAATGATGAAGAAAGAGGGGTTATTCAGTAAATTAAATTTTAATAAAAGGATTGACTGAGAGAAAATAAACATGGAACTTACAAACATTCAATGGGAAACTGTTCTAAGTAATAAAAATCCTGCACAAGGAATAGAAAAACTGACTTTCAAAGCATATAAAATCTGTCTCAACCATGTTCATTTGCAGAAAGCTAGAAAGAGGTCTGACTTAGAAAGAGAACGCAAGCGACACTACCAAAAAAAAAAAGGAAAAAAATAACGAAAATGCTAAACCACCGTGCTGCGCCGAGTTTATTGTGAAATTCCCCCTGTGCGCATGAAATAAAGGGTTCCCAATAAATTCTTTTTTTTTCTTCGTAAAATGATAAATTCCCTTCCCTGAACATGTGTATGTAAAAATAAATACCAAATTCCTCTTACTTTGGCTGTGGGGACGTGGACAAGGTGCGCTATGACGTCATCAGGGCCTTGTTCGCCCGTGCATGACTCACCCAGACAGTCGCGCGGACCATTCAAGCACCGGGTGTTGCCACAAATATATTTTCAGTTATTTGTTCTATGTATTTCCAATGCGGTTTTATTTGTTTTTTATCATATATGATACATATTTGTGTCCTTTACACTATATACAGTAGAATGTTCATAATGTTCCATGGAACTGTGATACATGTGTCAGTAATGTGTCCACAATAAATGTTTGTCTCAATATTACTTGTTAAAAATTCACTAAAATTACAATATGTACAGTTTCACACACTACACAGTAACACACTGTATTACACACTCAGTACTTCAGAAGTGAGTAATAATCAACAAAGTAGTCCATGATGCACTGCACGACTTTGCTCTTGTTGCACCAGGTAGAGATAGATTTTCGCTTGCTGTTTCTTCATTCTGCGTGCTTGCAAATAACGCACTCACATACACCCTTGGCTTTAGTACTTGTAGGTTGTATGTAGCCAAGCTTGTAAAGCATAAGGTAGTATTGAAAGGATTATAGGAAAAGATCAATTTGTAAGGTAGTCTTGTAAAGATCGCTTTGTATGGTCCCACACAGGAAGAGATTCAGCTTGCCTCAAAGAGTGTCCATCAGTCAGGAAGAGATTCAGGTATTCTTGAAAATATCTATGGAAAATTAACAAATCCACAAGGGCTGTGACAAGGATTCGAACCTGCGTCCAAGAACATCCCAAACGCTGCCTTAATTGACTGAGCTAGGACATGGTCAAAATGAAGTACGGGTAAGTAGGGTCAAAATGATATAATGAAGTAAGGGCGAAGAGGGAGAACTGCCTATTGACATCGCTCGAGTGCATGGGGGAGTTGTGTAAAACCCTGGTTTGTGCCTCGGAGAGGCTGCAGGATCCAGTAAGTTCAGTAGAACTTCGGTTTCAACTCTTTTTGACCATTTTGTAGCTCAGTCGATTAAGGCAGTGTCTGGGATGCTCTTGGACGCAGGTTTGAATCTTCGTCATGGCCCTTGTGGATTTGTTCATTTGATGCATCACGCAATTGTGATTTGTGTGTATATCTATGGAAAACACCACCATGGAAGCCGCTAACACTGCTCATCTATGCTACTTGTATCAGATGCATCATCACTGAGTGCAGAAAATGATTCATCTATGTATCATCTAAATAAATTGGAGATAGCATAGAATTGCAAGGGTGATGCTCAGAGTAAACTGGATACGCTCGCTGTATCGTCCTCATAGGTGCTGTATCACTTGCATCCGACCTTTGTGTTAGGTCCTTATTGCGCCTAGCTTCACCAATATTATAACCCTTATGTTCTTCAAACAAAAGGTTTGAATTTCACCGACAGAGCGTTATCTTTCAATACCACGTCGGACAGGTGTTTGGGAGCCAGAGGCGCGTGCGCCACCCCTGGTTGTTCACTTGGTACTAACCCAGCCAGCAGCCCTTGGACATTCTGGGAATTTTTTCCAAGATGGCTGCCTCTCACTGTAGGTCCTAAGAGTCCATTTCGTACACAACCAATCTCGCACACATTCAGAGTGGGTACGGAAAAATCAAAGAGTTTTCTTGGTTGGCGCAGTTTCCCGCCGACCGAGAATACTTGGTTGGCGCAGTTAAGTGGTTAAGTAGATACGACTTTCCCTACAAAGGAGGAATAATTTAACCCTAAAGTTGCTAAGGGGTCCCGAGGAGATTTACACCTCTGTGCGCAAAAAAAAAAATGTTTTTTAATTATTTTGTGTTCTAAAAATGATAATTTTGTTCCCTGGGCACGGGAAAATAATAAAAAAATCGTAGGGACATATTTTGGGCGCAACATGCCGAGGAAGTCTGGCAAAATGTCGGCGTCGACAGAGAGCGGTCGTCAGAGCTGGTCAGCGTCACCCGAGCTGACAGGTGAGAGTTGCCACAAAGATATTATCATCTAATTATTTCAATGTCTCTGAATAATTTTTTCTTAGTTTTTTGCAGTAATATTATTGAATAGTGTGTAGTGTGATAGATTTATATAATAAAATGTGTGAATCATTGTTATACTCAAAAGTATGGTGTTTATATTACGGTTCAATTATTACGTTCATAAAACAATAAACAAATAGTTTTGCAGTTATTACACTATATACACACATTATATACAGTATAAGTATCTACATGTTTTGTTCATCACAACTGTACAACTAAACTGATAGTTCAGGCACTAAGAGACGTTGCTAGACACAGTCAGCTGGCGGCTGCCTCCCTTCCTCATTCAAGGTCAGGTGCACTAAAATTTCTCCTCCAACAATACTGTTTGGGGTATTATTACACAATATACACACAATATATATAAGTATCTACTTGTATGCACCGTAACTGTACACCTAAGCTTGTAGGGGGCCCAAAGAGCATAATGGCCACCCTCTACACAGCTAGACAAGTCAAGCAAATGATGCCTCCGTCACCCAAATGGCTCCTCCCAACATAGTCCTTTTGCAGTTATTACACTAATACACACATTATATATAAGTATCTACATTTGTGTTCACCATAGATAACCACTGAGCTGGTATGGTGAATGCAGACAATAACAGGTGGCCACACAGTCAGTAAACGACGCTATCTCCCCTCCCTCCCTCCCTCCCTCAGCATTACTCCTCCCACACAGCAATAATTATCTCAACAATCCTGCTATTGTCACAATCCTGGTAGTTTTTATCACAGTCACAGTCATCTGTAATACTGTCATCGCTAAATAATAGCAGTTACATATTTATTTTGACAGTTTTAGGTGATGCTGTGGTCACAAGCTGAACAGCAATGCTGTTAGCTCATGCTGCATGCGCCAATCTTGGTTACTCCCACAGTAATGTGGCTCTCACACCGGAGAATATTGCCCACGATTTTTTTAAAATATGGCGTCTTGTATACAAGAGCCCTGAGGAAGCCGATGCAAATACCTTGTAGCCGCGGGCCATTTGAATCGTGCCTGGCACCCTATGGCGTATACATACACTGTGCGCACCGTGGGATATGTTACTCATGGCGTATATATACGCCATGCGCAGTTTAACCCTTAAAAACTGCGCAATACACCTACTGGCCCTCGTCTGGTTTGCGCAACGCACCTCTGGGTATTTGTATTTTTCACGTTCCATTCAAAACTCTTGTGGCGTCCCAAAACAAACCCCTATTCTGGTGAAAATTGCAACCAAAAACCAAACGAGTGGATAGAACTCCCCAAACAAAAACGAGCAAACTAGTATGACGTCACCCATCATCGCGCCGCTGTCTGCGCAGCTCCCCCCCTCCCCAGGAGGGGGTTATGGGTAGCCCCAGACCTACCACGCCGGCGATCCACACCCCAGTTCTTCAGCTGATGCTAATGGCACCGGTTGTGTGCTCCGGCTCCAGTGGTTGTTTCAGCAGTGTACCTAGAGTGTGGTGTCTGTCTTCTAGGTGGGGGGACTGGATGGATGGTGGGGGAGTCTGGATGGATGGATGGTGGGGGGGTCTGGATGGATGGTGGGGGACTGGATGGATGGTGGGGGGGTCTGGATGGATGGATGGTGGGGGGTCTGGATGGATGAAGCTTCATTCGCAGCTCCCTCCTTCCCCCTCCCAGGGAGAGGGGAGCTGTGCAGACAGTGGCACAGTGGCTGTGGTGACGTCATGTTTGTTTGCTTGTTTTCTGATTGGGGAGTTCTGCTTGCTTGTTCGGCTTTCGGTTTGCAATTTTTAACCAGCTGTAGTTTGTTTTGGGATTCCTACCTTTTTGGGTGTCTAGCCCGGTCGATGGCAGACATGGAATGCTTCCAAACACACGGGGGTTTCTATAGGCCATTGCTTCTCGTGCCTTTCTGAGGGGGGACAGGTTTTGCCACGTGGTCCCTGGTAGGCAAGAACACCAATAGAATTGACTGATGCCACAGTCTAATACATACATATCAGCTCGGTAAGCTCCTGGAAGCCTCCGGGACTTGCCCAGAAAATGGCGTTTCATTACATTCAATGCTGGTTGTTTAATTTACTTTGGTGGCTTAACATTTCACAGGTTTATGTACTTTCTTTGAGAGAAACACTTCCTGTAGCTGTTCAGCATGATGGTATTTACATTCTAGCCTCTTGCATGCGCAATATTAGATAAGTTTTTAAAGAAATTATCAAGCTTTAATATTTTCTTTCTATTTAGCACCTTAAATTGTATGAGATCCTATTACATGTCATGCTCGAAGCATTGTCACCTCTATAGCATTCACCCTATATTTTCACAATAATTTAGTTTCTGGGTGATTTAAATGCAGTCTTAGATTGAATTTGGTAATTAGTAATAATATTTGTTGTATCCTTTAATTGAAAGGTATTGATTATGACTACTACTTGGTTTTGATCTCATTTAAGTCCATTTGAAATATTACACTTCTCGAGAAAACTTTAACTAAGTTACTAGTATAATTTAAATTCTCTAATTATATAATAGCATTTTTGATTTGTACTTAAGTTTAAAATTGTCATTAAATTTTAATAATCTTTCAATTTCTTTGCAGATATAACATTCAGTGTGAGCTATGCTTAAAGCGTTTCTATCACCGAGCGCATTACAATGAACACGTTCGAATACATACTGGTGAGAAACCATACATGTGTGAGTTGTGTGGCAAGAAATTTTCCTGGCATGACAGTGTGAAAAAACATATGCAGACTCATAGTGCTGAATCCAAGTACAAGTGTCGCCTTTGTGGAAAATGGTTTCGGTAAGTTTGAAATGCTACGACGGTTTAATTTCTTTCGTCACAAAAATGTAGTTTATAATTCAGCTTACCGCTACCATATATGATGTCTTACTATACAAGTTCAAGCTTATGCATGCCCATTCATGACTAAATACATTGTTTACTTTATGGGGAAGTGCCCCTTGTGGCTTTCTGAAGCACTCTCTCTGAGATGGTCCCAAACCACTGGAGTGCATCAACTGTGGAGTTCACTTCAGCATACAGTCGACCAGAGCCAGAACCTTCCCCTCCACCCCCTCACAGAGGAATGAAGAGCAGGTGACTGAGAATGCTACCACAAAGTCAGAAAGCCAATATAAACCAGTTCCCCCACCATCCATTCAGGCAGGCAGGGAGGCAGGCAGGCAGGCAGGCAGGCAGGCAGGCAGGCAGGCAGGCAGGCAGGCAGGCAGGCAGGCAGGCAGGCAGGGAGGGAGGGAGGCAGGCAGGCAGGCAGGCAGGGAGGGAGGGAGGGAGGGAGGCAGGCAGGCAGGCAGAGATTGGGAGGGAGGTAGGCAGGAAGGGAGGCAGGCAGGCAGAGCTTGTGAGGGAGAGGCAGGGAGGGAGGCAGGCAGGCACGGAGGGAGGCAGGGAAGGAGAGGATGGAGATGGATTGATGGAAGGATGGAGGGAGGGATGGAAGGATGGATGATTTGAGTGTGTGTGTGTGTGTGTATGGGCTGCAGGGGTGGGGGTGGGGGGTTGGGGGAGGTGTGTCGGTGGTGGTGAAGGGACCGACTCGGTGATAACCCTAACTCTGACCCAGTTATTTTTTTTTTAACTTGATTTGTTTCTTCAATTCTGGATGGATGGAAGGAGAAAGGGGATGGATGGAGAGAGGGAGGGAGGGATGGATGGAGAGAGGGAGGGAGAGATGAAGGGGGAGGGAGGGATGGAGAGAGGGAGGGAGGGAGGGATGGAGGGAGGGAGGGATGGAGAGAGGGAGGGAGGGAGGGAGGGATGGAGAGAGGGAGGGAGGGAGGGATGGAGAGAGGGAGGGAGGGAGGGATGGAGAGAGGGAGGGAGGGAGGGATGGAGAGAGGGAGGGAGGGAGGGATGGAGAGAGGGAGGGAGGGAGGGATGGAGAGAGGGAGGGAGGGAGGGATGGAGAGAGGGAGGGAGGGAGGGATGGAGAGAGGGAGGGAGGGAGGGATGGAGAGAGGGAGGGAGGGAGGGATGGAGAGAGAGAGGGAGGGAGGGATGGAGAGAGAGAGGGAGGGAGGGATGGAGAGAGAGAGGGAGGGAGGGAGGGAGAGAGAGAGGGAGGGAGGGATGGAGAGAAGGAGGGAGGGATGGAGAGAGGGAGGGAGGGATGGAGAGAGGGAGGGAGGGATGGAGGGATGGAGAGAGGGAGGGAGGGAGGGGGGATGGAGAGAGCAAGGGAGGGCTGGAGAGAGCAAGGGAGGGCTGGAGAGAGGGAGGAAGGGCTGGAGAGAGGGAGGGAGGGAGGGATGGAGAGAGGGATAGATGGAGAGAGGGATAGATGGAGAGAGGGATGGAGGGAGAGAGAGGGATGGAGGGAGGGATGGAGGGAGGGAGGGAGGGAGGGAGGGAGGGAGGGATGAAACAAGCATGGTGTGTGTACAGGGATTAGACCCGTCCACTCACGCTAGAGTTGTTCCAATAACATACAGTAATTTCTCAAAAAGCAGATGTCTATCATATTACAGTATATTTTCGGTTTTATTTAGTTTAGTTTAATTAGGATAATAAAAAGCTATTAAAACACTGGTTTTAGAAATTATTTATTAATATAAAACTTTCAAAAGTCATGGGTCACTGAACTATGACGACACACAGACGAAAGCGAGTGAAACCTCACTGTAAAGTGAGGTTTACAGTACAGTATTCTCTTATCTGTCCACCCTCACTCATCTTGTTTCATCACAGAAAATGTCTATAAGGAGATTTTACCACATGTAGCTAGGTAATCACGCTTCATCCTTTAAATTAATGTACAAAGATACGTGTGCCCCAAATCAGTGAACGAAAATCATGGAAACTCAGTTGTTCACTTGTGTGGATCACTCTGGCTGGTGTTTGTGTGGACCATTTTGGCTGGTGTTTGTGTGGACCATTTTGGCTGGTGTTTGTGTGGACTATTTTGGCTGGTGTTTGGTTCATATGGTTCACTTGTGTGATCCAACTTCTTATGAAGGAATTATTAATTGTAATCTGTGATAGAATGAGAAAGTTTTCCACCAGTCTGTGAACTCTGTCTGGACATCGTAAGCAAATCTGAACATCCCTCGCTTCGGCGAACCATTGTTCGTCGAACCTGGTGAGTAAATTCGGCCTGAAAAGTGTGTGAACTAGTCGGAGATTCGTTGAATCGAGGTTGTACTGTATAAAATATAATTTGACACTGTAATATGACTTGCACTATGGAATAATGATATTCCATAGTGCAAGTCAATTAATTTAGATGATGATAAATGCCCGAGAATATTAATAGTAGAAATCAAGTTTATTGTTTTAAGTACAGGAACAGCTGATCTAGACTGTATAAACTATTTCCATTAAACGAAAGTATATACTATCAAATAAAAATAAATATTATTAATCAATAATCCTTAACCCTTGTGTTGCTCAGGGCTAATTAGCATTTGTCACCCACAGGTGCATACCAAAAAAAAAAAAAAAATCTTCTGAACCTGTTAATTTGTGTTCTCTGATCATGGGAAAAATAATAAAAAAATCGTAAGTGGCATATATTGCCCACTATAGGGCGGGAAAGTTGGGCAAAAAACAGGCGCTGACTCAGCATGCGTCCCAGACAGTCTGTTGCTCCCAGCTGTCAGGCAGGAGTGGCCACAAAGAGATAATTATCTAATTATTTCAATGTCTCTGATTGATTTTTCGTAGTTTTTTGCTGTATTATTATTCAATAGTGTGTAGTGTGATATATTTATATAATAAAATGAGTGAAACATTGCTGTACTCTAAATTATGATATGCATATTGTTGATTCAATTATGTTCATCACACAGTGAACAAATACTGTGTCGGTTATTACACTATATACACAGGTTATATATAAGTACTGTCTCCACTCGATCATACGGACTATATGGGAAGGACCCCCCAGCCGGATTATCACATTTTTCGGATAATGGTACTTTTTCACCTACGAGTCCAAAAGTGACAATTTCCAACTACTTTTATACTACAAACAACATAATTTGAATTGCCTTGCCACATATAATTATTAAATATTCAACTAGAAACCTCAACTTACCTTGTTGGTGTTCGTCTTCTTGATTGATGCCACACATCTTGAAGTTAAGAATTCTTAACAATTTACGTAACCTATACTAACACAACACTTAAAATTACTGTACAGTTCATTAAGCAAAGTTAGTTTTGACTGCCAGCTGGTGAAGCCTCACTGGTTGAAGGCATTTGGGTTGCCTGTGAGGCCTCGCTTGTTGAAGGCGCTTGCATGCGCCTCACTTGTTGAAGGCGCTTGGCTTGCCTGTGAAGCCTCACTTGTTGAAGGCATTTGGCTTGCTTGTGACGCCTCGCTTGTTGAAGGCGCTTGCTTGCTTGCTCCTCACTTGTTGAAGGCGCTTGGCTTGCCTATGGCGCCTCACTTGTTGAAGGCGCTTGCTTGCTTGCTCCTCACTTGTTGAAGGCGCTTGGCTTGCCTATGGCGCCTCACTTGTTGAAGGCATTTGGCTGCCTGTGACGCCTCACTGGTTGAACAACACATAACTTGTCTTTAATTGCTAGGACAACCTTCTTCCTCTTAACACCTCCAGAACGATTGATGCTGCTACCAGACATAGTCTTGGCCAAAAATATTCAAAGTTACTATGAAAATAAAAAAGTTATTTAAAAAAATATTTCACTAATGGCGCAGCACTGTGTATAACACGAGGGACGGACGCACATGGGTTGACCAGTGTTGGACGGGTCCACTTGGGGTGGGGCAGCTATAGCGCGTTACGTAGGCCGCCAGGAGGAAAAAAAACTCAATATTTTTGAAGGAAACTTCAGCCTGTGCACATTACTTTTAGGAAACTTATTTATTTGTTAATACATAATTACTAGTACTTATTTAATTTGTTTTTGGCTATGATTAAGTGTTCTAAAATTAATGGTAATTCCTGTACCCAGGTGGTCCCTTCCGACGCACCCCTCCCACCCTCCCAACACCACCCACCCACCCCACCCCCTCCTCCACCATGCGTCTAGAGCCACAGACGGGATTAATACGGTATGGCCGAATATTCATCCGGCCAAACCAGCTTTTATCCGGTTTCTGTGGCCATTTTGGCCGGATATTGTGATAGCTTTATCCGATCACGATTTTGGCCGTATAAGGGCGTTTTCCGGATGTTTGAATCCCGGATAATCGCGGGGTTACAGTATCTGCATGTTTTGTTCACCATAACGAACCACTAAGTTGGTATTATGAGTCAAAAAGCAATGAGGAGTGACCGCCATACACCAGCCAGCCACTCGCTGTCATTCACTCGCTCAACACCTCACTCGCCCCCACATTCTCCTTCCACCATGCTGTTTTTGCTTTTATTCACTATATACAGACGTTATATATAAGTATCTTCATTCGTGTTCACCATAATGAACTGTTAAGTTGGTATGCTGAGTGGCAGTGGTTGTGGCAGCCCGCCACTGGCTGCCACTTCCTCCCTCCCTCAACTCGCCTGACTCCCCCATATTCTCCTCCAACAATACTGTTTTTGCTTTTATTCACTATATACAGACATTATATATAAGTACATGTTTTGTTCACCACAACTGTACAACTAAGCTGATATAGTTAGTTCAGGCACTAAGAGACGTCTCTGACACAGTCAGCTGGTGGCTGCCTCCCTCACACATTCAAGGTGAGATGCACTAAAATTTCACCCCAAACAATACTGTTTGTGGGGTTATTACCCTATATACAGACGTTATATATAAGTATCTACATGTTTTGTTCACCATAACTGTTCAACTAAGCTGGTATAATGCCCAAAGAGCATAGTGGCCACCCCTACCAACATGACAAATCATGCAGATGTTGCCACCCCATCACCAAAATGGCTTCTTCCCCACACTCCTTTTGCTGTTATTACACTGTATATACACATTATATATAAGTATCTACATTCGTGTTCACCATAACGAACCAATAAGTTGGTATGCTGAGTGGCAGCCAGTGGTAGCCCGCCACTGGCTACCACTTCCTCCCTCCCTCCACCTCACCTGACTCGCCATCATTCTCCTCCCACCATACTGTTTTTGCTTTTATGTACAGACATAATATATAAGTATCTGCATGTTTTGTTCACCATAGCGAACAACTAAGCTGGTATAGAGTGTCCAGACAGTAAAAGGTGGTCACACAGAGTCAGCAGTACTTCCTTCCCCACCAAGATTACTCCTCTCACTACAGCACTAATTATCACAACAATCCTGCTATTATCAGAATCCTGGTCATTTTTATCACAGTCAGGGGTCTTCTGTAATAATATCGTCGCTAAATAGTAGCATGGACATTTATATTATTGCATTTTTAGGCGATGCTGTGGTCACAAGCTGAACAGCAGTGCTGTGAGCTCATGCTGCGTGCGTCAGGATTGGTGGCTCACTCAATACTGAGGGCCTCCCACCTGGGAATTTGGCCCACGATTTAAAAAAAATGGTGTCTGTTTACAAAAGCCCTGATGAAGGTGATGTGAACCCCGGATATCCGCGGGTCGTTTAAGTCTTGCGTAGTACTCCAATACATCATATGATGTGATGCGAATTTTATAGCAAGTCACTCAACACATCGTATGATGTGTTATGCAATTTAAGGGTTAATAAAGAAGTGTAAATGAGGCTGGATACAATTCGATCCATTAATATGTAGAAATTATTCCCTGTGGCGGCTGGCTGATGCAACATGGCCATGATTCTAGGGAGAAATCGAGTGCTACTATGCCTCAATGAAATAATTTAATTTCACTACTCTATTGGTTAGTAGTGTAGTAAAATATAATGCCTAGTACAAGAATTACATCTTATTGTACTAGGGGTTAGTAGTTAAGGATTGGAAATTTCCAACTAGGCCCTCCCTGCTTTCTCCTACATGTGCATGCACTGTAAATTTGAACAAGCCATCCTAAACTTAAAGCATCATGAATGTATGTCTTTTCACTAGGAAAGATGCCAGGTCCACTGTCTTACCTTTTTCTCTGGCATGACTGACACAGTGCAATTCCTTTTTCCACCCTTCTTCTGTTCCTCAGTTCCACAACCATTTCCATTTCCATTTCTTAAATCCCAACACCTCCACCTGTGTCCCTGTCTCCCCTCCAGTCTCGGTGGCGGAGTCGACTGACACCACCATACAGATTCCTGTTGCTTTTGATTCTCCCTCATGTGTTGACATTCATCAAGTGCACTTTGCCATTTCTGTCCTTCCTCACCCCCCCCATTTACTTGACATCACCTTCCCAGTGTCTTTTTTCCATTCCCCCACCACTCTAACTCTTCCATCTTTGCTAGATTTACCTATGACCCACCCTAATTTCACTGAACCTGTCCCTGATCCTCCCATGTTCTTTTTTACCTTAGTTTTCTGGGAGGAGCCCCGTCGGCTCCCCGGAGCTTTACCGGCTGATATGCTAATGTCAGACTTTGGCATCAGTCATGTGTATGGAGTTCTAGGGCCTACCGGGGACCACGAGCCAGAACCTGGCCCCCTCAGAGAGGCAAGGGGAGCAATGGCCTATAGAAACCCCCGTGTGGTTGGAAGCATTCTATGTCTGCCATCGACCGGGTCAAGCATCCAGAAAGGTAAGCATTCCAAAACAAACCCCTATTTTGGTGAAAATTGCTACCTAAAGCCGAACTAGTGGATAGAACTCTTCAACAGAAAACAAGGAAACTAGTATGACGTCATACGTCACCGCGCCGCTGTCTGCGCAGCTCCCCCCTCCCCGGGAGGGGGAAGGGGGAGCCCCAGACCTCCCACGCCGGCTATCCACCCATCAGTTCTTCGGCTGATGCTATAGGCAACGGTTATGTGCTCCGGCTCCAGTGGTTGTTTCAGCACTGTAACTAGAGTGTGGTGTCTATTTTCTAGGTGGTGCGTGAGCCGGGAGTGATTCTCCAGTACTCGGGCTGCATGCGCCTAGGGTTCCCTTCCCTAGGTGCCCTGTAAGTACTGCCCTTGGGGCTTGGGGCCGCCTTCCACAAGTTCCTTGGGTCCTGCCCCTGCTAGGCCGTTTACTGCTTGGTTTTCGGCCGCTCTTTGTGTGCTCGGGTGTTCTGTCTCCCTTGTTCGCCTTAGAGTAAGGGGCAGTGTTTGCACTGGTGGGGCGCAGGGTACTGTGCAGCTTGTCTTTACCAATCATAGCGGCCAGCTGTGTTCCGCTTGGGTACGCTGTCCTCTTGCGGGGTTTTCTTTTTCTTTATGTTTATCTACCTGGTGGGGGTCTGCCTTCGTTCTTGCCCCTTTGTGTCCCTTGTGTTCTGAGTATTTTCTGGTGGTACCCCTGCTAGGTCCCCGTGAGTGTACACGTCCCGGGGGTTCAGCTCTTAGAAAGTTGTTTGGTAGCTTTGGGTGCCGGTTAGCAGTACCCTGCCTGGGATTACCTGAGCGCGAGTCCTCTTATAGTAAACACTCGGGACCCTGGGAAACCCCTGGGGGCGGGCGGGTCCAATGGATGTGACGCCAGAGTCCCCCCCTCGCTTCCAGCGAGTTTGAGGGTTGCTCTCACCCTTTGTCTCTGGGTGACTCTCTGTTTTGCCTGCGTCTGCTGCCTGTGGGGTCGGTGACACCTTCGACCCGGAGTCGTGCGAGTTTGGTTGCTCGTTGTGGCTCGGTTACCCAGTTGTGCTAACAAAGCGGGTGCGGGCAGCAGGGGCGTTGCACTTGAGCCTTGGTGGTGGCAACGTTCTCGTGGTTTCCTCCCCGGGAGCCCCGGGGCTGCCCCGTTGTAGTTCGTTTTGGGACTTGGGGGTGTTGGTTGCTTCGGTTCCATCCACGCCCCCTTGTCTTTCCCCTGGATCACCCTTCCTGCCTGCAGCCGGTTCCTTACCGTCTGTAGGTTCGGGGCGAGGTTTTTGATGGTGTTGAGACTCGGGCAGTCTCGGGAAATTCCCCTTCCGGGGTAGTGACGGGGGCATTTGAGCCTGTTACTCCAGCCGTGTTGTACGAGTCTGCCAGTGGGCTCCCTTCACTTGTGTTTTCACGGCTGCCCCGGTTTTCTGGTACGGCCGGGGCTTTGGGGGAACGGCTCGGCCCCGGGGTCTGTTGTGTAGGTTCCTGGGGCTGGGAAGGGGCTGACTTGGGGGGCCTTGGCCCCATTGGACCCCGTGGGGTTTTTTTTATCCCCCTCTAGGCGGGGCTTGTGGTTACGCGGTGTGGGGTTTTTCCTCCCCACTCGCCGTACGTGCTGTTGGGCGTCGGCCTCTCCCCGGGCTCGGTTCCTTGGCCTTTTGAGTCGGTTGGTTCCGTCCTGTGGGTGGATGTTTCCTCCCACCCCTTTATGGGATGGTGTTTTCGTCATGTTTCCCCGTTCGATGGGGTTCTGCGTCACTTCTGATCTCGGGTGCGCCTGCACCTTCGTGTGCCTTCGGGACTAGTGTTGGCTTCTGTGTTCTCGAGGGTACGGGAAGGTTTTTCGCTACTTCCCGCATTATTGGAACGTCTGTCGGCTCCTCGTCCTTGTCGCCCTGTTGGGCTACTTGTCGCCCTGTTGGGCTGCCTGTCGCCCTGTTGGGCTGCCTGTCGCCCTGTTGGGCTGCCTGTCGCCCTGTTGGGCTGCCTGTCGCCCTGTTGGGCTGCCTGTCGCCCTGGTGGGCTGCCTGTCGCCCTGGTGGGCTGCCTGTCGCCCTGGTGGGCTGCCTGTCGCCCTGGTGGGCTGCCTGTCGCCCTGGTGGGCTGCCTGTCGCCCTGGTGGGCTGCCTGTCGCCCGGTTGGGCTGCCTGTCGCCCGGTTGGGCTGCCTGTCGCCCGGTTGGGCTGCCTGTCGCCCGGTTGGGCTGCCTGTCGCCCGGTTGGGTTCCTTTTTGGGCTCTTTGCTTCTTTGGCCGGTTTTATTGTTCCTGCTCCCTCTTTTGGCTACTTTTCTCGTGCAGTTGTCCTGGCTGGCGCCTTCCCGCTGGGAGGGTGTGCGGTTCGGCCAGCGTGTTATGCGCATGCGCCGTGGAGTTTGTTTTGGTCTGGGCGGTGTTTCAGTGCTGGTGTTTTGCGCCCTTTTTGCTACAGTGCTTCGCCTCTCGTTCTTCTCCCTGGCTGCGGTATGTGCCCCTTCGCGCCGGGGGTGTCCTGGTTCCCAGTTGTGGGGAGGGCACCGCGGTTTTCCGTGTCATGGGTGTGGACCGCCTCCTTCGCCTCTCCCTGCTCTCCTGCGGGTCCGGCAAGGTCCGGCTCTGGCGTCTTCACCTGGCGGTGCTCCCAGGTTCTTCTGGGCACGGTTGAGTCGTGTCAAGTTCGTGCCACCATTCGCCAGGTGAGTTTCTGCGGTCTGGCGTCTTTTGGCCGGGCGCTGGATGCGGTGTTGTTTATATACCTGTCCTTGTTTAGGTATCTTTTTGTACGACTGAGACCGTTCGCACACCAGTGACTGTCCCTTTTTCAACCCTTCCTGTCCCCCTCATGTGCATGTCCAACCCATGCTGGAATCATTCAGGGGACCCTCCTTTTTTACTGTTGTGAGGTGTGGGGGTTGTAGGGTTGGTTCTGTACTCACCTGGTAAGGCTCCTGGCTGTGCTTGCAGGATTTGAGCTCTGGCTCTTGGGTCCCGCCTATCTGGTAGAACTTGCGGGATAGTACCAGTGGAGTGCAGTGGTGCTATTGGCACATTTGGGGAACACTGTATTACCATCAGAGGTCTGTGCTTGTTACACGACCTACTTGCGAGCATAAGCCTTCTTGCTGGTTCGTCCGTGGACTTCTAAGGCGCACTAGCCTGTTTTCGTATGGCAGTTCCGGCCCGTCCTGGTTGTGGGGGTATGTGGGCCGGTGGACTGCTCCTAGCAGCTGCCTGATGGGCCACCCTCTGGCCGGTCTAGCCTGGCCTTGGGCCGGGCTTCAGGTGTAATAGAGCTCCCAGTACCTCATCCAGCAGGTATCGGGCGGGGTTTTCTCCGCCGTCGGTCGCCTGGTGCAGGTTTCTGGGCCTGCAGGGTTTTGTCGTGTCTCCGTTGGCCCTGTCTGGGGTCTGCCTGCTCCGTTCTCTGCCTTTGCAGAAGGGAGTTGCTATTTACATGTTGCATGTTGCAGTGGTGCCTGTTGCTGCTGCTGCACGTGTGCATTGGTACCGTGTTTCACGGTGGCGTGTCCTTGTTCCTGTGTCCAGTTGTGGAGTGGCACTTTGCTGCCGTTTTGTGCCTGGGGATTGCGTGGGGGTTTTTCTGTCCCTGCCTGCTTGTCCACCCCTGGTTGTTCTCCTGGGGTTTTTGTGCTTCTGCTCTTTCTTCCTGCCTCCTCTGCAGCAGGGATGTTCTGCGTGTGTTCTTAGGCGTTGGTCAGCCTGTGTCCTGTGATGTGCTTCTTTGTCTCGGTCTATTGCAGTTGTTCGTACCCCTGGTTCGGGTACTGTTCTGGCGGCGACCCTTCCGCCTTCTTTGGTTTCCTAGCTTGCCCTGCCGGTTGGTTTTTCTGGGGTCTTGCGATGTCTCGCGTCGGACCCATCGTTTCTGAACTCCTGGCGGGCTTGCATGCTTTGGGGAGTTTTTTCTGTTCGGCAGACATTCCATCTCCTTGTGCCGCCTGGGTTTCGGTGGTCACGCCCGAGATCTTCCCGCGGCTCCGCCTTTTTCCTGGGCTCGGAGGGGCCTTGTCGGGGCTGCTTATGTTCTGCCTCGCGGTCTCGCCTCCGGTTGGTGGTCGGGTGGCTTCGTGGTAGGTGTCCCACCTGCGTGCTTCTCTTGGCGGCAGTATGGGGTATTTTGGCGGTCCTTCCTTTTCCTGTCCCTTCTTAGGTGGTTACTCTTGTTAGCTTGGTTTCCTCTCGGCTTGGTTTCTGGTGGGGGTTGGGGGCCGTCGTCTTGCCACATACTGTCGCCTCTTTTCGTGCGGCGCGGGCGGAGCCGCTTCAGCTTGCTTTCGGTCTTGGTGTTGCTTCTGCACCGTTAGTCAGCTGTCTTGTGCGTCGTTTCACCTCCGGCTTGTACGTGCGCTGCTTGCACCATCCTGGTCTCTGGTCAGCGTGCTCTGTCTTCTCCTCGGTTGGTAGTGCCCCTTCGGTTCCGGTGTGTTTTTTCGTCGGCTCTTTCCTTTGGGCCTTTGCCTCTGGGGGTCGAGTCGCTGAGTTTTCTTGCTCCTTCGGTTTTAGCATTTTGGTTGTTTGGTGGCAGCAGTCTCCATCTTTTCTGGCGCAGGGTGGGGCTGCTGCATTCTGGAGGGGTCCAGGGTTTGTTGGTGCTTCGTTGGTCGGGCCGGGGGTGTGTCGTTTTTGTGTTCTGTGGCGGCCCTCCGCTGTTGTTTGCGTGCCACGGCGTTTGGGTCCGGAGCGCGTTTTGCGTTGATCCGGTTCTGTTCTTCCCGGTTCGCGGGTGATAGTGTCCCGGGTGGTCAGCCGTGTTCTTGCGGCTATGCTGCCTGTGTTCTTCCCTCATGCCTGTGGCGTTCGTGGCTTTGCTGCTCTTGCTGCCGTCTGGGCGACGTGGCCTTGCGGTCTTTCGGCCGTGGATTTTTGGTGTTCGTGCAGGGGCCTTGCTGCTCGTGGTTCTCGTGTTGTTCCCGGGAATTTTCGGGGCTGTGGCGCCTTGGGTTGGCGTTTGCTGCCGGTTGTCTCACCTCCTTGGGGGGTGCGTGGTGTCCTCCTCCCGGTTCTGTCCCTTTGACCTGCCTCTGTGGGTAGTTAGCTCCGGGGAGCCGACGGGGCTCCCCCCAGAAAACCAGCGTTGAATGTAATGAAACACCATTTTCTGGGTGTGACCCGGAGGCTCCCCGGCATCCCTCCCTCCCTCCCTCCGGTCGGCGTTTTTCGCGTGTTTTGACATCCAGCCTCAGAACTGATGGGTGGATAGCTGGCGTGGGAGGTCTGGGGCTCCCCCTTCCCCCTCCCGGGGAGGGGGGAGCTGCGCAGACAGCGGCGCGGTGACGTATGACGTCATACTAGTTTCCTTGTTTTCTGTTGAAGAGTTCTATCCACTCGTTTGGCTTTTGGTTGTAATTTTCACCAGAATAGGGGTTTGTTTTGGAATGCTTACCTTTCTGGATGCCTAACCCAGTCGATGGCAGACATAGAATGCTTCCAATTTCACTTCTGAATTTCTTCTGTCTCTTCTGAATTCTGGTGAGCTCACTCATTTGGACTCTCGGACTCGCACCCTTTCCTGCCTTGATCTTTCTCTCTGTTCGTCGTCTCTTTACTTGGATTTCACGTGGTGAGTTCTTAATGACCTCCATGGCAGTGACCAATTTCCCCATCCTTGTTAATTTTTTCTCTTTTCACCCTCCCTTCTCCTTCCCTAGGTGGCAGTTTGCTAAGGCAGACTGGAACCTATTTACCCTCTGTGCTGCTCTCTCTGACTTCTCCCTTCTGCCTCTCCCTCACTCTTCCTCTCGGGAACAACGAAAGTGCGTTCCCTGGTGGAATGTGGACTGTGCTCATGCTGTCCGCTGTAAGCGTGCAGCGTGGAAGAGACACCGCTGCAGGCAGAAGGCTGACTTTTTCTTTTGTTTCGGAAGGCAAGTGCGGTGGCCCATAGGGCCACCCGTACAGCTAAGCGTGAGTGTTGGAAGTCTTATGTTTCCACCATTACGTCAGAAACTCCAATCCGCAGATCTGGAAGCGTGTCCGCAAGATAGCGGGTAAGTTCGTTCCCGATGTCTCGCCGGTCCTTCACCTCCATGGTACTCTTGTGGCGGACCCGTTGCAGGTCACGACCGAACTGGGTTCCCACTTTTCTTCTGTTAGCTCTGGTTCTCATTTTCCTCAATCTTTCCTTCTTCGTAAACCTGTCTTTGAATCTTGTCCTTTAGATTTCTGCACTCATCTCACACTTCCCTATAATGATTACTTCTCTCTGAACTTCAGTCTGCCCTGGCCCTCTGCGGTTCTACAGCGGCGGGCTTCGATGGCATTCATTATGAAATGCTTCGCCATCTCCCACCATGCACGTCTCAGTATTTACTGAGTCTGTATAATCGGGTCTAGGAGTCGTCATCGGTCCCTGAGGACTGGCTCGATGCCGTTGTCCTCCCTGTTCGGAAACCAGGGTCTCTGGGGACATCCCCTAAGCACTTCCACCCTATTGCCCTCGAGAGTTGTCTGCAAACTCTTTGAACGTATGGTTAACGTTCGTCTGATGTGGTTCTTAGAACACCATCACCTCCTCTCCCCTTCTCAATTTGGTTTTCGCAAGTGCCGCAGCACAACAGATGTCCTGGTGAACTTGGAGGTCTATATTCGTACTGCTTTTGCTGCGAAGACCTCTGTTGTTGCTGTCTCTTTTGACCTGGAAAAGGCTTACGACACCACTTGGTGCTATCATATTCTGTCCCAACTTCATTCTTTTGGCCTTCGTGGTAATCTCCCTCTCTTTCTCCAAAGCTTCCTTTCTTGTCATTCCTTTCGAGTGAGGCTTGGTACCACTTTCTCTGCCTCTTTTCAGCAATACGAGAGTTTGCCCCAAGGTAGTGTTCTGAGCACTACTCTTTTTCTGGTTGCCCTCAATGGTCTTCTTTCCTCTCTTTCTTCTGGCATCTTCTACCCTCTCTATGTCGACGGTCTTACCCTTTGCTGTCGGGGTGATGATTCGCCTCTCCTTCAGCGGCGGCTTCAACTTGCGATTGATGCCGTGTCGTCTTGAGCCACCGATCATGATCTCGGGTTTTCTACGTCTAAGACTTGTGCTACGACTTTTACTCAGAAGCGTGTCATTCTTCGTCTTTCTCTGTCGCTTTATGGTCACCCCTTTGTGTACAAGGATTCCGCTAAGCTTTTGGGGTTAATCTTTGACACTCGTTTGTCTTGGTCACCCCATATCTCTTACCTCCGACTTGAATACTCTAATGCCCTAACCCTCCTTCAGGTATTGTCCCATACTTCTTGGGGAGTGGATAGGCGCGCACTCCTCGCTTTACATTCCTCTCTCGTTCTGTCTAAACTCGATTATTGTTACCCTGCTTACTCGTCTGCTTCTCCTACTCTTCGCCGTCTTGATGCTTTGCACCATACTGGGTTGCGCCTCAGCTCTGGTGCCTTTCATTCGACTCCCGTCCTCAGCTTTTATGTTGACACTGGCTTTCTACCTCTCCAGGACCGCTGTGATCGCTACTGTCTTCGCTATCCTGCGCGATCCTTGCAACATCCTTCCTCTTGCCTCTGTCGTGCTTTATCTTTTACCCCTCCTGTGGTTCCTGTTTCTCTTCACCACCTCCCTCTTTTTGCTGGGTTATCTCGCTTACAGGATTCTCTTTCAGTTCATATTTCTAATATTTCTCCTCGTGTTGTTCCTTCCTTGACCCCGTGGAGAGTCCCCCTTCCAGTTTTGTACATCTTTAACCCGCATCACTAAAACTTTTACCCCTCCTACAGTTCTGAAATGCCTTTTCCTTGAGTACTTTCTTTGCACTCCCGCTCCACTTCCATCTTCACCAATGGGTCTAAGTCTGGGGACGGTGTAGGCTACTCTGTTGCTTTTCCTGACAGCACTTATATGTGTCGCCTACTTCCGGAGACTAGCATCTTCACAGCGGAACTTTATGCTATTCTCTATGCTTTTTGTCTCCTGCTTTCTCGTTGTCAGTCTTCCTTTGAAGTTGTTGTTGACTCTCGTAGTGCCCTCATGGCTCTCGGGTCCTTTAACCCAGTCCATCCAGTGGTTGTCGAGATTCAGCATTGGCTGTTTCTTATTTCCAGTAAATTTAAGTTAGTTGAGTTTTGCTGGGTTCCCAGCCATATTGGTGTCAATTTAAATGAGCGTGCAGATGCTGCTGCTAGGGAAGCTGTCCGCTCTTGTCCCATCTCCCGTAAAGGTATTCCTTATTCCGACATTTACCCAGTTATTCATTCCTCCATCCTTACCCGTTGGCAGGATTGTTGGTCTTCTGTTACTGGTAGCAAACTGCGTACTCTTTAGAGTAGTGTGTCCTCATGACCGTTCTCCTACCACTGTAACCGGCGATGGGAAACGGCTCCGGCGAGGTTGTGTATTGGCCATACATGTTTAACTCACGGTCACTTAATGGCGCGCCATCCTGCTGCTTATTGTCCAAGTTGCATTATCCCTCGTACGGTCGTGCATATCCTCGTTGAATGTCCTGACTTCCAGGATGAGTGTGTCTTGTTTTCCAACCATCCTTCACGGTCGCTTGTCCATCGATAGAATTCTTGGTGAATCGGATACTTTTGATATCGTTCACCTTAAGCGTTTCTGTTCGTGTATTGGCATTCTTGGTGAAATTTAGCGCCCTCTGATTATTCCGCACATTTAATGGTGCTACATAGCCTTTCCGGTTTGGTGCCTCCTTTTGATAATTACTTACTTCATATCGAATTAGGTAGCAGCACATTGCTGAGTGTATCTAAACTTCTTAATAAAAGCAAGTTTTCTTGAATATCATAAGATAATCTTGTTTATATTTCTGCAAATTATAGCATAGTGCATGTGTGCTATGAATAGACAGACTTGTCCCTGATCCCTTGTGCTGCACTTAAATTTTCACCCATGTCCAAGGTGTCTATGTTATGTAAAAAATTTAGTTTGAAATAATAAAAGCAAAGCAAAATATAACAATGACCGCTCAAAAAGGACCTTTCGTGCCTGGTGTAATGAAGTGGCATAGTGACAAATTGTGATAAATATGTTAAATGGTGGAATTTTTGTATGAGTATCTTCAACCTTATTTTGCTATTGTTTGGCTCTTTCCTCCAGGCTGAAGCCTCACATCTCATGAAAATGGGAAATAGGGTAAAGATACAGATGTCACAATGGTTGTATTTAATTCCCCAGTCAGATTGATTGATCTGTCGGGCTTTTAGAATTTACAGCATACAATAGTTTTATTTAGATTTAGCACATTGTGTTTTTCATGATTTAGGTTTCGTAGATATAAATAAGCAATTTATATACTTTCTATAATATGTGACTTGTGTGGCACTCATTTTGTTTTTCCTAAATTTAGAATGTGATATATATTATTTGTTTATTTGCAAAACGTAAATTTTCATTGCAGATGGCTTCAAGGTGTCCGCCAACACCTACAACAACAGCACAAGCTTAAGAAATGTGACATAGAAGCTCAAGTTGTGACAGCAGCGACAGAAACAGCCTCGACTCTTCCGCAGTTCCATCAACAAGCACACCCAGAGCAGCAGGCACACCACACTCATGCTCACCCACAGCCACATGTCCTACCACAAGCACCAGCTCAGCAACCACATGATGACAGTGCTTCAGGAAGAGAATACCACACTCTTGAGGCTGCTGCACCCAACAGTGACACCACAGCACAACAGACATTGAATATGTTTCATGTAGAAGTAGAGACTCAGCAGCAGAGTATGTTTCAATATCATTAATGTTTCTCAAAAATAACTGCCAGCTGTTAGTCTTGAGATTTTTAATACTGTATATGTATTTCAGTGCCCAAAAGGATGAATTTGCCTTATATAATTGTATTCTACATCTCTCTTTAATCTGAACAGTTTCTCTTGAAAAGAAAATTGGGCTATGATTTATTCAAATTTTCTCCTTGATCATATACTTGAGACTAATCCGCTTACAAACCATTGAGAAACTAGTAATTTTCTTGGCTCTCAAATGACTTTCCATCATTTAAAAAAAATTATACGCTTATATGTATGTAACACAGATTAAAATGTGAAGAAAAAGCTTGATTAAATGTAAAAGGGTCGAGAGAAATACAAGTGCTGAAATATAAAAGTGGTGTAACTTGTGTTTTAAAGTATATGTAGAAAGATGGTAATGCTTAAAGTAAATCAGTTTGTAAACCAAACTGATACGAGCTCAAATAAAATTTAACATGGAAGTTTGTTCTAGAGACCTAATATTTTTATAGAATTTCCTAAAAAAATATATATTTAAAGGTTAAGTTTTCAATATATTTTCTGTGGGGAGCCCCTTCGGCTCCCTGCAGCTATCAGGCTAATATGCAATTCATTAGACCAGGGCATTAGTCATAGTTCAGCCTACTCTAGATCACATCTGGACAAACATAACCTCTCCGCTTACTTCAGGTATAATCACCGATAGCACTACAGACCATTACCCCACATTTCTCTTAACTAACATTAGCAAACCACCTCTTGAGTCAAGAGAGATACGTTTTAGACTACACAATGAAACTGCTATAGACAATTTTATAACTGCTACTGATAATGTCAACTGGGAGTCCGAGTTAGGTAACATAGAGGACATCAACCTAGCAGTTCAATCTTTTCTTCAAAAAACTCTTAGCCTTTATAATACCCACTGTCCTCCCCCTCCCCGCTCAGCTCGTTGTCGCCGTGTGGGGGCTTAGTGGGCGGCTGCCGGAGTGTGATGCTCCTTGGGACGGTCCTCTGTCCTTTTCTAGCCTTGTGCTCCTGCTGCCGTCCTCTCCAATTCTGCTGGGCATCTTTTCCTTTTCCTTCTGTTTCGTTTTTCTCCCCCCTCTTCTCCTATCTGCTTGCCGTTTCCTACCGACCTTTTGCTCGTTCTGGTTCTTCCCTTGGACTTCTTCTATTTTGACGCCCAGGTGCTTGAGGAGGCATACTCATGCACCCGTAGAACTGCAGTACCCGACGTCGAGAGCGAGGGGAACCTTTTATTGTCAATCCCCACTTCGTCACTGAACCCGATCTCGACGGACTGTCGGTTTCTTAAGGTGGCGTTTGTGGGGCGTATACTCGCGACGCACCCCTAGGAGGCCCCGACAAGATCGGCGATAGCTTCTTGTTGGGTGTCCTGCCTCTAATTGTGGCTCCATGGTGGGTGTGGGGGCACATTCGTGAGTGAATTCTTTCTTTCGTCAAGATGATTACCCCTGCTTCGGCTTCTTCTGGTTTACCTTCTCAGGCTCGTGGGGTGGGCGACCAAGCCCCCGAGTCGGTCCGTATTGGAAGACCGGGCTCTGTAGCCTCCGCTGCATTGGGCCCCGACCTTGCTCCTCCTTTGGCCTCTCTGACTCCTTCCTCTGGCTCCCCTCCCTCCTCTGTGGTTGGGTCGAGCCCCAAGCCCCCAGTGGTGACTACCTCGTCCCCTGGCGTGGCTCCTTCTCTAGTTGTAACTACTGCGCCTTTTAACCCCTCTCTCTCTGGGGGTTCTCGCCGCCGTCTTCGTCACGGCCGCCCTCGCTCGATTCATTCCAGTTCTGCTACCTATCAAGCCTTGTTTGGTCCCGCTTCGTGGGCCAAATATTTTGATCTCCTCCCTCTTGATTCTGCGCCTCCTGACGATTTCTCCCTCCATCGACATCTCATTGATTCCGTGGATGCCTCCATTACTTTCAACCCCACTCGTCTCGGTACACGTGTCGTTGCTGCTCCTTCTCAGGATGCTGCTTCCCGCTTGGCTGCCTTATCCTGCCTTGGCGAGACCCCCGTTCGGGTCTCGAAGAACGTTCAGTTGAATGCCAGTGTTGGCACTATTTTGCTCCCGCCCCATGTTGCGACCGGTGTTCGGGACCTACGCGACTGCCACGACGATATTCGACATATCCTCGCTGCCCAGGGCCATTCTATTCTCCAGGTGGACACGTTTACTCGTCCCCCTCGTGGTAGTCGCCGTCAACCCCTCCGGGTTGTGAAGATTACCTTTGATGGTAGGACCCTTCCACCCTCTGTCATTCTTGCTGGTGCCAGGTGCTCTGTCCAGGAGTACATTCCTTCTCCTCGGCTCTGCAACAAGTGCTGGAGGTTTGGGCATGGTGCCCTCCACTGCTCCGGGACTGTCTCTCTCTGTCCTTTGTGTGGTGGCGAAGGTCACTCTAAGTCGGAGTGCGCTTCTCCCCAGGCTCGTTGCCTCAACTGCGGTGAGGCCCATCCTACCTTCTCCCGTGCGTGTGTCCATTACAAGCTTGAGGCAGCCGTCCTCAACTTGAAGCACCGGGAGCGTTTATCTTTTCCTGAGGCGAGGCGCCAGGTTCGCCGGCTCCCGCCTTATGCTAATATCTCTTATGCTCGCGTGTTGCGCTCTTCCTCTCCTCGTCCTTCCCGCCTTCCTCAGACTCACAACCGTTTCCAGGCCTTGGACCCTGATGCGCCCACTGCCCCCTCCTCTGTCCCTTTGGGTTCTCTCCCGAAGGATCCTCCTCCTGGTCCTCTGTCTGGGGTTCCCCTTCCTTCTACCCGGTCTGTCGTGTCTTCTGTGTCTCCTTCCTCGTCCCCCTCCGATCCTCCTTCCCATCCTCTTCCTCCATCTATCGGCTCTCCCCGCCGCCTGTCGGTGCGGGCGGATGTCCATCGCTCTCCTAACGGCCGTCGTGTGTGCTCTCGTTCGGCTTCTCTTGTTGAGACACTGGAATCCGTTGCCCGGTACGTAGTTGCTGGGACACCGGTCTCTTTAAGTCAGAAGCGTAAGCCTGGCTCCTCTCCTTCCTCTTCCCCGGCGGGTAAGAAGGCTTCGCTTTCTTCCTCAGCTCCTCCTTCTGGCTCTGTTGCTCCTTCCCCTCCCGTTTCAGTGCTTGCGCCCCCTGTTCCTGCTATGGAGGTTTCTTTGGCCCCTGCTTCCCTTTCGGTTGCTGCTCTTGCTGGGGTGCGCTCCTCTCTTTCTGCTCCCCCTCTTCCTGCTGCTGTCCTTGACTGCTCCTCTCCGTTGTCTCCTCCTCCTCCTCCTCCTCCTCCTCCTCCTCCTCCGGACCCTGCCCGCCCACCTCTGATCTGTTCTCCCGTTTCCTTCCCTCCGTCTTTGCTCAGTTTACCCATGCCCCCTAACCCTGACTTTGCTGACCCTGATCCCGACCCTGATATTCTTTAACGTGCTCTGTTGGTCTTTCGCCTTTGTTTCTTCCTTGTTCTCTGTTTTTGTCCTTTCTCTTCTCGTCGTTGTCCATTGTTCAATGGAACGTTCGAGGTTATTACGCCAATTTCCTCGAACTCCAACTTCTGGTTTCGCGGTTTTCGCCCCTTTGTGTCTGTCTCCAGGAGCCGATGCTTGGTGCTCGTCCTGGTCGTTTTCGTGGCTATTCCTTTCTCTCCCCCCCCCCCAGCCATTGCTGGGGCTTCTAATTCTTCTGCTCTCTTGATTCGGGCTGATGTTCCCTTTGTTCCTTTACTTTTTCCTTCGCCTCTCCATTGTTCTGCTGCTCGTATCTTTGTGGGGAAATGGTACACAGTTTGTTCCATTTATCTCCCCCCGAGTGTCCCGCTCTCTCTTCCTGATTTGAAACACCTCCTAGACTCCTTGCCGGAGCCTGTGCTCCTGCTGGGTGACTTCAATTGTCGTCATTCTCTTTGGGGTGACGTTCTGACGAATACCCGGGGTCGCCTCCTTGAGCCGTTTCTCCTCTCTTCTTCCCTGTCTCTTCTGAATTCTGGTGAGCCCACTCATTTGGACTCGAACTCGCACCCTTTCTTGTCTTGATCTTTCTCTCTGCTCTTCTTCTCTTTACTTAGATTTCACATGGCAGGTTCTTGATGACCTCCATGGAAGTGATCATTTCCCCATCCTTGTTTCCTTTTTCTCTTTTCGCCCTTCCCTCTCTTTCCCTAGGTGGCAGTTTGCTAAGGCGGACTGGACCCTATTTTCCCTCAGTGCTACTCTCTCTGACCTCTCCCTTCTGCCCCTCTCTCGCGCTCTCCTCCTTTTTCATGACACTGTCTTCGACGCTGCCCTCCGCTCTATTCCTCGCTCTTCCTCTCGGGGTCCACGGAAGTGCGTTCCCTGGTGGAATGCGGACTGTGCTCGGGCTGTCCGCTGTAAGCGTGCAGCCTGGAAGAAGCACCGCCGTAGGCAGACGACCGATTCTTTTCTTTTCTTTCGGAAAGCGAGTGCGGTGGCCCGTAGGGCCATCCGTACGGCTAAACGTGAATGTTGGGCATCTTATGTCTCGACAATTACGTCCGAAACCCCTCTGGCCCAGATCTGGAAGCGTATCCGCAAGATAGCGGGTAAGTTCGTTCCCGATGTTTCACCGGTCCTTCACCTCCATGATACTCTTGTGGCGGACCCGTTGCAGGTCGCTTCCGAACTGGGTTCCCACTTTTCTTCTGTTAGCTCTGGTCTTCATCTTCCCCAATCTTTCCTTCTTCGTAAACCTGTCCTTGAGTCTCGTCCTTTAGATTTCTGCACTCATCTTCAGCTTCCCTATAATGATCCCTTCTCTCTCTCTGAACTTCGTTCTGCCCTGGCCCTCTGCGGTTCTACGGCGGCGGGCTCCGATGGTATTCATTATGAGATGCTTCGCCATCTCCCTCCGAGCACGTCTCAGTATTTACTGAGTCTGTATAATCGGATCTGGGAGTCGTCGTCAGTCCCTGAGGACTGGCTCGATGCCGTTGTCCTCCCTGTTCGCAAACCGGGGTCTCTGGGTACTTCCCCTAAGGACTTTCGCCCTATTGCTCTCACAAGTTGTGTCTGCAAACTCTTTGAACGTATGGTTAACGTTCGTCTGATGTGGTTCCTGGAACACCATCACCTCCTCTCCCCTTCTCAATTTGGTTTCCTCAAGTGCCGCAGCACGACAGATGTCCTGGTGAACTTGGAGGTCTATATACGTACTGCTTTTGCTGCAAAGACCTCCGTTGTTGCCGTCCTTTTTGACCTAGAAAAGGCTTACGACACCACTTGGCGTTATCATATCCTATCTCAACTTCATTCTTTTGGCCTTCGTGGTCATCTCCCTCTCTTTCTCCGCAGCTTCCTCTCTCGTCGTTCCTTTCGGGTGCGCCTTGGTACCGCTCTCTCTCCCTCTTTTCAGCAACACGAAGGTGTGCCCCAGGGTAGTGTTCTGAGCACTACTCTTTTTCTGGTTGCCCTCAATGGTCTTCTTTCCTCTCTTCCTTCTGGTGTCTTCTCCGCTCTCTATGTCGATGATCTTACCCTTTGTTGTCAGGGTGATGATTCGCCTCTCCTTCAACGCCAGCTTCAACTTGCGATTGATGCCGTGTCGTCTTGGGCCACAGGTCATGGCTTCAAGTTCTCTACTTCTAAGACTTGTGCCATGACTTTTACGCGGAAACGGGTTGTTCTTCGTCCCTCTTTGTCACTTTATGGTCATCCCCTTGAATACAAAGATTCCGCGAAGCTTTTGGGGTTATTCCTTGACACTCGTTTGTCTTGGTCTCCCCATATCTCTTACCTCCGTGTTGAGTGCTCTAAGTCCCTTACCTTCCTTCGGGTCTTGTCCCATACTTCTTGGGGGGCAGATAGGCGCACTCTCCTTGCTTTACATTCCTCTCTCGTCCTGTCTAAGCTCGATTATGGTTGCCCTGCTTACTCGTCTGCTTCTCCTTCTACTCTTCGCCGTCTTGATGCTTTGCACCATACTGGGTTGCGCCTCAGTTCTGGTGCCTTTCGTTCGACTCCCGTCCTTAGCTTGTATGTTGACACTGGCTTCCTGTCTCTCCAGGACCGCCGTGATCGCTACTGTCTTCGCTATCTTGCGCGGTCCTTGCAACATCCTTCCTCTCGTCTCTGTCGTGCTTTAACTTTTACCCCTCCTGCGGTTCCTGTTCCTCTTCACCACCTCCCTCTTTCTGTCCGGTTATCTCGCCTACAGGATTCTCTTTCCGTTCGTATTTCTGATGTTTCTCCTCGTGTTGTTCCTTCTTTGCCCCCGTGGAGGGTCCCTCTTCCGCGGTTTTGTACATCCTTGACTCGTATCACTAAAGCTTTTACCCCTCCTACAGTTCTAAAACGCCTTTTCCTCGAGCACTTTTCTTCTCACTCCCGCTCCGTTTCTGTCTTCACCGATGGGTCTTAGTCAGCGGACGGTGTTGGCTACTCTGTTGTTTTTCCTGATCGCACTTATATGTGTCGCTTGCCTCCGGAGACTAGCATCTTTACAGCGGAACTTTATGCTATTCTCTATGCTCTTCGTCTCCTGCTTTCTCGTTGTCAGTCTTCCTTTGTGGTTGTTGTTGACTCTCGTAGTGCCCTCATGGCTCTCGGGTGCTTTAATCCAGTTCATCCGGTAGTTGTCGAGATCCAGCATTGGCTGTTTCTCGTTCACAGTAAATTTAAGTCGGTTGAGTTTTGTTGGGTTCCCAGCCATATTGGCGTGTCTTTAAATGAGCGTGCGGATGCTGCCGCTAAGGAAGCTGTCCGCTCTTGTCCCATCTCTCGTAAAGGCATTCCGTATTCCGACTTTTACCCGGTTATCCATTCCTCAGTCCTTACCCGTTGGCAGGCTTCTTGGTTGTCTGTTACTGGTAACAAGCTACGTACTCTTAAATGTTGTGTTTCCTCGTGGCCGTCCTCCTTCCACCGTAACCGGCGGTGGGAAACAGCTCTAGCGAGGTTGCGTATTGGCCATACTCGCTTAACCCATGGTCACTTGATGGAGCGCCGCCCTGCTCCTTATTGTCCTAGTTGCATTGTCCCTCTTACGGTCGTGCATGTCCTTCTTGAATGTCCTGACTTCCAGGACGAGCGTGTGTCTTGCTTTCCGACCGCCCCTCGTGGTCACCTGTCCCTCGATAGAATTCTTGGTGACTCGGATACTTTTGATATCGTTCGCCTTATGCGTTTTTGTTCTCGTATTGGCATCCTTGGTGATATTTAGCGCCCTCTGATTATTTTGCGTATTTGATGGTGCTACATAGCCTTCCCGGTTTGGTGCCTTCTTTTGATAATTACTTACTTCTTAAATTACATCATTATGGTGTCAGAGGACACTCCCTACAATACCTCAAATCCTACCTTACTGACAGGCTCCAATGTGTTTCTGTGAATAATACAATTTCTCCCACACTACCCATCAACATTGGTGTTCCCCAGGGCAGCATACTTGGCCCTCTCCTCTTTCTCATCTACATTAATGACCTTCCAAATGCCTCCCAACACCTCAAACCAATTCTATTTGTTGATGACACAACCTTCATTTACTCCATTCCTGATCCCCTTGCTCTAAATGCCACAGTAAATACTGAGCTTAATAAAGTCCATCTGTGGCTAACTGCCAACAAACTCACCCTTAACATTGACAAAACTTTCTATATTCTGTTTGGCAATAAATCCTCTAATCAAATAAATCTCAAAATAAACAATACCCAAATTTGTAACAAATTAGATGGCAAATTCCTTGGCATTCTCATTGACCACAAGCTGAATTTCCAGGGACACATTCTAAACATATCAAAAAAAGTTTCAAAAACTGTGGGCATTCTTTCTAAGATCAGATATTATGTACCACGCCCTGCCCTGGTGACTCTCTATTACTCCCTTATCTATCCATATCTCAACTATGGTATTTGTGCTTGGGGCTCTACTACCCAAAATCACTTACGTCCTCTAATTACTCAACACAAAGCTGCTATTAGGACAATATCCAATTCTGGCCCCAGACATCACTCGGTACCCCTACTCAAATCTCTGAATATGTTAGACATTAAGTCACTGCACATTCTCTCATGTGTATTATACATATATAAAACGCTAAACTATAATGACAATCCTGATCTCAAAAGCTTCATAGAAGGTTGTAACAGAACCCATGAGCACCACACCAGAAATAAATACAGTTTTGATATTCCTAGAGTACGACTAAATCAAACCAGAAATGCTCTACAAATCAAGGGGCCCAGAATGTGGAATGACCTTCCCAACCATGTTAAAGACTGTACCTCTCTCAACCAGTTTAAGTTAAAAACGAAGCTATACCTAATAAATTCCATGTAACCCACCTTACCCCCCTGTTGTCAACCCATGTATATTTTTTGTTTTTTTTTGTTTTTCAAATCAACGCTGTTTGAATGTAATTTTCTGTAATAATTTGTAATTGTATTTGTGCTGCTTTTTCAACAATGTTCCCCCCTCTTTTACCTCTATTTTTTATATGTACACATCACATCTTTTCTTTTTACCCATTAGTTTTAAGCTGTAGTCATTAATGTTTTTCCTGCCCGAAACGCTTTGCGTAATAGTGGCTTTAGGCATTGTATGTACTAGCTCTATCTATAAAGCCAACAAACTTTGTAAATCTCTTTATGTATGTACCTTACCTAAATAAAGATTATTATTATTATTATTATTACTGGGGACCACGAGCCAGAACCTGGCCCCCCTCAGAGAGGCATAGAGATCAGTGGCCCTGGAAAAAAATAAAATGTGGTTAGGGGTTTTCCTTGGCTGCCATTGACCAGGGTTAGGCACCCAGAAAGGTAGGAATAACAAAACAAACCCCACATGGTAAGAAAATTGAACAGAAAACTGAACAAAGGCAGAACTCCCTCCAATCCCAAGGAAACAAGCAAATGTCACACCCCACTACTGCGCCGCTCGTCTGAGGGAGGGGGATAGCCATTCCAGTTCATCGGCTAATGCAATCCAGGGCGGCCGTCATCTCTGGTCTTGATTTCCTACACAGTGTTTTACCTTAGTGGCCCCCTCCCCATCCGGCCCGTTGGCGTCGTGAGGGGGCTTGGTGGACGGCTGCCGGAGTGTGATGCTCCATTGGGCAGTCCTCTGTCCTTTTCTGGCCTTGCACTCCTGCTGCTGTCTTCTCCAATTGTGCCGGATCGCTTTTCCTTTTCCTTATGTTTCGTTTTTCTCCCCCCTCTTCTCCTATCTGCTTGTCGTTTCCTGCCGACCTTTTGCTTGTTTTGGATTCTTTCTTTGGACTTCTTCTATTTTGACGCCCGGGTGCTTGAGGAGGCATACTCTTGCACCCATAGAACTGTAGTACCCAACGTCTCGAGCGAGGGGAACCTTTTATTGTCAATCCCCCTTTCGTCGCTGAACCCGATCTCGACGGACTGACGGTTCTTAAGGTGGCGTTTGTGGGGCGTATACTCACGACGCACCCCTAGGGGGCCCCGGCATGATCGGCGATAGCTTCCTGTTGGGTGTCCTGCCTCTAATTGTGGCTCCATGGTGGGTATGGGGGCACATTCGTGGATGAATTTCTCACTTTTCGTCTCTATGTCATTGAATGTTTCCGTTTTACCCTCTCAGGCTCGTGGGGTGGGCGACCAAGCCCCCGAGTCGGCCTGTATTGGAAGACCAGGCTCTGTAGCTCCCGCTGCGTTGGGCCCCGACCTTGCTCCTCCTTTGACCGTCCTGACTTCTTCCCCCAGCTCCCCTCCCTCCTCTGTGGGTCGAGCCTCCAGCCCCCGGTGGTGACCACTTCGTCCCCTGGTGTGGCTAAGTCTTTCGTTGTGACTACTGCGCCTTTTGACCCCTCTCTCTCTAGGGGTTCTCAACGCCGTTCGCGCCCCAACCGCACTCGCTCGATTCCTTCTCGTGCTGATGCGTATCAGGCCTTGTTTGGTCCTGCTTCATGGGCCAAATACTTTGATCTCCTCCCTCTTGATTCTGCGCCTCCTGACGATTTCTCCCTCCATCGGCGTCTTGTAGATTCCGTGGATGCATCTGTTACTTTCAACCCCACTCGTCTCGGTACACGTGTCGTTGCTGCTCCTTCTCAGGATGCTGCTTCCCGCTTGGCTGCCTTATCCTGCCTTGGCGAGATCCCTGTTCGGGTCTCCAAGAACGTTCAGATGAATGCCAGTGTTGGCACTGTTCTCCTCCCACCCCATGTTGCAACCGGTGTTCGGAATCTGCAGGATTGCCACGATGATATTCGGCATATCCTTGATGCCCAAGGCCATTCTGTCCTCCAGGTTGACTCGTTTACTCGTCCCCCTCGTGGTCGTCGCCATCAACCCCTTCGCGTTGTGAAGTGAAGATCACCTTTGATGGTAGGACCCTTCCATTCTCTGTCATTCTTGCTGGTGCTAGGTGCTCTGTCCAGGAGTATATTCCTTCTCCTCGACTTTGTAACAAGTGCTGGAGGTTTGGGCATGGTGCCCTCCGCTGCTCTGGGACTGTCTCTCTCTGTCCTTTGTGTGGGAGTGAAGGTCACTCTAAGTCGGAGTGCACTTCTCCCCAGGCTCGTTGCCTCAACTGCAGTGAGGCCCATCCTACCTTCTCCCGTGCGTGTGTCCATTACAAGCTTGAGGCAGCCGTCCTCGACTTGAAGCACCGGGAGCGTTTATCTTTTCCTGAGGCGAGGTGCCAGGTTCGCCGGCTCCCGCCTTTTGCTAATATCTCTTATGCTCGCGTGTTGCGCTCTTCCTCTCCTCGTCCTTCCCGCCTTCCTCAGACTCACAACCGTTTCCGGGCCTTGGACCCTGATGCGCCCACTGCCCCCTCCTTTGTTCCTTTGGGTTCTTTCCCGAAGGATCCTCCTCCTGGTCCTCTGTCTGGGGTTCCCCTTCCTTCTACCCGGTCTGTCGTGTCTCCTGTGTCTTCTTCCTCGTCCCCCTCCGATCCTCCTTCCCATCCTCTTCCTCCATCTATCGGCTCTCCCCACCGCCTGTCAGTGCGGGCGGATGTCCATCGCTCTCCTAACGGCCGTCGTGTGTGCTCTCGTTCGGCTTCTCCTGTTGAGACACTGGAATCCGTTGCCCGGTACGTAGTTGCTGGGACACCGGTCTCTTTAAGTCAGAAGCGAAAGCCTGGCTCCTCTCCTTCCTCTTCCCCGGCGGGTAAGAAGGCTTCGCTTTCTTCCTCAGCTCCTACTTCTGGCTCTGTTGCTCCTTCCCCTCCCGTTTCAGTGATTGCGCCCCCTGTTCCTGCTTTGGGGGTTTCTTTGGCCCCTGCTTCCCTTTCGGTTGCTGCTCTTGCTGAGGTGCGCTCCCCTCTTTCTACTCCCCCTCTTCCTGCTGCTGTCCTTGACTGCTCCTCTCCATTGTCTCCTCCTCTTCCTCCTCCTCCTCCGGACCCCGCCCGCCCACCTCTTATCTGTTCTCCCGTTTCCTTCCCTCCGTCTTTGCTCAGTTTACCCATGCCCCCTAACCCTGACTTTGCTGACCCTGATATTCTTTAACGTGCTCTGTTGCTCTTTCGCCTTTGTTTCTTCCTTGTTCTCTGTTTTTGTCCTTTCTCTTCTCGTCGTTGTCCATTCTTCAATGGAACATTCGAGGGTATTACGCCAATTTCCTCGAACTCCAACTTCTGATTTCGCGATTTTCGCCCCTTTGTGTCTGTCTCCAGGAGCCGATGCTTGGTGCTCGTCCTGGTCGTTTTCGTGGCTATTCCTTTCTCTCCCCCCCCCCCCCCCAGCCATTGCTGGGGCTTCTAATTCATCTGCTCTCTTGATTCGTGCCGATGTTCCCTTTGTTCCTTTGCTTTTTCGTTCGCCTCTACATTGTTCTGCTGCTCGTATCTTTGTGGGGAAATGGTACACAATTTGTTCCATTTATCTCCCCCCAAGTGTCCCGCTCTCTCTTCCTGATTTGAAACACCTCCTAGACTCCTTGCCGGAGCCTGTGCTCCTGCTGGGTGACTTCAATTGTCGTCATTCTCTTTGGGGTGACGTTCTGACGAATACCCGGGGTCGCCTCCTTGAGCCGTTTCTCCTCTCTTCTTCCCTGTCTCTTCTGAATTCTGGTGAGCCCACTCATTTGGACTCTCGGACTCGCACCCTTTCTTGTCTTGATCTTTCTCTCTGCTCTTCTTCTCTTTACTTAGATTTCACGTGGCAGGTTCTTGATGACCTCCATGGAAGTGATCATTTCCCCATCCTTGTTTCCTTTTTCTCTTTTCGCCCTTCCCTCTCTTTCTCTAGGTGGCAGTTTGCTAAGGCAGACTGGACCCTATTTACCCTCAGTGCTGCTCTCTCTGACCTCTCCCTTATGCCTCTCTCTCACGCTCTCCTCCTTTTTCATGACACTGTCTTCAACGCTGCCCTCCGCTCTATTCCTCGCTTTTCCTCTCGGGGTTCACGGAAGTGCGTTCCCTGGTGGAATGCGGACTGTGCTCGGGCTGTCCGCTGTAAGCGTGCAGCCTGGAAGAGGCACCGCCGTAGGCAGACGACCGATTCTTTTCTTTTCTTTCGGAAAGCGAGTGCGGTGGCCCGTAGGGCCATCCGTACGGCTAAACGTGAATGTTGGGCATCTTATGTCTCAACAATTACGTCCGAAACCCCTCTGGCCCAGATCTGGAAGCGTATCCGCAAGATAGCGGGTAAGTTCGTTCCCGATGTTTCACCGGTCCTTCACCTCCATGATACTCTTGTGGCGGACCTGTTGCAGGTCGCTTCCGAACTGGGTTCCCACTTTTCTTCTGTTAGCTCTGGTCTTCATCTTCCCCAATCTTTCCTTCTTCGTAAACCAGTCCTTGAGTCTCGTCCTTTAGATTTCTGCACTCATCTTCAGCTTCCCTATAATGATCCCTTCTCTCTCTCTGAACTTCGTTTTGCCCTGGCCCTCTGCGGTTCTACGGCGGCGGGCTCCGATGGTATTCATTATGAGATGCTTCGCCATCTCCCTCCGAGCACGTCTCAGTATTTACTGAGTCTGTATAATCGGATCTGGGAGTCGTCGTCAGTCCCTGAGGACTGGCTCGATGCCGTTGTCCTCCCTGTTCGCAAATCGGGGTCTCTGGGTACTTCCCCTAAGGACTTTCGCCCTATTGCTCTCACAAGTTGTGTCTGCAAACTCTTTGAACGTATGGTTAACGTTCGTCTGATGTGGTTCCTGGAACACCATCACCTCCTCTCCCCTTCTCAATTTGGTTTCCCCAAGTGCCGCAGCACGACAGATGTCCTGGTGAACTTGGAGGTCTATATTCGTACTGCTTTTGCTGCGAAGACCTCCGTTGTTGCCGTCCTTTTTGACCTGGAAAAGGCTTACGACACCACTTGGCGTTATCATATCCTATCTCAACTTCATTCTTTTGGCCTTCGTGGTCATCTCCCTCTCTTTCTCCGCAGCTTCCTCTCTCGTCGTTCCTTTCGGGTGCGCCTTGGTACCGCTCTCTCTCCCTCTTTTCGGCAATACGAAGGTGTGCCCCAGGGTAGTGTTCTGAGCACTACTCTTTTTCTGGTTGCCCTTAATGGTCTTCTTTCCTCTCTTCCTTCTGGTGTCTTCTCCGCTCTCTATGTCGATGATCTTACCCTTTGTTGTCAGGGTGATGATTCGCCTCTCCTTCAACGCCGGCTTCAACTTGCAATTGATGCCGTGTCGTCTTGGGCCACAGGTCATGGCTTCAAGTTCTCTACTTCTAAGACTTGTGCCATGACTTTTACGCGGAAACGGGTTGTTCTTCGTCCCTCTTTGTCACTTTATGGTCATCCCCTTGCATACAAAGATTCCGGAAGCTTTTGGGGTTATTCCTTGACACTCGTTTGTCTTGGTCTCCCCATATCTCTTACCTCCGTGTTGAGTGCTCTGAGGCCCTTACCCTCCTTCGGGTCTTGTCCCATACTTCTTGGGGGGCAGATAGGCGCACTCTCCTTGCTTTACATTCCTCTCTCGTCCTGTCTAAGCTCGATTATGGTTGCCCTGCTTACTCGTCTGCTTCTCCTTCTACTCTTCGCCGTCTTGATGCTTTGCACCATACTGGGTTGCGCCTCAGTTCTGGTGCCTTTCGTTCGACTCCCGTCCTTAGCTTGTATGTTGACACTGGCTTCCTGTCTCTCCAGGACCGCCGTGATCGCTACTGTCTTCGTTATCTTGCGCGGTCCTTGCAACATCCTTCCTCTCGCCTCTGTCAGATTCAGATTCAGATTCAGATGTTTATTCAGGTAAGGTATATACATACAAGTGATGTTACATTTATGGATTGATATATAGATAGAGCTAGTACATACAATGCCTAAAGCCACTATTACGCAATGCGTTTCGGGCAAGAAAAACATTAATATCTAGAACTTAATACTAATTGAGCATAAAGAATAAAAAGTGTTGAGAACAAATACAAATAAAGATAAAAAAAAAAGGGGGAACATGACTGAAAAAGCAGCACAAATACAATAGGTTGACAAACAGTGTTGATTAAAAAAAAAGAAAATAACAGACATGGGTTGACAATAGAGGAGTGAGGTAGGTTACAGGGAATTTATTAGGTAGTGTTTAGTTTTTATCTTAAACTGGTTGAGAGAGGTACTGTCTTTAACATGGTTGGGAAGGTCATTCCACATTCTGGGCCCCTTGATTTGTAGAGCATTTCTGGTTTGATTAAGTCGTACTCTAGGAATATCAAAACTGTATTTATTTCTGGTGTGGTGCTCATGGGTTCTGTTACAACCTTCTATGAAGCTTTTGAGATCAGGATTGGCATTACAATTTAGCGTTTTGTATATGTATAGTACACATGAGAGAATGTGCAGTGACTTAATGTCTAACATATTCAGGGATTTGAATAGGGGTACCGAGTGATGTCTGGGGCCAGAATTGGATATTGTCCTAATAGCAGCTTTGTGTTGAGTAATTAGAGGACGTAAATGATTTTGGGTAGTAGAGCCCCAAGCACAAATACCATAGTTGAGATATGGATAGATAAGGGAGTAATAGAGAGTCACCAGGGCAGGGCGTGGTACATAATATCTGATCTTAGAAAGAATGCCCACAGTTTTTGAGACTTTTTAGATATGTTTAGAATGTGTCCCTGGAAATTCAGCTTGTGGTCAATGAGAATGCCAAGGAATTTGCCATCTAATTTGTTACAAATTTGGGTATTGTTTATTTTGAGATTTATTTGATTAGAGGATTTATTGCCAAACAGAATATAGAAAGTTTTGTCAATGTTAAGGGTGAGTTTGTTGGCAGTTAGCCACAGATGGACTTTATTTAGCTCAGTATTTACTGTGGCATTTAGAGCAAGGGGATCAGGACTGGAGTAAATGAAGGTTGTGTCGTCAGCAAATAGGATTGGTTTGAGGTGTTGGGAGGCATTTGGAAGGTCATTAATGTAGATGAGAAAGAGGAGAGGGCCAAGTATGCTGCCCTGGGGAACACCAATGTTGATGGGTAGGGTGGGAGAAATTGTATTATTCACAGAAACACATTGGAGCCTGTCAGTAAGGTAGGATTTGAGGTATTGTAGGGAGTGTCCTCTGACACCATAATGATGTAATTTAAGAAGAAGGTTTTGGTGGTTGACAGTATCGAAAGCTTTACGCAGGTCCACAAATAACCCAACAGGGAACTCATTTTTATCAAGAGCTGTATGAATCGAGTTAAGCATACTAATAAGTGCATCGTTAGTGCTTTTTTTGGGCCTGAAGCCATATTGGCAAGGGCTAAGTATATTGAGTTTGGCTAGATATGAGTAAAGCTGCTTATAGATTAGTTTTTCAAAATTTTTTGACAAGTTTGGCAGGATTGATATAGGTCTGTAGTTGTTAACATCTGTGAGATCACCACATTTGTGGACAGGCGTTACTCTCGCTTTTTTTAGAATATCTGGAAAGGTTTGGAGTTCAAGTGACTTGTTGAAGAGCAAAGCAATAGCAGGGGCTAAAGATCTGGAGGCTTTTTTGTAGATTAAAGTTGGTATCTCCTCAAGGGCACCAGACTTGGTTTTAAGGGAAAGGATTATCTCATTGACGTCAATGGAATTAATAGGCTTTAGGTACAGAGACTGGGGATAGTTCCCTGTCAGATAGTCCTTAATGTCAGTACTGGAAGATGGAATATCATTAGCAAGGGATGAACCAATGGAAGAGAAGAACCTATTGAACTCAATAGCAGAATCAGAGGCTGAAAGCTGACGATCGTTATTAGACAGGAGAGTCGGTTTGTTATTTAAAGACTTCTTTGATCCCAATATTTGTGAAATTGTTCTCCATGTTTGTTTAATGTTGCTCTTTATTTGGGTAAATTTATCTTCGTAGTACTTAGTTTTGGCTCGTCTAATTATCTTAGATAGCAATAATGAGTAATTCTTTGAGAATTCTTTGGAGACAATCCCTAACCTATACTTTTTCTCAAGGTCATGTTTTTTATTAATAGATTTAAGTATTCCCTTTGTAAGCCAGGGATTGTTAAGCCTTTTGGTTGTGACTTGTTTTGTAAGCATAGGACAGTGGGTATTATAAAGGCTAAGAGTTGTTTGTAGAAAAGATTGCACTGCTAGGTTGATGTCCCCTATGTTACCTAACTCAGACTCCCAGTTGACATTATCAGCAGCAGTTATAAAATTGTTTATAGCAGTTTCATTGTGCAGCCTAAAGCTTAACTCCCTTGTTTCTAGAGGTGGTTTGCTAATGTTAGTTAAGAGAAATGTGGGATAATGGTCTGTAGTGCTATCGGTGATTATACCTGAAGTAAGCGGAGAGGTTATATTTGTCCAGATGTGATCTAGAGTCGTGGCAGTGCTATCAGTGATTCTAGTAGGTCTAGTGATTAAGGGTATGAGGAAGCAGGAATTCATACAGTTGAGGAAGCTAACAGCAGTAGGGTGTTCTGGCTCGCAGAGGTCAATATTAAAGTCCCCTGCGATAATTAGGTGGTTTTTGTTCAGTCTGTTATCAAGTATTAGATTTCTAAGGTTTGAGTTGAATTCGGACACATCAGTGTTAGGAATTCTATAAACTGTCGTGCTTTAACTTTTACCCCTCCTGCGGTTCCTGTTCCTCTTCACCACCTCCCTCTTTCTGTCCGGTTATCTCGCCTGCAGGATTCTCTTTCCGTTCGTATTTCTGATGTTTCTCCTCGCGTTGTTCCTTCTTTGCCCCCGTGGAGGGTCCCTCTTCCGCGGTTTTGTACATCCTTGACCCGTATCACTAAAGCTTTTACCCCTCCTACGGTTCTAAAACGCCTTTTCCTCGAGCACTTTTCTTCTCACTCCCGCTCCGTTTCTGTCTTCACCGATGGGTCTAAGTCAGCGGACGGTGTTGGCTACTCTGTTGTTTTTCCTGATCGCACTTATATGTGTCGCTTGCCTCCGGAGACTAGCATCTTTACAGCGGAACTTTATGCTATTCTCTATGCTCTTCGTCTCCTGCTTTCTCGTTATCAGTCTTCCTTTGTAGTTGTTGTTGACTCTCGTAGTGCCCTCATGGCTCTCAGGTCCTTTAATCCGGTTCATCCAGTGGTTGTCGAGATCCAGCATTGGCTGTTTCTCGTTCACAGTAAATTTAAATCGGTTGAGTTTTGTTGGGTTCCCAGCCATATTGGCGTGTCTTTAAATGAGCGTGCGGATGCTGCCGCCAAGGAAGCTGTCCGCTCTTGTCCCATCTCTCGTAAGGGCATTCCGTATTCCGACTTTTACCCGGTTATCCATTCCTCAGTCCTTACCCGTTGGCAGGCTTCTTGGTTGTCTGTTACTGGTAACAAGCTACGTACTCTTAAATGTTGTGTTTCCTCGTGGCAGTCCTCCTTCCACCGTAACCGGCGGTGGGAAACAGCTCTGGCGAGGTTGCGTATTGGCCATACTCGCTTAACCCATGGTCACTTGATGGAGCGCTGCCCTGCTCCTTATTGTCCTAGTTGCATTGTCCCTCTTACGGTCGTGCATGTCCTTCTTAAATGTCCTGACTTCCAGGACGAGCGTGTGTCTTGCTTTCCGACCGCCCCTCGCGGTCACCTGTCCCTCGATAGAATTCTTGGTGACTCGGATACTTTTGATATCGTTCGCCTTATGCGTTTTTGTTCTCGTATTGGCATCCTTGGTGATATTTAGCGCCCTCTGATTATTTTGCGTATTTGATGGTGCTACATAGCCTTCCTGGTTTGGTGCCTTCTTTTGATAATTACTTACTTACTTACCTTAGTGGTGTCCTCTGCTATTCATAGTGTGGTGGCCAGGTGTACCTGAAGTGTACCGGGGCTGCATGCGCTTAGGGCAGCCTTCCCTAAGCACCCTGTGAGTACTACCCTTGCGTGTCAGGATTATCTTCCCTGGTGCGTTTGGGATGCCATTTCTGTAGGGGTGGTTGGTGCTCGGCATATACCTGAGCATAATTTTGTGGCCCTTCGCTAGGCCCCCGTGATTGTGCATGTTGCAGGGGTTTCAGTGTTTTGATCTCCCACTTGTTAGCTTTGGGTCTAACCGGTTAGCAACACAATGCCCGGGCTTCCTGTAGCAGTCAGCCTATGGGCTCAGGAAAATCCTGTTGGGGCTCGGTGGACGTATGTATGCGTCTTCAGAGTTCCAGCTCACCTGTGCAAGTTTGAAGGTTGCTATGTGCCCTTGTCTCGCGGTGACAGTCACCACTTTTGTCTCAGTCATGTTGTCCGTTGCGTCACCGACCACAGTCTTTGACCCAGAGTCTTGCTCCTTGCTTGTTCTCCAATTTACCCATTCTGATGACATTGATATTAGGTACAAGCGGCATCTGCGTTGCACGCTTGGTTTAAGTTGCTGCAACTCGCTAGGTTGGTTGCCCACCCGGATGCCCCGAGGCTGCCCCATTTTGGTTATAGGGACCTGGACTTGGGGGTGTTAATCGCTTCGATTTTGGTTGTCCATACTCCTTGGTCCTTTCCCTGTTGTTCACCCTGCTTCCGGCTCCCAAACGTCTTGAGGGTTTCAGAGTCGGAGTTTAGTGTCGGTAATGGGAATTGGGCAGCTTTGGGGGGCTGCCCCATTCGGGTTGGGGACGGAGACATTCGAGCTGGTTCCTCATGCCGAGGCTTCTGGGTCCCACCAGCAGGCCCTCCTCTTTTCTGCCTTTTCTTCAGGGGGTAGAGGGTATGGAGAACTGCACTTCCTGACATGGAAGGGGTTCCCGGGGCTGGGGAGGAGTTGACCTCGGGGCTTGGGCCCCCTTTGACCCCGCTTGAGTGCTAGTGCCCTCTTTGCGGGGCGTATTGGGGGTTTTTCTTAACCAACCAACCCCCCAACCCGCCTTTCCGTGTACAAGTATGATTTGGGGTCGGCTCCTCCCTGAGTTTGGTTCTGGGTGCCCTTGGGTTCTTCGGCTCCTTCTTCTGGAGGTATTCTGCTTCTCAAATCTCACCTAAGGAGGTTCAGGAGAGACCCGGATTCTGCCCCCGTCATGGATCTGTCCTCGTTTGAGTTCGGTTCTTCTTTCCCGTATTGGGAGCGTTTGGAAGTTCCAGAGTCTTCCTGGCTGGCAGACTGCCCATTTTTTCATTAGGGGCATGGCATGGGTTCTGTTGGATCTGAATGCTTGAACGGCGAGAAACTTTACCATTCTGTAGGTTTACCTGGTGGGAGGGAGGGGGGGGAGGTGGTCGCCTTAACCACCGTGCTGCCAAGCACCGGGTGTTGCCACAGATATATTTTCAATTATTTGTTTTATGTATTTCCAATGCGGTTTTATTTTTTTTTTATCGTATATGATGCATATTTGTGTCCTTTACAATATGTATACAGTAGAATGTTCATAATGTTCCTTGGAACTGTGATACATGCGTCAGTAATGTGTCCACAATAAATGTTTATTGTTGCAATATAACGTGTTAAAAATTACCTAAAATTACAATATGTACAGTTTCACACACTATTTACATAGTAACACACTGTATTACACAGTACTTCGGAAGTGAGTAATAATCAATGAAGTAACCCATGGTACACAACGCGACTTCGCTCTCAGGCACCAGGTAGAGAGAGATTTTCGCTTACTGTTTCTTCATTCTGTGTGCTTGCAAATAATGCACTCACGTACACCCTTGGCTTTAGTACTAGTAGGTTGTATGTAGCCAAGCTTGTAAAGCATAAGGTAGTATTGAAAAGATTATAGGAAAAGATCAATTTGTAAGGTAGTCTTGAAAAGATTGCTTTGTATGGTCCCACACAGGAAGAGATTCAACTTACCTCGAGTGTCCGTCAGTCGGAAAGAGATTCAGCTAGCTTCAAAGAGTGTCTGTCAGTTGGGAAGAGATTCTGGTATTCTTGAAAATATCTATGGAAAACACCGCCATGGAAGCCGCTAACACTGTTCATCTATGCTATTTGTATCAGATGCATCATCACCGAATGCAGAAAACGATTCATCTATGTATCATCTAAACAAATTGTTATAGATAGCATAGGATTGCAAGGGTGACGCTCAAAGCTACAACTGGATACGCTCGCTGTATAGTCTTCATTGGTGTTGTATCACTTGCATCCGACCTTTGTGTTAGGTCCTAATTGCGCCTAGCTTCACCAATATTATGACCCTTATGTTCTTGTATTAAGTAACATTATTATTGCAATAATGGAAGGATTAGTGAAGGATTTGGTGAGTCTGGTTGGAGCTCTGAGAGCAGAGATGGATTCCCTGCGGGAGTGCGGGAGGAGGTACGACGGCTGAGACTTTGGGAGGAAACGAAGGAGGAGACCAGTGTTGACGGAACCTCATCGTGGAGAGTCGTGAAGGACAGGAGTCTTAAGAAGACCTTGACAAGGCCGCCTACAAACGCCCTAAGGACAGCAAATTCATTTGCCGTGTTGGAGGACGAGTGCTGTGGTGAGCCTGCAGTTCACTCGGAATGGAAATCAGCGAGGAGCGGCGGAGCGCAGGCTGCTCAGAAAGTTAAGGAGGTACCGAAGTGAATTTTGGTTGTGGGAGATTCCCAGGTGAGGTATTTAGACAGAACGATTTGTGCCAGAGATAGGGGGAACAGATTAAGGGTTTGCTATCCGGGAGCTGGAATTGGTGATATTGTTGGAAACATGAATGATATTATGACGGGAAATGGGAACAAACCCATTATTTGTATTAGTGCAGGGGGTAATGATGTTGGGCAAGTTAGGAGTAAGGAACTAATACAGAGATTCAGGACAGCCATTGAATTAGGAGCAAGGGAGGAATCCCGATCATATGTGGCATTCTTCCAAGAAAGGGATGAAATGAGAGGGAGGAAATGAATGGATGTCGAGGGCACTTGGTGTCAATTGCCGGCTGGAAAGATATTGCAAATCAAATGCAATATCTTTCATAGACAACTGGGAACACTTCTATGGAAGAAATGAAATGTATGCTCGTGATGGGGTGCATCTATCGAGGGCTGGGGTCGTTGCTGTTGCGAATTCGTTGGAACCAGTGGTTAGAGGTGTTTGTTTAGGTTTAAACTGTTAGTAGATAGTGGTATGGGAATTGATTTGGAGGAAGGAGGTAATAAAAGTATGTGTTCGTGGGAGAAAAGAATTGGCAAAATGATCAGGGAAAGAAAAGGGCCTCAAAATAACAATTCACTTAGGGTATATTACACTAACAGTAGAAGTCTAAGAAATAAAATTAACGAATTAAATGCTCTTGTCTGCATAGAAAAAATAGATATTATTGCACTTACCGAAACGTGGATGAATGTAGAAAATAGAGAACTATTAGCTGAATATCAAATAAATGGATTTAAACTATTTCACACAGATATATTAGATGAGGAGGGGGAGTAGCCATATATGTTAGGGACAATTTGAAATGCAGTCTCAAAGAGGGAATCAAAACTGAGCCACACACACAAACTATTTGGATAGAATTAAACGAAAAAGCAAATATTATAATAGGAGTTATATATAAGCCACCAAATCTAGACAGAATGGAAGCAAAGCATATATGGGATGAAATATCTAGAGCATCTAGATCTAACAGTATTTGTCATGGGTGACTTTAATTTTAGTGGAATAAACTGGGTGAACAAAACAGGGAATAGTGAAGCAGAAGATTTTCTAGAATTAATTGACAATTGCTTTCTTATGCAACACATTAAGGAACCAACGCGGGAAAATAATATTTTAGATTTTATTTAATTTAATATTTTAGATTATTTATGCCCGAAACGCTTTGCGTAATAGTGGCTTTAGGCATTGTATGTACTAGCTATACCTATAAGTTAAACAATCCTTGTAAATATTTATTGTATGTATGTACCTTACCTAAATAAAATTGTATTGTTGTTGTATTTAGTGTTAACTAACAGGGAAACACAAATTAATGACATCGAAATAGGGAGTGAGCTAGGGAACAGTGATCACAAAGTAATCAGATTTAGCATAGAATGGAATAGACCTGTAGGAGAAAATTCTGTTAAAGTGCCAGATTTTCGAAAAGCTGATTTTAATAGCCTTAGAAATTTTTTGGGTCAAATAGATTGGAAAGTCTTGGGTATGGGGTGTGGGCCGATCTTGGAGCGAGACATGAACCCAGCGACAGGTGACGTAAAAGGGGATTTCGATGTGGATTTAATATATAACTTATTTAAGAATATTCTAAACAAAGCACAGGAACGTAGTATCTTATCTTGAGATGATTTTGGGGCTTTAGTGTCCCCGCGGCCCGGTCCTCGACCAGGCCTCCACCCCCAGGAAGCAGCCCGTGACAGCTGACTAACACCCAGCTAGGTACCTATTTTACTGCTAGGTAACAGGGGCATAGGGTGAAAGAAACTCTGCCCATTGTTTCTCGCCGGCGCCTGGGATCGAACCCAGGACCACAGGATCACAAGTCCAGCGTGCTGTCCGCTCGGCCGACCAGCTCCCTACAAATTAGTATACCATACAAATTGAAAAGATTGAATACTAATGACCCAAAGTGGATAACAAATAATTTAAAGAACCTTATAGGTAAAAAGAGAGCTTGGTACAAAAGGATTAAGAATGGGGAAGTCAGTTTAGAACAGGAATTCGTACAACTGGTTAGAAATGTTAAAAAAGAGATTAGGAAAGCAAAAAGAAACTATGAAGTTCGCATAGCAGAGGAAGCAAAGTCAATTCCTAAAGGGTTTTTTCAGTTATATTGAACTAAGACTAGGGAAAGGATAGGTCCATTAAAATCTGAGACAGGTCAAATAACGGATAATGACAAGGAGATGAGTAGTATTTAACAAATATTTTATATCTGTATTTACTAAAGAAGAACTTAACAATATGCCTTCAGCCGAACAAGTCTATGTGGGTGGGGATGAGGACAGGTTGACTAGTTTAGCAGTGACCAGGGAGGATGTAATTAAACAATTAGAAAAACTAAAACCAAACAAATCCCCAGGGCCAGATGAAGTGTTTGCCAGGGTGCTTAAAGAATGCAAAGAGGAGCTTTCCGAGCCACTATCTACCATATTTAATAAATCAATAGAGTCAGGCAGAGTGCCAGAGTCATGGAAGGTAGCTAATGTGGTACCAATTTTTAAGAAAGGAGATAGATCACTTGCATCAAGTAAGTAAGTAATTATCAAAAGAAGGCACCAAACCGGGAAGGCTATGTAGCACCATCAAATACGCAAAATAATCAGAGGGCGCTAAATATCACCAAGGATGCCAATACGAGAACAAAAACGCATAAGGCGAACGATATCAAAAGTATCCGAGTCACCAAGAATTCTATCGAGGGACAGGTGACCGTGAGGGGCGGTCGGAAAGCAAGACACACGCTCGTCCTGGAAGTCAGGACATTCAAGAAGGACATGCACGACCGTAAGAGGGACAATGCAACTAGGACAATAAGGGGCAGGGCGGCGCTCCAAGTGACCATGGGTTAAGCAGTATGGCCAATATGCAACCTCGCCAGAGCTGTTTCCCACCTCCGGTTACGGTGGAAGGAGGATAGCCACGAGGAAACACAACATTTAAGAGTACGTAGCTTGTTACCAGTAACAGACAACCAAGAAGCCTGCCAACGGGTAAGGACTGAGGAATGGATAACCGGGTAAAAATCGGAATACGGAATGCCTTTACGAGAGATGGGACAAGAGCGGACAGCTTCCTTGGCGGCAGCATCCGCACGCTCATTTAAAGACACACCAATATGGCTGGGAACCCAACAAAACTCAACCGACTTAAATTTACTGTGAACGAGAAACAGCCAATGCTGGATCTCGACAACTACTGGATGAACCGGATTAAAGGACCCGAGAGCCATGAGGGCACTACGAGAGTCAACAACAACTACAAAGGAAGACTGACAACGAGAAAGCAGGAGACGAAGAGCTTAGAGAATAGCATAAAGTTCCGCTGTAAAGATGCTAGTCTCCGGAGGCAAACGACACATATAAGTGCGATCAGGAAAAACAACAGAGGAGCCAACACCGTCCGCTGACTTAGACCCATCGGTGAAGACAGAAACGGAGCGGGAGTGAGAAGAAAAGTGCTCGAGGAAAAGGCGTTTTAGAACCGTAGGAGGGGTAAAAGCTTTAGTGATACGGGTCAAGGATGTACAAAACCGCGGAAGAGGGACCCTCCACGGGGGCAAAGAAGGAACAACACGAGGAGAAACATCAGAAATACGAACGGAAAGAGAATCCTGTAGGCGAGATAACCGGACAGAAAGAGGGAGGTGGTGAAGAGGAACAGGAACCGCAGGAGGGGTAAAAGTTAATAATAATAATAATAATAATTTTTATTTAGGCAAAGGTACATACATAAAGAGATTTTACGAAGTTTGTTGGCTTTATAGATAAGAGCTAGTACATACAATGCCTAAAGCCACCATTACGCAAAGCGTTTCGGGCAGGAAAAAACACTACTGACTAAAGCTTAAAACTAATGGGTAAAAAGAAAAAAATGCGTTGAGTACAAATAAAAATAGAGGTAAAAGAGGGGGGAACATTGTTGAAAAACAGCACAAATACAATTACAAATTATTACAGAAAATTACATTAAAACAGCGTTGATTTGAAAAACAAAAAAAAAAACAAAAAACATACATGGGTTGACAATAGAGAGGTAAGGTAGGTTACAGGGAATTTATTAGGTATAGCTTCGTTTTTAACTTAAACTGGTTGAGAGAGGTACTGTCTTTAACATGGTTGGGAAGGTCATTCCACATTCTGGGCCCCTTGATTTGTAGAGCATTTCTGGTTTGATTAAGTCGTACTCTAGGAATATCAAAACTGTATTTGTTTCTGGTGTGGTGCTCATGGGTTCTGTTACAACCTTCTATGAAGCTTTTGAGATCAGGATTGGCATTACAATTTAGCGTTTTGTATATGTATAGTACACATGAGAGAATGTGCAGTGACTTAATGTCTAACATATTCAGGGATTTGAATAGGGGTACCGAGTGATGTCTGGGGCCAGAATTGGATATTGACCTAATAGCAGCTTTGTGTTGAGTAATTAGAGGACGTAAGTGATTTTGGGTAGTAGAGCCCGAAGCACAAATACCATAGTTGAGATATGGATAGATAAGGGAGTAATAGAGAGTCACCAGGGCAGGGCGTGGTACATAATATCTGATCTTAGAAAGAATGCCCACAGTTTTTGAAACTTTTTTAGATATGTTTAGAATGTGTCCCTGGAAATTCAGCTTGTGGTCAATGAGAATGCCAAGGAATTTGCCATAAAGCACGACAGAGGCGAGAGGAAGGATGTTGCAAGGACCGCGCAAGATAGCGAAGACAGTAGCGATCACGGCGGTCCTGGAGAGACAGGAAGCCAGTGTCAACATACAAGCTAAGGATGGGAGTCGAACGAAAGGCACCAGAACTGAGGCGCAACCCAGTATGGTGCAAAGCATCAAGACGGCGAAGAGTAGAAGGAGAAGCAGACGAGTAAGCAGGGCAACCATAATCGAGCTTAGACAGGACGAGAGAGGAATGTAAAGCAAGGAGAGTGCGCCTATCTGCCCCCCAAGAAGTATGGGACAAGACCCGAAGGAGGGTAAGGGCCTTAGAGCACTCAACACGTAGGTAAGAGATATGGGGAGACCAAGACAAACGAGTGTCAAGGAATAACCCCAAAAGCTTCGCGGAATCTTTGTATTCAAGGGGATGACCATAAAGTGACAAAGAGGGACGAAGAACAACCTGTTTCCGCGTAAAAGTCATGGCACAAGTCTTAGAAGTAGAGAACTTGAAGCCATGATCTGTGGCCCAAGACGACACGGCATCAATTGCAAGTTGAAGCCGGCGCTGAAGGAGAGGCGAATCATCACCCTGACAACAAAGGGCAAGATCATCGACATAGAGAGCGGAGAAGACACCAGAAGGAAGAGAGGAAAGAAGACCATTAAGGGCAACCAGAAAAAGAGTAGTGCTCAGAACACTACCCTGGGGCACACCTTCGTATTGCTAAAAAGAGGGAGAGAGAGCGGTACCAAGGCGCACCCGAAAGGAACGACGAGAGAGGAAGCTGCGGAGAAAGAGAGGGAGATGACCACGAAGGCCAAAAGAATGAAGTTGAGATAGGATATGATAACGCCAAGTGGTGTCGTAAGCCTTTTCTAGGTCAAAAAGGATGGCAACAACGGAGGTCTTCGCAGCAAAAGCAGTACGAATATAGACCTCCAAGTTCACCAAGACATCTGTCGTGCTGCGGCACTTGCGGAAACCAAATTGAGAAGGGGAGAGGAGGTGATGGTGTTCCAGGAACCACATCAGACGAACGTTAACCATACGTACGTTCAAAGAGTTTGCAGACACAACTTGTGAGAGCAATAGGGCGAAAGTCCTTAGGGGAAGTACCCAGAGACCCCGGTTTGCGAACAGGGAGGACAACGGCATCGAGCCAGTCCTCAGGGACTGACGACGACTCCCAGATCCGAGTATACAGACTCAGTAAATACTGAGACGTGCTCGGAGGGAGATGGCGAAGCATCTCATAATGAATACCATCGGAACCCGCTGCCGTAGAACCGCAGAGGGCCAGGGCAGAACGAAGTTCAGAGAGAGAGAAGGGATCATTACAGGGAAGCTGAAGATGAGTGCAGAAATCTAAAGGACGAGACTCAAGGACAGGTTTACGAAGAAGGAAAGATTGGGGAAGATGAAGACCAGAGCTAACAGAAGAAAAGTGGGAACCCAGTTCGGAAGCGACCTGCAACGGGTCCGCCACAAGAGTATCATGGAGGTGAAGGACTGGTGAAACATCGGGAACGAACTTACCCGCTATCTTGCGGATACGCTTCCAGATCTGGGCCAGAGGGGTCTCGGACGTAATTGTTGAGACACAAGATGCCCAACATTCACGTTTAGCCGTACGGATGGCCCTACGGGCCACCGCACTCGCTTTCCGAAAGAAAAGAATCGGTCGTCTGCCTACGGCGGTGCCTCTTCCAGGCTGCACGCTTACAGCGGACAGCCCGAACACAGTCCGCATTCCACCAGGGAACGCACTTCCGTGGACCCCGAGAGGAAGAGCGAGGAATAGAGCGGAGGGCAGCGTTGAAGACAGTGTCATGAAAAAGGAGGAGAGCGCGAGAGAGAGGCAGAAGAGAGAGGCAGAAGGGAGAGGTCAGAGAGAGCAGCACTGAGGGTAAATAGGGTCCAGTCTGCCTTAGCAAACTGCCACCAAGGGAAAGAGAGGGAAGGGCGAAAAGAGAAAAAGGAAACAAGGATGGGGAAATGATCACTTCCATGGAGGTCATCAAGAACCTGCCACGTGAAATCTAAGTAAAGAGAAGAAGAGCAGAGAGAAAGATCAAGACAAGAAAGGGTGCGAGTCCGAGAGTCCAAATGAGTGGGCTCACCAGAATTTAGAAGAGACAGGGAAGAAGAGAGGAGAAACGGCTCAAGGAGGCGACCCCGGGTATTCGTCAGAACGTCACCCCAAAGAGAATGACGACAATTGAAGTCACCCAGCAGGAGCACAGGCTCCGGCAAGGAGTCTAGGAGGTGTTTCAAATCAGGAAGAGAGAGCGGGACACTCGGGGGGAGATAAATGGAACAAACTGTGTACCATTTCCCCACAAAGATACGAGCAGCAGAACAATGGAGAGGCGAAGGAAAAAGTAAAGGAACAAAGGGAACATCAGCCCGAATCAAGAGAGCAGAAGAATTAGAAGCCCCAGCAATGGCTGGGGGGGGGGGGGGGAAGAGAAAGGAATAGCCACGAAAACGACCAGGACGAGCACCAAGCATCGGCTCCTGGAGACAGACACAAAGGGGCGAAAACCGCGAAATCAGAAGTTGGAGTTCGAGGAAATTGGAGTAATAACCTCGAACGTTCCATTGAAGAATGGACAACGACGAGAAGAGAAAGGACAAAAACAGAGAACAAGGAAGAAACAAAGGCGAAAGAGCAACAGTGCACGTTAAAGAATATCAGGGTCGGGATCAGGGTCAGCAAAGTCAGGGTTAGGGGGCATGGGTAAACTGAGCAAAGACGGAGGGAAGGAAACAGGAGAACAGATCAGAGGTGGGCGGGCAGGGTCCGGAGGAGGAGGAGGAAGAGGAGGAGACAACGGAGAGGAGCAGTCAAGGACAGCAGCAGGAAGAGGGGGAGTAGAAAGAGGGGAGCGCACCCCAGCAAGAGCAGCAACCGAAAGGGAAGCAGGGGCCAAAGAAACCTCCATAGCAGGAACAGGGGGCGCAAGCACTGAAACGGGAGGGGAAGGAGCAACAGAGCCAGAAGGAGGAGCTGAGGAAGAAAGCGAAGCCTTCTTACCCGCCGGGGAAGAGGAAGGAGAGGAGCCAGGCTTACGCTTCTGACTTAAAGAGACCGGTGTCCCAGCAACTACGTACCGGGCAACGGATTCCAGTGTCTCAACAGGAGAAGCCGAACGAGAGCACACACGACGGCCGGTAGGAGAGCGATGGACATCCGCCCGCACCGACAGGCGGTGGGGAGAGCCGATAGATGGAGGAAGAGGATGGGAAGGAGGATCGGAGGGGGACGAGGAAGAAGACACAGAAGACACGACAGACCGGGTAGAAGGAAGGGGAACCCCAGACAGAGGACCAGGAGGAGGATCCTTTGGGAGAGAACCCAAAGGAACAGAGGAGGGGGCAGTGGGCGCATCAGGGTCCAAGGCCCGGAAACGGTTGAGTCTGAGGAAGGCGGGAAGGACGAGGAGAGGAAGAGCGCAACACGCGAGCATAAGAGATATTAGCTTAAGGCGGGAGCCGGCGAACCTGGCGCCTCGCCTCAGGAAAAGATAAACGCTCCCGGTGCTTCAGGTTGAGGACGGCTGCCTCAAGCTTGTAATGGACACACGCACGGGAGAAGGTAGGATGGGCCTCACCGCAGTTGAGGCAACGAGCCTGGGGAGAAGTGCACTCCGACTTAGAGTGACCTTCGCCACCACACAAAGGACAGAGAGAGACAGTCCCGGAGCAGCGGAGGGCACCATGCTCAAACCTCCAGCACTTGTTGCAGAGCCGAGGAGAAGGAATGTACTCCTGGACAGAGCACCTGGCACCAGCAAGAATGACAGAGGATGGAAGGGTCCTACCATCAAAGGTAATCTTCACAACCCGGAGGGGTTGACGGCGACTACCACGAGGGGGACGAGTAAACGTGTCCACCTGGAGAATAGAATGGCCCTGGGCAGCGAGGATATGTCGAATATCGTCGTGGCAGTCGCGCAGGTCCCGAACACCGGTCGCAACATGGGGCGGGAGCAAAATAGTGCCAACACTGGCATTCAACTGAGCGTTCTTTGAGACCCGAACGGGGGTCTCGCCAAGGCAGGATAAGGCAGCCAAGCGGGAAGCAGCATCCTGAGAAGGAGCAGCAACGACACGTGTACCGAGACGAGTGGGGTTGAAAGTAATGGAGGCATGCATCCACGGAATCAATGAGATGTCGATGGAGGGAGAAATCGTCAGGAGGCGCAGAATCAAGAGGGAGGAGATCAAAATATTTGGCCCACGAAGCGGGACCAAACAAGGCTTGATAGGTAGCAGAACTGGAAGGAATCGAGCGAGGGCGGCCGTGACGAGGACGGCGGTGAGAACCCCCAGAGAGAGAGGGGTTAAAAGGCGAAGAAGTTACAACTAGAGAAGGAGCCGCGCCAGGGGACGAGGTAGTCACCACTGGGGGCTTGGGGCTCGACCCAACCACAGAGGAGGGAGGGGAGCCAGGGGAAGGAGTCAGAGAGGCCAAAGGAGGAGCAAGGTCGGGGCCCAATGCAGCGGAGGCTACAGAGCCCGGTCTTCCAATACGGACCGACTCGGGGGCTTGGTCGCCCACCCCACGAGCCTGAGAAGGTAAGCCAGAAGCAGCCGAAACAGGGGTTATCATCTTGACGAAAAGAAGAATTCATTCACGAATGTGCCCCCACACCCACCATGGAGCCACAATTAGAGGTAGGACACCCAACAAGAAGCTATCGCCGATCTTGTCGGGGCCTCCTAGGGGTGCGTCGTGAGTATACGCCCCACAAACGCCACCTTAAGAAACCGACAGTCCGTCGAGATCGGGTTCAGTGACGAAAGGGGGATTGACAATAAAAGGTTCCCCTCGCTCTCGACGTCGGGTACTACAGTTCTACGGGTGCAAGAGTATGCCTCCTCAAGCACCCGGGCGTCAAAATAGAAGAAGTCCAAGGGAAGAACCAGAACGAGCAAGAGGTCGGCAGGAAACGGCCAGCAGATAGGAGAAGAGGGGGGAGAAAAACGAAACAGAAGGAAAAGGAAAAGATGCCCAGCAGAATTGGAGAGGACGGCAGCAGGAGCACAAGGCTAGAAAAGGACAGAGGACTGTCCCCAGGAGCATCACACTCCGGCAGCCGCCCACGAAGCCCCCACACGGCGACAACGAGCCGAGCGGGGAGGGGGTCACTTGCGTCAAACTATCGGCCAATTAGCCTAACGTCTATTGTGGGAAAGATACTTGGAGACGAATTGTATTTGCAATTATTGATTCATCTTGAAAAACATAAATTAATAAACGAGTCAACATGGTTTTACAAATGGCCGTTCATGTTTAACAAATTTGCTAACTTTTTATTCCAGCATAGTTGAGGCAGTTGATAGTGGTAAGGATTGTGATGTGTACCTTGACTTTAGCAAAGCTTTTGATACAGTGCCACATGAAAGACTAAAATAGAAGCTCATGGTATTGGGGGTGCTATATTAACTTTGATTAGGGCATGGCTATTCCAAAGGAAACAGAGTTAGTATAAATGGCATTAAGTCAGAGTGGGATAATGTTGTTAGTGGAGTACCTCAGTGCTCTGTCCTGGGACCTCTGTTGTTTATAATATATATAAATGATTTAGATTCAGGTTTGAGTAGCAACATTTGCAATTTTGCCGACGATACGAAAATCTGTAGGGAAATTAATTCGGAGGAGGACTCGCTATCACTTCAAGGTGATCTAGATAGGGTTTTGAAATGGTCAAAGGATTGGCAAATGCAGTTTAATGCTGATAAATGTAAAGTTCTGAGGCTAGGTAATGATGATAGAGTTACAAGATACGAGCTAGATGGTGTTGAGATTGCGAAAGGGATCTGGGAGTTATGATTAGTAAGAATTTAAAACAAAAGGATCAATGCATGAATGTTCGTAATAAGGCGAATAGGACACTGGGATTTATTAATCGAAGCGTTAGTAACAAGACACCTGGTGTGGTTCTTAAGCTATATCTTGCTCTGGTTAAGCCACATTTAGATTATGCAGTTCAGTTTTGGTCGCCGTATTATAGAATGGATATAAGTTCACTTGAACGTGTCCAACGTAGGATGACTAAGTTAATTCCCCAAATTAGAAATCTTTCATATGAAGAAAGATTAACAAAGCTCAAGTTGCATTCACTGGAAAGGCGAAGAGTTAGGGGTGACATGATAGAGGTTTACAAGTGGATGAATGGACATAACAGGGGGGATATTAATAGGGTATTAAAATTATCAACTCAAGACAGAACATGGAGCAATGGGTATAAATTGGATAAGTTTAGATTTAGGAAAGACTTGGGTAAATACTGGTTCAGTAACAGGGTTGTTGATTTGTGGAACCAATTGCTGCGTAACGTGGTGGAGGTGGGGTCCCTCAATTGTTTCAAGCGCGGGTTGGACAAGTATATGAGTGGGATTGGGTGGTTATAGATAGGAGCTGCCTCGTATGGGCCAATAGGCCTTATGCAGTTACCTTTGTTCTTATGTTCTTCAAACAATAAGGTTTGAATTTCACCGACAGAGTGTTATCTTTCAACACCACATCGGACAGGTGTTTGGGAGCCAGAGGCGTGTGCACCGCCCATGGTTGCTCATTCAGTACTAACCCAGCCAGCAGCTCTAGGGTATTCTGGGAATTTTTTCCAAGATGGCTGCCTCTCACTGGAGGTCCTAAGAGTCCATTTCGTACGCAACCAACCTCGTACACATTTAGAATTGGTACTGAAAAAAAAAAAAAAGTTTTTTTGGTTGGCGCAATTTCCCGTCGACCGAGAATACTCGGTTGGCGCAGTTAAGTGTTTAACGCATGCTTGTTTGCCCTGTGCTTCCTCGGGATGTTGGCCTTGTGCAGTTGTACGTGCAGGTTTCCCACCCTTTCACCATCTTTGATAGCTGGGGACTTATCTGCCCGGTGGTATTTGGCTTTGAAACTGCACTTCTTTTCCCTTCTTGAGCTGTCCTCGGATTAGCTTGAGGAGGATGTGGGGGTGTCGGGTGCCGGGCCTTTTCCTGTGGCGCTGGCCTCAGCGGCTGGGGCGTCGGCTGCACTGTTGAAGTTGTTTGCACTGATTCTCAAGGAGGCTGTGTCTGTTCTCGCCTCTTGTGTCGGCAAGCTGTGCTCGCACTCTTTGGAATCTGTTTGGGCCCTGGTTCTTGGGTTTTCATCGCCTTTTTGTCCGTTGCTGTTTGTGGAGCCTGCTGTCACGCAGTTTCTGCTGGCAGCTTCGTCTGGTTGTCGTCCTATGTCAGACTTGTTGGTTCACCGGGGTGGCGGTAGTATGAAGTTTCCTGCCATTCTTTCTCTTCATAGATTGTCTTCTATTTTTGATCGGGTTGTCTTGTCCTTTCTTTCGTGGCTTTTTTTAGGACCGCCATATAATGCCTAATGCTGTCACCTCATATCGTGCGGCGCTGGTGAAGCTCCTGCAGCATGTGTTCGGGGTGGATATGTCACTTCTGCCCCGTTCCGTAAGCTTTTTCGTGCTTTGTATCACCTCAGGCCTACTCAGGCACCGCCTGAGTCGTCGTAGTCCTTGGAAAGCGTGCTCCCCTATCTTTCTTCTCCTCGGTTTGTGGTGGCCTCTTCTGTTCAGGATTGTGTTTTAGAAGGCTCAGTTTCTGTTGGCATTGGCCTCTGGGGGTCGGGACACTAAGCGCTATTCGATGCAGTCTTATCAGCTACCGTGTTTCCTCAGCACAGTACCGTCCTCAACCAGTACTGGGAAACACCAACGAGTCTACCCTGGCCACGGGCTAGCCAAAACACAGTCTCACTAGGTGCTCTTCGTGCACGCCCACAATCACACTCCAGCCTGGAGCTGGCGGAGAACATCAGCCTCGCCCTGCTGGGTCTCTTCACGTACAAATACAAGTACCGTCTTGGTACTTGGTACTAATACAAGTACAAGTACCGTAGTATTGAACCCCTGGCAGGAGCTTCTTGCAACTCGCTGGTTACACTCCTCCGTAGCACCTGTCATTCGTCTCTTCCTCTAGCCAGTCCCGGGTACGCCGAATTCCTTCGCTGCCACTTCACAGTTCTTCTCCAGCGGTGGCTCACTGCTTCCATAAAGCAGAATGGAGTAGAGAGCTATTGGCTGCCCTGGGTAGACTGACTGTCCTCGTACCACAGCAGCCCTACATCGACTCTGTGGATACAGACACGTCATCAGTACACTGGTCAGTACATGGGACACTAGGAAACAATGCTTACAGACTCTGACATAGACATACAACTCCTACAATACATGGCGCTGATTTTCTAAGCACCACCTCACCAGAGGTCAGCACCAGCTACCTCTCAAGCTGACTAGGACAGGAATCTAGCGCCTCTTGCTGGTATAATCCTGTCACCACTAGATGGCGTAGTCCATGTTGTGGGGGGTTTCAGGAGCGGACTCTCAGATGGCATTGACGTTGCTGCTCCAAGCTCCGACGATGGAGTCGGGTTCGTAACAGCCTTAAACATTCGGTGTCTTATCATGATGACTGTACCTGCCTTGATGATTTGCCCATTCACAGTGTAAGGTCACGATGCATGTAAGTTGTACCCTAGAGTACGAACTCACGAAACCCATCCTTACTTTCCAATTCACAGTATAAGTACTGTACATTACTTTAACCCTTAAGCTGCTAAGAGGTCCTGAGGACATTTACTCCCCTGTGCGTAAGAAAACAAAATTCTAATTTTTTTTCATCTTCTAAAAATGTTAATTTGTGTTCCCTGAGCACAAGAAAAATAATAAAAAAAAATCTATTGTACTTACCAATGATGTAATTGAGCCGACAAGTTTGCCAATGACGTCACAGGGTGAGCGCTCAAGGGTGATGCGTCAGGAAGCCGTCACTCACGGCAGCTCAGGAGGCCCGAGTTGCCGTGAATTTATTTTCACGTCATTATTTACAGTATGGCACATTTTACAATAATTTCTTTCGCTGGTATTGTTCCAATTATTGTCACTTGATGTTGTATTATAATAAATAATAAAACTGGTAAAACTCAATACGTGCTCATATATTATCGTCACAAGTATGCCCACCAAAATGGTATAGTTTACATGAAATATACAATGTATTTGGGTTTTTTTCAATATAAACACTAAAATTAACTTTATGTACATTTATTTACAAAAGTATTACACATTTAGTAGTCCTGGAGACTGTGATACTGTGCGAAACAGTCGATATGGCACAGAGGGACTGCACACGCTTCGCACCATGTTAACACCAATTTACGTTTCTGTGGCCTCATTTTGGTGCAGTAACAAAAATCAAAAAATCAAAATAAAAATGTTTATTTAGGTAAGGTACATACATAAAAGAGATTTTACAAAGAGTGATGGATTTATAGTTAGGGCTAGTACATACAATGCCTAAAGCCACTATTACGCAAAGCGTTTCGGGCATAAAAAACTTAAATGACTAAAGCTTAATACTAATTGAGTATAAAGAGTAAAATGAAAACATAGCTGAAAAAGCAGCACAAATACAATTCTGTCGACAAACAGCGCTCTTTAAAAAAAAACAGACACTGGATGATATTAGAGGGGTAAGGTAGGTTACAGGGATATTTTTTTTTTTTTTTTTTTTGAGATATATACAAGAGTTGTTACATTCTTGTACAGCCGCTAGTACGCGTAGCGTTTCGGGCAAGTCCTTAATCCTATGGTCCCTGGAATACGATCCCTTGCCGCGAAGAATCGTTTTTTCATCCAAGTACACATTTTACTGTTGCGTTAAACAGAGGCTACAGTTAAGGAATTGCGCCCAGTAAATCCTCCCCGGCCAGGATACGAACCCATGACATAGCGCTCGCGGAACGCCAGGCGAGTGTCTTACCACTACACCACGGAGACTGCTTCGTTTTTATCTTAAACTGGTTGAGAGAGGTACAGTCTTTAACATGGTTGGGAAGGTCATTCCACAATCTGGGTCCCTTGATTTGTAGAGCATTTCTAGTTTGATTAAGTCGTACTCTAGGAATAACAAAACTGTATTTATTTCTGGTGTGGTGCTCATGGGTTCTGTTACAACCTTCTATGAAGCTTTTGAGGTCAGGATTGGCATTACAGTTTAGCGTTTTATATATGTATAATACACATGAGAGAATGTGCAGTGACTTAATGTCTAACATATTCAGAGAACACACGACGCACCGACGCTGGCTTGCCGCACGCACTCCAGTTGGTAGTAATTTCTTGATTTGGTGTACCAGAAAGGCCTCTCTGTAAGCGAGCCTGGGTGCAGAAGCTTGGTTCAATATTGGGTCCCGACGTCGAACGGGTCTTTGTATGCCAGGGGTGTCTCTGCCAAACTTACCTAGTAATTGTTTCATAACTTGAAGACTAAACAAACGGAAATATGGTTTTCTACCTGTTTTCACAAGATACATGTTGTAACTGCTCAGCATTGTTATATCAATAAGGTGGAAAATCATTTTCTTTGTCCACTTCACTGTTTTCTGTACACTACAGCACCCACCGTCATGTCACACTTATCGACTAAATGCATGTTGATGTAGTCCATCACACAATCTGGCTTATATATTATTTGCTTCGTTGTTCTGTTCACCTTGCCACTGTCCACCATTGTACCAGGGTGAATGGTGGTCAACATGTTCACTTCACGTCTGTCTTTCCACCGGACTGAAAGTATTGCACCACTTTTTCTTATTTCGCAATCACCTACTTGCATAGCAGTGGCAAACACAGGCATTTCCCTTCGTTTTGGCTTTACTGTGCCACACACTCCAGTTTTATTATCAAGCAAGAATCTGGTTAGTAAGGGAAATGCTTTACAATATGTGGCCCTTGTTCAGATATGGTGCAAACAGTGCCTTCACCACACTAGCTGAGAAGCCATGTTGGTCATTAGCAGGGATATCTACATTTGTAGCTGAATACAGTATCATGTGTAACACCATTCCTGATTCACAGAGCACAAAGAATTTCAATCCAAATCGGTGACGTTTTGAGGGAATATACTGCTTGAAGGCAGCACGTCCTTTGAAAAGCACAAGGGATTCATCAATAACCAGCTTCTGAACTGGTACATAGTAATCTCTGAACTTTCCAATCAGGTCATTTAGCACGTGCCTCACCCTCTATTGTCTATCATCCTGTCTCTCGTCTGCATTATTTGCAAAATGAAGACACTGTAGGAGTAACAGAAATCGGTCTTGGGACATATATTTCCCGAACAATGGTGTTGGAACAGCGTTGTCTTTGCTCCAATAATGGGATGTTACGTGTTTCACACAATGTTTCAAAATACAAATTGCAAAAAACACATACAGGTCACCTACAGTCGTCTCTTTCCAACGCTGAAATCATGAAAAATCTGATACCTTCAATGAGATCAGCCGCAAGTCTGTTCGTTTCGTGAACAATATGTTCCATGAACGGCTCATCGAAATATGCAGTAAAGAAGTCCATTTCACTCATTTCGTCACCTGTATCAGGAAAAAGATCTGTAATTCCCACATTTCTATTGTCAAAGTAGGGAATTTGTGGAACAAAATCTTCCCCATCACTCCAGACAAATAAACATGCTATCTTCCGAGAGCAATTAGCGCACCACGGCGAGGAATCCAGAGACTAGGAGCTGAAGCAGGTCTAGCAACAGTAGGGGCAGGAAGGGTCGATGAGGGAAAAGTTTTGGAAGATGAGGGGATTTGTAACGTTTCTATTGTTACGTAAAGTATGGTGACAAATAAACACAGACACTAAGATACTATATATATATATTTGGTCGAATATACAGAAGTACACAGGTGATACTTTGGTGTGAGTTGAGCGCACTGAGCGTCGGTACAGTATCTCGCAAGTGTCTGTTCTAGACCACACTTGAAAGTAGACTCTGGTTAATGTTTGCTATTCTGCTGCTTATATGCTCGGGCAACACCTCACCGTGTTGCCCAGGCAACGCCTCACCTCATTCATCTCCAAAGGTTGACAGGAATATTAACAATGCATTTGGAGCGAGTATATTATTGGGATAATCTACTCGCTACAGATTTGTTCCTCATTGTCGCCATTTTGTTCCATGTGGCGGCGCTTAGCAGGGCGGGCAACTGATGCGGCGAAACTTGTACTGGCACTAGCAGGCGTAGCAAAACTATTCTCAGATTCTAGATCACTAAAACCAGAGAATGATTCACCTGTTTCAGGCTCGTCGATCATATCATAATCTTGCAATGGAACACATGAACTATGTGCTTGGGCGCGAAGTGGTGTTGAGTAGTGGCGGGTGACTCTCGTGGCACCAACATGTTCACCCTCATTATCCGTGGTTTCAATATCCTCAGGCTGTGTATAGTCCTCATCTATATCTGAGCCGTCAATATCAGATTCGTCAACGTCTTTGAACAATTCATTGGCTATTTCGTCTTCGGTCAAAGACTGTGCGGCGCTATGCGAGGTCGGACGCTGGGTCGTGAAGCGCTCGCCATGGTGTCTGGCCAATAACTAAGGCCTGGGAAACAAAGGAGGCTTGCACTAGATTTTTTTTTAAGATGGCGTCTGTTTACAATCGCCCCCTGGCTACGGTATGAGTGACCCCTTTACACCGCGGGACATTTGAATAGTGCCTGGCACCCTATGGCGTATATATACGCCATGCGTACGGTGGGACATATGTTACTCATGGCGTATAAATATACACCATGCGCAGTTTAAGGGTTAAAACCAGGGTTTGTAGAACCTATATGCATTTATAAACACTTCATAACATAAGAATGACCACATGGGACCTGTACCATGTTTTTGCATTATTCCAGCGATGTGTCAATATTTCATTCAAAATGATCTGCTACCAGAAATTTTAGCCAAATATCCCCAGTTTGCTAACTGTAGGTAGTAACTAAGTGATTGTAACCTATCCACCGCTGCCCACTGGATGGGGGGCGGTGTGCAGGACAAACATATAAATTTTGACACTAGCTCTCCACATATGTCAGTTGCTTAATTTAGAACCTGTACTTGAGGTCGATCTCGAACCCATTGTTGATGTGATGACTTGTATTGAATTTTGTAACTAGCTAATCAAGATTGTAACTTGCTTAGCTAAATGAATTGAGGGGTTCAGTCCCTGAGCCCATTATGTGCCTCTGTAACCCTTTCCACTACTGCCCACAAGATGGGTATGGGGTGCATAATAAATGAACTAAATTAAAAAACTAACTAGCATTGGCGGTACTCGAGAAACAACCAGTGTGCATTACATTTATTTAAACATAGGAAAAGAGATAATACACTAACAAGGAAAACTCTCAATCACCAAATTTATGATTACAGTTCTCTTCACTTGGATATAAATAGAGATCAGTAACCTCTCACAGTGAGGCGAGTACCTCTCATGGGTACCTAACCCCCATTGATGACATAAGGAAAACCCCTAACCATTGCCGTTTTTTTCAGGGCCATTGCTCCCTGTGCTTCTATGAGCACACACCACACCACCTGTGTATGTGGAGTCTCGGCCTCCTCTCTCATGTGGAGTGCGGGGACACTCCTCACGAAAATGCTTGGGATAACTTTTACCCACAATCATACTCATTTACTCTTACATACCCTCAAACATAAAAATTAACACAAATAAAAGAAACTGGTATTTTAACTTAGAGAATCATTACATTAATAACCACAAAAGCTAAACTTTATATACTAGTCATTACATGCCTCCCTATTTCCCATTAAATGAAAATCTTGCTTAACCCTTAGACCGCACAATACATACATAGCTGATGGGAGTAACGTTACCGATACTGCGCAATACATCAATAGATGTTCGAGTGTCTAGTGCTAGATTTTAAATGCCCCGCGAGGGCAACCCGTTCTCGCACTTTTGTATAATCAATATTGACTTATTAAATACGTGCATATGTGACATACTAGTTTACCTTGAAAAGCTTCATAGAAAACACTGACCTTACCTAACCTTCTTAGTATGTTAAGATAAGCATCTTATTGCTTCGTAATTACAATGATTACTTAACCTATTATAGGTATAGGTTAAGTAATAATTGTAATTACGAAGCAATAAGATGCTTATCTTAACATACTAAGAAGGTTAGGTAAGGTCGGTATTTTCTATGAAGCTTTTCAAGGTAAACTAGTATGTTTAGTATGTCACATATGCACATATTTAATAAGTCAATATTGACTCTAAGAAAGTGCGAGAATGGGTTGGCGAGGGATAGGGGCAGCTGTAGTCCAGCCACGACCGATAGTTAACAGATGCCACCTAGAAAAAAATCGTGGGCTACATTCCCAAGTGTGAGAGTCTCAGTACTGAGTGAGCTACTAAGGCTGGCACACGCAGGATGAGCTCACAGCACTGCTGTTCAGCTTGTGACCACAGCATCGCCTAAAAATGTCAAAATATATACGTACATGCTATTATTTAGCAATGATAATATTACAGAAGACCCTTGACTGTGATATAACTGACCAGGACTCTGATAATAGCAGGATTTTGGTGATATTTAGCGGTGTGCACCATTGTGGGAGGAGTAATGCTACGGAAGGGAGGGAGGTGGCGTCGTCTTCTGAGTGTGTGTGTGGCCACCTTTTATTGACTGGACTTAACATACCAACTAGTGGTTCGCTATGGTGAACACAAATGTAGATACTTATATATAACGTGTGTACAAATCGGACAGAGTGTAATAACAGCAATAGGAGTGTGTTGGGATACCTGGTTACCTGGTTGATGGGGTTCTGGGAGTTCTACTCCCCAAGCCCGGCCCGAGGCCAGGCTTGACTTGTGAGAGTTTGGTCCACTAGGCTGTTGCTTGGAGCGGCCCGCAGGCCCACATACCCACCACAGCCCGGTTGGTCAGGCACTCCTTGGAGGAATAAATCTAGTTTCCTCTTGAAGATGTCCACGGTTGTTCCGGCAATATTTCTTATGCTTGCTGGGAGGACGTTGAACAACCGCGGACCTCTGATGTTTATACAGTGTTCTCTGATTGTGCCTATGGCACCTCTGCTCTTCCCTGGTTGTATTCTGCATTTTCTTCCATATCGTTCACTCCAGTACGTTGTTATTTTACTGTGGGATCTGCCATTTTGGTGAGGGAGGTGCGTCGTCTGCATGACATATCAACCAACCATGTCTTTCAAAAATAAGGCTGTGCAGGGGAAAAGGAAGAACAGATCTCCAAACAAGGTATCCATCCCGATCAACACTGACAACCATCGTGTATCGCCCTCTGGGAGCTCTGGGGCCCGTTGCGGCGGAGCTCCTGTCCCCTCTACTCCACCACTGAGCCAGGGGGCTGTGTCCTCTCAATCATCTCCAACTTCCTTGCTAGAATCCCACTTCTCGCAATTCAAGCGTGCTGCTGGTCCCTCCCAGGATTTCCCTAACTGGGCCGAGAATCAGGGGTTCAAAAAGCTGTGTTAAGTCATTGAGGCTCAAACTATGATCATTCAGAGCCTCCAAACTGAGAATCTAGCAAACCGTGCGAATCTTCATAAACAGCAACAAGAAATAACCCTTCTCTGGGAGGATGTTAGAGCTTGTCAAGCTAGCCTATGCACTCTGCACCAGGCCCGGATTCTTGGAACTCCATATTCATCAAGAATACCTCTGCCCGAAACGCTTTGCGTAATAGTGGCTTTAGGCATTGTATGTACTAGCTCTATCTATAAAGCCAACAAACTTTGTAAAATCTCTTTATGTATGTACCTTTACCTAAATAAAAATTATTATTATTATTAAAAAAAAAAAAAAAAAAAAAGAACTGTAAACAAACACTATCGCAGGCCCTCCACATTCTGTGGAGACAAAGCCTAGATACTGGCGTTATTCCTGATGTACTAAAAACAGCAGAGATAGCACCACTTCATAAAGGAGGAAATAAGGCAGAGGCAGAAAATTACAGACCGATAGCACTAACATCGCACATTATAAAAATTTTTGAGAGAGTGCTAAGAAGTAAGATCACAAAATACATGGAATCACAGCATCTCCATAACCCCGGACAACATAGTTTCAGAACAGGGCGCTCTTGCCTGTCGCAGTTGCTGGACCACTATGATATGGCATTAGATGCTATGGAAGACAAACAAAACGCTGATGTAATTTACACAGATTTCGCAAAAGCTTTTGATAAATGTGACCATGGCGTTATTGCACATAAAATGCGTTCAAAACGAATTACCGGAAAAATAGGCAGATGGATCTACAATTTCCTGACCAACAGAACCCAATGTGTAATAGTCAACAAAATAAAATCCAGCCCATCAACCGTGAAGAGCTCAGTTCCCCAGGGTACTGTGCTTGCTCCAGTACTTTTTCTCATCCTCATATCGGACATAGACAAAAACACAACCTATAGCACTGTATCATCCTTTGCAGATGACACTAGGATCTTCATGAGAGTAGGCAACATAGAGGACACGGCAAACCTCCAGTCAGATGTAGATCAGGTCTTTCTATGGGCTACAGAAAATAATATGGTGTTTAACGAAGATAAGTTCCAGCTCATGCGCTATGGAAAAAATGAAAATATAAAAACGGAAACCACGTACAAAACTCAGGCAAATCATAACATAGAACGTAAAGGCAATGTAAAGGATCTGGGTGTACTCATGTCGGAAGACCTTACCTTTAAAGAACACAATAAAGTAGCCGTCACAACTGCAAGAAAAATGACAGGTTGGATAACAAGAAATTTTCACACTTGAGATGCTATACCGATGATGACACTTTTCAAAACGCTTGTGCTCTCTAGAGTGGAGTACTGCTGCACAATGACAGCCCCTTTCAAAGCTGGAGAAATTGCTGACCTGGAGAGCGTGCAGAGATCCTTTACTGCTAGAATCCACTCAGTAAAACACCTAAACTATTGGGACCGACTAAAGAGCCTAAATCTGTACTCCCTTGAGCGCAGGCGGGAGAGATACATAATAATTTACACGTGGAAAATACTAGAGGGGCTGGTCCCAAACCTGCACACAGAAATAACATCACATGAGACCAGAAGACATGGCAGGATGTGCAGAATACCCCCGTTAAAAAGCGGAGGTGCATCAGGTACCCTGAGAGAGAATTCTATCAACATCAGAGGCCCGAGACTGTTCAACTCGCTTCCGCTACACATAAGGGGCATAACTGGCAATCCCCTCACAGTGTTCAAGAGAGAACTGGATAAGCACCTCCAAAGGATACCTGATCAACCAGGCTGTGACTCATATGTCAGGCTGCGAGCAGCCGCGTCCAACAGCCTGGTTGATCAGTCCAGCAACCAGGAGGCCTGGTCGACGACCGGGCCGCGGGGACGCTGAGCCCCGGAAGCACCTCAAGGTAACCTCAAGGTAAGGTAGCCTACAATAGTTTCAACATGACTTAAATGATCTCCGTGAGGAAAGTACGCGGCTGGAAAGTAATGAATCCATCAAAAAACAAGAGGAAGCTCTCAACAAAATGAATGAATGTATCAGTACTCTAACCGCCAAACATTATTTCTCCCAGGACGAACAAGCTAGATCAGCAAAAGCTGCTTGACTGTTGTTGTCGTGGCTCAATCCATTCCCGTTGAAAGTGAAGGCGAGAAGTGTATTGACATAGTGGAGCACCACACCAGGAATAAATACAGTTTTGATATTCCTAGAGTACGACTTAATCAAACTAGAAATGCTCTACAAATCAAGGGACCCAGAATGTGGAATGACCTTCCCAACCATGTTAAAGACTGTACCTCTCTCAACCAGTTTAAGATAAAAACTAAACACTACCTAATAAATTCCCTGTAACCCACCTCACTCCTTTATTGTCAACCCATGTCTGTTATTTTTTTATTATTATTTTTTTTTAATCAACACTGTTTGTCAACCTATTGTATTTGTGCTGCTTTTTCAGTCATGTTCCCCCTTTTTTTTATCTTTATTTGTATTTGTTTTCAACACTTTTTATTCTTTATGCTCAATTAGTATTAAGTTCTAGATATTAATGTTTTTCTTGCCCGAAACGCATTGCGTAATAGTGGCTTTAGGCATTGTATGTACTAGCTCTATCTATATATCAATCCATTAATGTAACATCACTTGTATGTATGTACCTTACCTGAATAAACATATTTATTTATTATTTATTTATAGTACATGCTTTCATAAAAGACGAATTGCGTTATAGTCTCGACAAATCGGACATTATTGCTGCCTACAGAGTAGGGAAAAAGAATCCACCAGGACAAAACCAGAGAAAAATTCGCCTCAAGCTAGCTACTCAGTCCATAAAATCTAATTTTGTCCGGAAAGCTGTATCCCAACGAAAGGGGATTTTCATCAACGAGTGCTTGACTAGGAAAAGATAGAAACTCCTCTACCGCCTGCGTCAAATCCGTAATCAAAACCCAGATGTGATTCATCAGTGCTTCTTTAGAGATGGCTTGATTAAAGTGAGAAAGACTTCTGAAAGTAAAATGTTTACAATTGCTAATGAGGATAACCTCAACACTTTCCTCTCCCAATGTGGTTTGTCTCACCTAATTATCCCTCTCAATAACTCAACATAATTAACCCCTTGTCACCTAGTGTGGGCTAGATAACCAAAGTGTCTTTGTTACACTGTTTTTTTAATTAAATTTTAATTTAATTAATATTAGTCAATTATTGGACTTAATTAATTGAGTACATTAATATATTCTTTAGTTCTTATTAATTATAGGATCATAACTAAGCTATTTATAGTTAATTATCATTAAGATTAAATTTGCCTATGTTTATTATTCAACTTTTTTTCTTTGCTTTCTTTATTACCTAGGTTGCCTAGCCTCTCCATACTCCCTTACTCCATTGTACCCCTGGCTTTGCCTGTGTCTCAAATTGCAAATTATTACTTTCAGTGTACCTGAGAGTACTTGTAAGCATTCTACCTCATTTTTTTGTTTGTTTTCGTGTTTGTCTTGTATAGTCTTGTATATATTTATATTCCCCCCCCCTTTTATATCAAAATTTGTTTATTTTATAATTTCCTTTTTTGCCTTGTTTTCCTACAACCAGCCCTCTTATGCAAACAAGTATAGACCCAGAACTAAACCTCTTATCCAGTATCTATGACAATCATCACTTTAATGATCATAATTGCAGATATTTTACAGCACATGATGTAAACACTGTATTAACACATAATCTCATTATCTCTGTAATTAACTTGAATGTAAGATCTCTAAACAAACACTCTGATATTGTTAGTGCCTTCATTCAAACTGTTGACAGTGACAGGATGAACAACCCAGCGGGTTTTCTTCCTATTGGGGAGTGTTGTACATGCTGCTATGGCGGTGTGTCCACTCACAAGATGAGTGGCGCTGCCCAATAAACTCGCCCCTCGGGGCAAAATTTAAAATTTAATCAAATTCTCTTTTGTTATACTTATTGAAACGTGGTTAAAAGAGGATACTACTCAACTCTTTAACATGCCAAACTACTCAGCAATTCACAACTGTCGACCAATTTAGAGATGTGGTGGTACTGCTCTTTACTACCACCAAGAACTGACATGCTTAAAAGCAATTAGAACTAGAAACTCCTGTGGGGAGTATATCTTTGCCAGTTTCAGAGTCAAGGGTGCTGAGTCTGTCCTGACTGTGGGAGCAGTCATAACATTCATAACACTGATGTGTCCGAATTCAACTCTAACCTTAGAAATCTAATACAAGATAACAGACTGAACAAAAACCATCTAATTATCGCAGGGGATTTTAATATTGACCTCTGCGACCCTGAAAACCCTCCTGCTGCTAGTTTCCGCAACTGTATGAATTCCTGCTTCCTCATACCTAGAATCACTGATAGTACTGCCTCTGCTCTTGACCACATCTGGACTAACAAAACCTCTCCACTTACTTCAGGGATAATCATTGATAGGACCACAGACCATTACCCATCATTTCTCCTAACCAACATTAATAAATAAATAAATGTTTATTTAGGTGAGGTACATACATACAAGAGATTTTACAAAGAATGAAGCATTTATAGATAGGGCTAGTACATACAATGCCTAAAGCCACTATTACGCAAAGCGTTTCGGGCATGAAAAACTTAAATGACTAAAGCTTAATACTAATTGAGCATAAAGAATAAAATGTGTTGAGAACAAATAAAAATAGAGATAAAAAGGGGGGAACATGGCTGAAAAAGCAGCACAAATACAATTAGGTCGACAAACAGCGTCGTTTAAAAAACCCAGACATGGGTTGACAATAGAGGTGTAAGGTAGGTTAAAGGGAATTTATTAGGTATAGCTTCGTTTTTATCTTAAACTGGTTGAGAGAGGTACAGTCTTTAACATGGTTGGGAAGGTCATTTCACATTCTGGGTCCCTTGATTTGTAGAGCATTTCTAGTTTGATTAAGTCGTACTCTTGGAATATCAAAACTGTATTTATTTCTGGTGTGGTGCTCATGGGTTCTGTTACAACCTTCTATGAAGCTTTTGAGGTCAGGATTGGCATTACAGTTCAGCGTTTTATATATGTATAATACACATGAGAGAATGTGCAGTGACTTAATATCTAACATATTCAGAGATTTGAGTAGGGGTACCGAGTGATGTCTGGGGCCAGAGTTGGATATTGTCCTAATAGCAGCTTTGTGTTGAGTAATTAGAGGACGTAAATGATTTTGGGTAGTAGAACCCCAAGCACAAATACCATAGTTGAGGTAAGGATAGATGAGAGAATAATAGTGTGTCACCAGGGCAGGGCGAGGTACATTAGAAAGAATGCCAACAGTTTTCAATTTTTTTTTTATATATATTTAGAATGTGTCCCTGGAAATTCAACTTGCGGTCAATGAGAACGCCAAGGAATTTACCATCTACTTTGTTACAAATTTGGGTATTGTTAATCCTGAGATTTATTTGATTTGAGGATTTATTGCCAAACAAAATATAGAAAGTTTTGTCAATATTGAGGGTGAGTTTGTTGGCAGGTTTGTTGGAGTTTGTTGGTTCAAAGAGGAACCATGAATCACTCTTTTGAGTACAGCGATGGTTCACACATTTTATTCTATAAATATATCACAATACACACTATTAAATAATATTACTGAAAAAAATCTATAAGAGACATTGAAATAATATCTTTGTGGCAATCCCCGCCTGACAGCTAGGTCAGAGCAGACCTCGTCTGGTGCAGTTGTGACCAGACCGTGGTCGTGTGCGGTCGCAGTGTTGGAGCTCTTGGCGTCCGCTGCTTGGTGGGAGGTGGAGTATTGCCCCACACTTCGTTTTTGCACGTGGTGCTACAGGGCATTGTGAATTTGTTCTCGATTGTTGACAGTGCCTTTGAGTGTCGAGGAAATGGCTGAGGTGATATGCCTATAAGTGGTAGTGAGGAGAACAGACAAGAATGATAACAGACCGTTTGAAGTAGTAATGAACAGAAATAAACGGCAAAATATTCACAGACAGCGAGATAATGAGAGTGAGGATGAAATAACAAAGAGACCAAAACAGGAGACCCTACTCAGCAGGACTCAAGAGAAGCAATTTAATAGAAGGAAGAGGCTGTTGTTCCCTACAACATGCCAACTGAATTTCCACCAAAAGCTGGAGTGGACGGTACGTCTGGCTAAGGAGTGCTTGGAATATGAACCACTATTCAAGGAGGATCTTCACCGGCCCTACATAACAGTTGGGACAGAAAAGGCCGTAGAACGTCTCACGACGGTTGGTTTTGGGAATGTTGTGATGGTTATTCCGGAAGAAGGTATGTTGCACACAAAGATCATAGTTTCTGATCAAGGGAAGGAAGACACCAACAGTATGGGGCGTAAATTTTATTAGTACAGGATAATTAATTCTGCAGAGTAAAACAGGCTTCTAAGTAGGTCTTAACAAATGTATAACATAGCCGTGGCTAACTCAAAGTACACGAAACTACTTAAATTGCATACCCGTAGTAAAATAAAAGTAATCTTGTAGCCTAGTAACAAACTCTGCAGAAACCTAATGGCCTATTGCTAGAATTAGCAGTGAGGCGAATGTAATAAATCTAACTTTAAGTATAACAGTCAGGACACCATAAGTGAACAACATAACATAATGGAAACCCTAGCTGGAAATAATCAGGCGGCAGAAAATTACATAGAGACTGGGAAAGCCTGATATGAATTTGGAGAAGAAAATAACCCCAGGCCAGAGGCCGAGCCGCCAAGGAATAAGGAGAGAATTTCCTGACTTAAGTTAGGGCTTACTAGTAGAATGGCTGTAAAGTCAAAGTAGTAGCTGCGGACAGCGGAACACTTGGGGACGGGCGCTGCACCCCCACCCCACAGGCCAGCTGGCCGGCCCCCCCCCCCCCGAAGGGCGAGTGCCCGCTGGCCGCGAGCAACTTCCTCAGGGTGGAGGAGCAACTACGCTACCGAACTGGGAAGGAAGGAGGACAGACTAGAGGAGCTCGCACGTCGCCTCTACTTATGCCCCCAGCTGGCCCTGGCCCGTGGGCGACGGTCGGTGAAGGGGAGGGGGGGGGGGGGGGCAGGGCGGCTGTGGCAGCCGCGGCGGGGTCGGCCTCGGTGGTCCCCATGCCCAGAAGGCTTGTGACATGAGAGGGCCCCCGAGCCTGCGCGATGGGCGCCTGCAGCGTCGTCCAATCGTCGGCCGAAAGGGGTGGAGGCTATGCGACGCTGTGCCACCCGCAGCTTTGCCGGCAGGGGGCCTCTGGGAAGTGTGGTCGCCGCCCGAGGAGGCCCCCGAGGGAGGGGGAGGCGAAACGGGCGGGTTTCGTCCTGGCCCAGGCCGGCTGCGTCCTCACACCACTGCGCTGTTGTCCTCGCACGACGCCGCCCGAGCCCTCTTCCGTGTTGCAGTTGCTGCGTGATCCGGCTTCTCGCCACTGCGGAAAATGAAAAAGTAAGCATCGGTAGGACTAACGGGAAAAAAGCAGGCAGCTAGGGAGACCCAGCTGCCGCACCAGGAACCGTCACATACACAAGTAGACAAAAGCAAAGGTAAAGTTAAGTGTCCATAGTGATTGAGAATACCGGACATAGCCAATGCTAACGTAATAACAGCCAATGTAATAAAAGCTGAGCAGTTAAAATAGATTAAGAGAGTAATATTCATGTATAGATTGAACAGTATTATTCATGGTATAGTTTGGTTATATTAAGACCGTATTATTCATTGTATAGTTTGTTTATATTAAGACAGTATTATTCGTGGTATAGTTTGGAAGAATTCAAACAATATTAACTCAAAAGTGAAAAGCAAAATTTTTTGAGTATCCCACTAGAAATGGACACTGCTTTAACACCGCAACAGTGTTATTAAGTAAATACCGGGCATAATTGAAGCTGAACTATGTAACAAATTAATTTAGAAAAACTTAAATAAATAATATAAATAACATAGCGAGGCCAAAAACAGCAAGAAAGGCATGAGGCTTAAGCAGTGCTAGAAAACAGAGAATAAATAGCGGAGTAAATACAAGACAAACTGAAACTGAACAAGTAAATAGCTTAAGACCGGTTTATAATATACTTGTATTTAAGCTGAACAAATAAAAGAGTAAACAGTGATAATCATGGATAATTTGGGTAGATTAAAGCAGGACTATACAAGGTATAGGATGGTTAGGTTAAACAGTAATATATGCATGGTATAGTTTGGATAGATTAAAACTGTAATGTTCATGGGATAGATTGGTTAATTAAACAGTACTTATTCATGGAATAGTTGGTCTAGATTAAAACAATAATAATCTCAAAAGTGAAAACAAAATTATTTGCGTATCCCACAGCAATGGACACTGCTTTAACGCTGCAACAGGATTAGTAAGTAAATACAAGGCATAACTGAAAGCTGAACAAAGTAATAAATTAATTTAGGAAAACTTAAATAAATGATAACATGGCGTAGCCCACCCAAGCCAACAGACCGCTCTACGGCATGCGCCTACCCTGGAGGAGTAGAACAGAACAGTGAGAACGGGAGGGGAATATTATATTCTAATAATAGAATAAGACCGTAATATAATGAACTTGTATATAAGCTGAACAAATAAAAGGAACAGTGATAATCATGGGAAGATTTGGTAGCTTAAAGCGGGATTAATCAAGGGATAGGATGGTAGGTTAAACAGTAATATATGCATGGTATGGTTTGGATAGAGTAAAACTGTAATGTTCAAGGGATGGAATGGTTATTAAAACAGTACTAATCAAGGGAGATTGGCTAGCCAAAAGCAATAATATTCTCAAAAGAGAAACAAAATTAATTGAGTATCCCACAGCAATGGACACTGCTTTAACGCTGCAAGAGGAATAGTAAGTAAATACAAGGCATAACTGAAAGCTGAACAATGCAATAAATTGATTTAGAAAACTTAAATAAAAGATAATAACATAGCATAGCCCACCCAAGCGGACAGACCGCTCGACGGCATGTGCCTGCGCTGGAGTAGGACAGGACAGGGAAACAGGAGGGAACGTGTACGTGCGGGAACAACAGGCGGCTACACCGTGAGGACGAGACGTCATGGATCAAACAGGCCGGGCTACCCCGGTCAGGCCAAACGGCTGGGGCGAACATAACTTGGGACACCGGGCAAGCAAACAACTGGGGACGAACAAACCGGGATACACCGGCCAGCCCAAACGACTGGGTACGAACAAGCCGGGATGCACCGGCCAGCCCAGACGACTGGGTACGAACAGACCGGGCTACACCGGCCAGACTAAACGTCAGTGTACGAACAAGCCGCGCGGGCTCCTCCGGCCAGACAAAACGTCTGTGACGAACAAGCAGGGCTGCGCCAGCCAGACAAACAGCTGTGACGAACAAGCTGGGCTACATCAGCCAGACAAACGTCTGGGATGAACGAGCTGGGCTACACCAGCCAGACAAACGTCTAGGTACGAACAGGCTGGGCTACACCAGCCAGACGAACGTCTAGGTACAAACAGGCTGGGCTACACCAGCCAGACAAACGTCTGGGACGAACGAGCTGGGCTACACCAGCCAGACAAACGTCTAGGTACGAACAGGCTGGGCTACACCAGCCAGACAAACGTCTAGGGACGAACAGGCTGGGCTACACCAGCCAGACAAACGTCTAGGTACGAACTGGCTGGGTTACACCAGCCAGACAAACGTCTAGGTACGAACAGGCTGGGCTACACTAGCCAGACAAATGTCTAGGTACGAACAGGCTGGGCTACACCAGCCAGACAAACGTCTAGGACGAACAGGCTGGGCTACACCAGCCAGACAAACGACTAAGTACGAACAGGCTGGGCTACACCAGCCAGACAAACACCTAGTTACGGACAAAACCGGGCAACACCGGACGGACAAACAACTATAATAATAATAATAATAATAATAATAATAATAATAATAATAATAATATATATAATATAATAATAATTTTTATTTAGGCAAAGGTACATACATAAAGAGATTTTACAAAGTTTGTTGGCTTTATAGATAGAGCTAGTACATACAATGCCTAAACCCACTATTACGCAAAGCGTTTCGGGCAGGAAAAAACACTACTGACTAAAGCTTAAAACTAATGGGTAAAAAGAAAAAAATGCGTTGAGTACAAATAAAAATAGGGGTAAAAGAGGGGGGGAACATTGTTGAAAAAACAGCACAAATACAATTACAAATTATTACAGAAAATTACATTAAAACAGCGTTGATTTGAAAAACAAAAAAAAAACAACAAAAAACATACATGGGTTGACAATAGAGGGGTAAGGTAGGTTACAGGGAATTTATTAGGTATAGCTTCGTTTTTAACTTAAACTGGTTGAGAGAGGTACTGTCTTTAACATGATTGGGAAGGTCATTCCACATTCTGGGCCCCTTGATTTGTAGAGCATTTCTGGTTTGATTAAGTCGTACTCTAGGAATATCAAAACTGTATTTATTTCTGGTGTGGTGCTCATGGGTTCTGTTACAACCTTCTATGAAGCTTTTGAGATCAGGATTGGCATTACAGTTTAGCGTTTTATATATGTATAATACACATGAGAGAATGTGCAGTGACTTAATGTCTAACATATTCAGGGATTTGAGTAGGGGTACCGAGTGATGTCTGGGGCCAGAATTGGATATTGTCCTAATAGCAGCTTTGTGTTGAGTAATTAGAGGACGTAAGTGATTTTGGGTAGTAGAGCCCCAAGCACAAATACCATAGTTGAGATATGGATAGATAAGGGAGTAATAGAGAGTCACCAGGGCAGGGCGTGGTACATAATATCTGATCTTAGAAAGAATGCCCACAGTTTTTGAAACTTTTTTTGATATGTTTAGAATGTGTCCCTGGAAATTCAGCTTGTGGTCAATGAGAATGCCAAGGAATTTGCCATCTAATTTGTTACAAATTTGGGTATTGTTTATTTTGAGATTTATTTGATTAGAGGATTTATTGCCAAACAGAATATAGAAAGTTTTGTCAATGTTAAGGGTGAGTTTGTTGGCAGTTAGCCACAGATGGACTTTATTTAGCTCAGTATTTACTGTGGCATTTAGAGCAAGGGGATCAGGACTGGAGTAAATGAAGGTTGTGTCGTCAGCAAATAGGATTGGTTTGAGGTGTTGGGAGGCATTTGGAAGGTCATTAATGTAGATGAGAAAGAGGAGAGGGCCAAGTATGCTGCCCTGGGGAACACCAATGTTGATGGGTAGGGTGGGAGAAATTGTATTATTCACAGAAACACATTGAAGCCTGTCAGTAAGGTAGGATTTGAGGTATTGTAGGGACGAACAAGCTGGGCTACACCGTCCAGACAAACGTCTGAGGAAGAACATGCCGGGCGACACCGGCTGACGCAAAGGCAGCCTTTAGCAAGAAAGCTTTGGGCCTACCCACCGAGGCACCGCCGCCACAAGGGCGCCTCCTGCCCGTGGGCGCGAGGGAGAGGGACAGGTAGGAAGCGGAACACAACCCAAGGCAAGCGCTCCACGGAGCGCCATGCCACGTGGGTGATGCCGACCTTGGCATGGGCCCCTAGGGTCGGGCCTAGGGACAAAGACAACTAAATAACCCGGCCAGGAGGCGTCGCCACCAAGGGTGACACCAGGACGCTCGCAGGGAGCCTGGCCGGACACGCACGACCGAGCGCGTCACGAACCCTGGCCCCTAGGGACAAGCCTAGGAGACGCAACATTCCCGGGTTCCAGGGAAGACGCCTGGGAGGGAGGTGGAGGTAACGAAGGGCATCCCTGGGGCGAGTGCTCCACCGAGCTCCAAGCCACGTGGGCGCCGCCTACCGGGTTTGGTCCCCAGGGGCTCAGGTCCACAGAAACCAGCCACATGTCGTCGCCACAGAGGGCGAGCCAGACCACAGTAGGGAGCCTGGCCGTGCACGCACGACCAGGCGCGGGCGAAACATGGCCCCTAGGGGCAAGCCTAGGGGCACAGCAAACCGGGCTCCCGATAAACGCCTGGGAGGGCACACCTGGGACGAATGCTCCACCGAGCATGCATTAGGGCCGGGCCCCAGGGGCACAGGACCACCGAAACCTGGCCACATGGAGTCGCCGCAGACAACCAGCACACCAGTTCCAACCTGGAGGCGCACCTGCAACCCCAGGCAGGCAAACAGGCGGAAGGCCCAGGGAACTAGCTAAGGCGGTATGAACGGACCGCAAGGGACGGCGCAATCACACGCCAGCACTGGGGATAGTCCTGACTAACTTGAACAGGAAACTCTCTTACCTTAAGGTTTGCTGAGTAGGGCAGGGAGCCCCTGCCGTACCGGCCTGGGATGCCGAAGGCCCCAAAGGATCAGAGAACGTCAGATCTGGGACCATAGTAGCGGGGATGGGGTCCCTTTGCTTGAGAAATCTCGTGTACACAGAAAGCAGACTTGAGATGCAGTGTAGAGTACTGGCCCACGTGTCGATGAGGCGCTGAGCGGGAAGCCGCTTCGTGAATCGCGGGCCGTGTCGAGAATGGAGTGAGGGCGAGACCTCCCTTCCCGCGCTATTTATGCCACCCAGACTGTCCGCACCGCGCCTTGCGGAACGCGGTGCGCAATTGTCTCTTCCTTCCCCATCAGAAACTCCACCGCCTTTCGTCCAAAAGGCAGTGGCCATTTTTTTAGGATCCAGGTTTTTATTCAGGATCCAAATAAGTTTCCAACTTATTTGGATCCTGACTGTCTTCTTCTCAACAATGATAATGTTGTATGAGCAAAGAGGAACAGTGTTCATGGTGACAAAGTCAGGTTGTTGCCTTGGTAAAGGGTGAGGAACCGGATAGAATTTTTGTGCAAGGACTAGGCTACAGGAAAGTTGCAAAATACATTGAGGAGCCCATACTATGCATGAAGTGTTCAAGTTGGGGACATATGGCATGGAAATGCCAGTTTGACCCCAGGTGTTGGTATTGTGGTAAGAAACACGACTCGCGAGAGTGTAGAGTCAGGATTATTATTTATTTATTATTTTTTTATTTTTATTTATATATATACAAGAAGGTACATTGGGTTTGTGAGAATACATTGGATAGTACAGTATTTACACTCTTGTAAAGCCACTAGTACGCACAGCGTTTCGGGCAGGTCCTTAATCTAACAGATAATTTTAAGTAGGTAATTTCTATCAGAATTGATAAATGATAAAGATACATTGCAAGAGAAAAATGAGATGAGAGAGCTTAGTAAGTATATTAAAGCACATTGTTATATTAAAGCTCTGATTGATTGCATTGACAGCTTGATTAGTAATTTAAACAAGATTAATAGACACCATACAGCAGATTGACAGCACATATAAGACAGCAATGATCACAGTGGTAAAGATGTTCAGATTGGGTACATAAAGATTGGGAGACTGGGTAGCAATAGATACAGATAAACAAGATTAATATACACCATACAGCAGATTGGCAGCACATATAAGAAGACAGCAATGATCACAATGGTAAAGATGTTCAAATTGGGAACATAAAGGTTGGGAGATTGGGTAGCAATAGATACAGTGCAATTTTAAGGCAAAAAGTGAAAAACTATGAAGATGAAATTAGGTACTTTTTAGTATTGATTTTGAATGATGTAAAAGTTGGACAGCTTTTCAATTCAATAGGGAGTGAGTTCCATAAACTGGGTCCCTTGATTTGCATAGAGTGTTTACACAGATTAAGTTTAACTCTGGGGATATGAAAGAGATATTTATTTCTGGTGTGGTGATAATGGGTCCTATTACATCTGTCCAAGAAGAGTTTCAGACAAGGATTTGCATTTAAGAACAGGGTTTTGTAAATGTAGTTGACACAAGAGAATTTATGGAGTGAGATTATGTTTAGCATGTTTAGGGAGTTAAACAAGGGGGCTGAGTGTTGTCTGAAAGCAGAATTTGATATTATTCTGATAGCAGATTTTTGCTGGGTGATGATGGACTTGAGGTGGTTTGCAGTGGTTGAACCCCATGCACAGATACCATAGTTGAGATAGGGATAGATTAGTGCATAATATAGAGAGATGAGAGCAGAGTTAGGTACATAATATCTGATTTTGGAGAGTATACCAACTGTTTTAGAGACTTTCTTAGTTATGTGTTGTATGTGGGTACTGAAGTTGAGTCTCTTGTCTAGGAATAGGCCAAGAAACTTTCCATCATTTTTATTGCTAATGTTTACATTGTCTATCTGAAGCTGAATTGCATTTGTAGATTTGCTTCCAAATAGGATGTAGTAGGTCTTTTCTATGTTAAGTGTTAGTTTGTTGGTTGACATCCATAAGTGAACTTTTTTTAGTTCATTATTAAAACATCATTTAATGTATGCGGGTTGGGGTTGGAGTAGATGAGGGTAGTATCATCAGCAAACAAAATAGGTTTCAGAATGTTAGAGACATTAGGCAGATCATTGATGTAAAAAAGTGATTACATTGATGTAAGATTGAAAAAAGTGAAAACATCGTCCCATTTTGTTGCAACTGTCGAGGCAGCCACACTGCTGGGTTCTATTTATGCCCCATGAAGCCTCATCTGAGAGAGACTAGGACGGGTCCTACAAGCAGGATAGATGTATCCTCGAAGGAAGGAAAGATCGTGCAACAGGAGCATGGAGGAAACATCTGGAAGCCAACGACAGCCCCTATCATGAGGTTACCTTGAGGTGCTTCCGGGGCTTAGCGTCCCCACGGCCCGGTCGTCGACCAGGCCTCCTGGTTGCTGGACTGATCAACCAGGCTGTTGGACGCGGCTGCTCGCAGCCTGACGTATGAGTAACAGCCTGGTTGATCAGGTATCCTTTGGAGGTGCTTATCCAGTTCTCTCTTGAACACTGTGAGGGGAGTGCCAGTTATGGCCCTTATGCGTAGCGGAAGCGTGTTGAAGAGTCTCGGGCCTCTGATGTTGATAGAGTTCTCTCTCAGAGTACCTGTTGCACCTCCGCTTTTCAACGGGGGTATTCTGCACATCCTGCCATGTCTTCTGGTCTCATGTGATGTTATTTCTGTGTGCAGGTTTGGGACCAGCCCCTCTAATATTTTCCACGTGTTAATTATTATGTATCTCTCCCGCCTGCGCTCAAGGGAGTACAGATTTAGGCTCTTTAGTCGGTCCCAATAGTTTAGATGTTTTACTGAGTGGATTCTAGCAGTAAAGGATCTCTGCACGCTCTCCAGGTCAGCAGTTTATCCAGCTTTGAAAGGGGCTGTCATTGTGCAGCAGTACTCCACTCTAGGGAGAACACGCGTTTTGAAAAGTATCATCATCGGTATAGCATCTCTAGTGTGAAAAGTTCTTGTTATCCAACCTGTCATTTTTCTTGCAGTTGTGACGGCTACTTTATTGTGTTCTTTAAAGGTAAGGTCTTCCGACATGAATACACCCAGATCCTTTACATCGCCTTTTCGTTCTATGTTATGATTTGCCTGAGCTTTGTACGTGATTTCCGTTTTTATATTTTCATTTTTTCCATAGCGCATGAGCTGGAACTTATCTTCGTTAAACACCATATTATTTTCTGTAGCCCATAGAAAGACCTGATCTTCATCTGACTGGAGGTTTGTCGTGTCCTCCATATGATCAATGTGTGGGAGAAAGGAACGGAGATAATTAAGGCGAACCTAGGGAAAGTAGGTAATGCAGTGGAAAAACTGGAACCTTGTGAGGACAAGGTTCAGGACAATATAGTCAACTTTGAGGTTGGAAATCAAATTTTGGAATATCTAAAAAAACTAGACAAGAGGATTGAGGCATTGGAAAAATTGGCTATGGAGGGTAGACAGGGTGAAGATGGTGTTGAAACAGGACGTGTAATTGAAAGTAAAGCAGGACGTGAAATGGGAAGTGAAACGTGCGTAGAAGAAAGAAATGATGTGCATGATGTAACGATGACATTTATCATCATTATTGATCATCATCAACCAGCACATTGATCATCATTATTGCAAGTATTTCACAGCACACCAGGCTAAAAACAAACTCCATAATAGCAGCTGTTTATCAGTTTACAACCAAAATGTTAGATCACTTGGTAAACATTTTGACGATTTAAATGCATTACTCACAGCACTAGGTACTAACTTATCGTTCATTATTTTAACAGAAACTTGGCTAAATAAAGACTATACCCAACTCTACTACTTAGCTGGTTATAAAGCCATTCATAACTGTAGGCCTAATAAAAAAGGTGGTGGCACAGCTATATATTACCGAGATACATTTATCTGCAACAGTGTTATTAGTGACAGAGATGACTACTGTGAATATACTTTTGCTCAGTTTACAATTAAATCCCTTAAATCCTCTTTGACTATTGGAGCCATCTATAGATTTCCCAATACTAACATAGCTTCTTTCTCAGACAATCTAAGGAATCTTATTATAAACAACAATCTCAACAAAAACCACATCATTCTGGGAGGAGACTTTAATATTGACCTGGGTCAACAAAATTGCTCTCAAGTTGACTATTTCCTTAACAGCATGAACTCCTGTATGCTAATCCCCACAATCACCAAACCTACCCGAGTCACTCAAACATCAGCCACTACTTTGGACCACATATGGACAAACATAACAGCTCCCCTTGTATCTGGTATAATCTACGACAGAACAACTGACCACTATCCTACCTTTCTCATAGCGAACATGGACATAACACCACCAAAAAGCAAGAAACTTTCATTTAGGCTACACAGTGAATCAGCTTTAGGCAATCTTACAGATGCACTTCACAATATTAACTGGGATTCTGAATTTAATAATACCCAGGATATAAATTCATTAGCTAACCTCGTCCTCTCCAAAACTCTAAGCCTCTACAACCTTCATTGTCCCCTTCTTACCAAGCAAGTAACTGACAAAAGATTAAACAATCCATGGCTCACAAGTGGCATTCTCAACTCAATCAACAAGAAACATGAATATGAAAAGAAACTTAGGATTGGCCTAGTTTCAAAGGAAGTAGCTAAAAGGTACTCATCAATGCTTACCAGTATCATAAGAAAGGCAAAACTTGCATATTATGTGAATAGATGCAATGAAGCAAAAGGCAACATGAAAAGCGCTTGGAAAACAATCTCTAGTATCCTAGGAACTAAACAACACTCACATAACCAAATAAAACTCTACAAGGATGGGGATATACCGTCAACTGATTTAGAAATGGCAAATTAATTGAATAGTTTCTTTTCATCGGTTGGTGCTAATCTTGCCAGTAAAATCCCACAGACTCAGACACATATTAACACATATCTCTCAGGCAGCTATCCAAACTCTCTTCTCCTTTCACCAATCAGCCCGGCAGATGTTGTGTCCATCATGCACTCTCTAAAAACCAAGGCAGGGAACACCAGTGAAATTCCGTCCATTGTATACAAGAGAGCCTCCCATGCCCTTGCCCCACCCATAGCCCTACTGTTCAACAAATCTATAGTGTCACACCTTCCCTGATATCCTCAAAAGAGCAAGAGTAACACCAGTCCATAAAAGAGGCAATTCGGCGGACATAAACAATTATAGAACAATATCAAATCTGCCCATTCTATCAAAAATATTTGAAAAAATTATTTACAAACAGCTCTATTCCTACCTCGTAAAATTCGACATACTCAGCCCCTGCCAGTTTGGCTTCCGGTTCCAAAAGAGCACCAACGATGCAATCATTAGTCTCCTTGACGTATTCTACTCAGCCCTTGACAAAAATGAGTTTCCGATTGGACTCTTCATTGACCTAAGAAAAGCCTTTGATACTGTTAATCACAACTACCTCTTACTTAAACTCCAGCATTATGGAATCCGAGGCCTTGCCCTTGACTACATCCGATCCTATCTTAGTGACAGACACCAATATGTAACCATCAATGATACAACTTCTTCCACTCTACCAATTACCTTTGGGGTGCCACAGGGCAGTATCTTAGGACCTCTTCTATTTCCTATATATATAAACGATCTGCCTAATGTCTCTAATATTCTCAAACCTATATTGTTTGCTGACGATACTACCTTTATCTATTCAGACCTCAACCCACATACACTAAATAATGTTGTGAATAATGAATTAAAAAAAGTCCACTTATGGATGTCAACGAACAAACTAACATTAAACATCGAAAAGACTTACTACAACTTATTTGGAAGCAAATCATCAAATGCAATTCAGCTACAGATAGACAACATTAACATCAGTAATAAAAATGATGGAGAGTTTCTTGGCCTATTCCTAGACAAGAGACTCAACTTCAGCACTCGCATTCAACACATAACTAAGAAAGTCTCTAAGACAGTTGGTATACTCTCCAAAATCAGATAGTATGTTCCTAACTCTGCTCTCCTCTCACTATATTATGCACTATGCTCTCCTCTCACTATATTATGCACTATGCACTAATCTACCCCTATCTTAATTATGGTATCTGTGCATGGGGGTCTACCACTGCAAACCACCTTAAGCCCATCATCACGCAGCAAAAATCTGCTATCAGAATAATAACTAACTCCGCTTTCAGACAACACTCAGCTCCCTTGTTTAAATCCCTAAACTTGCTAAATATTAACTCCCTCCACACAATCTCTTGTGTCAACTACATTTACAAAACCCTGTGCTTAAATGCAAACCATGCTCTGAAACTCTCCCTGGACAGATGTAATAGGACCCATTATCACCACACCAGAAATAAATATCTCTTTGATATCCCCAGGGTCAAACTTAGTCTGTGTAAACACTCTATGCAAATTAAGGGACCTAGTCTATGGAACTCACTCCCTAGTGAATTGAAAAACTGTCAAACTTTTGCCTTATTTAAAAGCAAAACCAAAAAGTACATAATTTCATCTTCTTAATTTCCTACACTGAGCTTTAAATTTGCTCTGTACCTAGTGTTACTCAATCTCCTAATTTTTATGTATTTAACCCAAACAACCTTATCATTGTGTTCATTGCTGTCTTCTTTTATGTGCTAGCTATATGCTGTATTGTGCCTACCAATTTTTGTCAACTACCATTCAAGCTGTCATTGCAATCAATCTTAGCTACCTATGTGCTTTAATATACTGTACCTACAATTTTCTCTCATCTTTTTTTTTCTTGCCATGTAACTGTTATCATTTTTTTTATAAATATTTCAAGTATTAACCTACTTAAAATTTTCTTAGATTAAGGACCTGCCCAAAACGCTGCGCATACTAGTGGCTTTACAAGATTGTAATTACCATATTATGTATCCTCACAATCCCAATGTACCTTCTTGTATATGCATAAATAAATAAATAAATAAATAAATAAATAAATAAATAAATAAATAAATAAATAAATAAATAAATAAATAAATAAATGACTGAGGATAGTCAGGAGAATACATTTTCTAGTAGTGTTAGCGGTGTTCAACCTCCTGTAGTGACAAATGTTGAAACAAATGTTAAAGTAAAACTGTATACAGAAAAAACAAAGAAAATAGATATGAATAATATTACCTTCGATATTGTAGTTGTGGAAGTGAGGAGAATGTAAAATCTTTTTTCGTAAAATCGTAAAATCTTTCAATCTTTTCTCCAAAAATCTCTTAGCCATTATAACACCCACTGTCCTATGCTTACAAAGCAAGTCACAACCAAAAGGCTTAACAATCCTTGGCTTACAAAGGGAATACCTAAATCCATTAAGTATAAGTCTCCAAAGAATTCTCAAAGAATTACTCGTTACTGCTATCTAAAATAATTAGACGAGCCAACACTAAATACCACGAGGATAAATTTACCCAAATAAAGAGCAACATTAAAAAAACTTGGAGCACAATTTCACAAATATTGGGATCTAAGAAGATTTTAAATAACAAACCAACACTCCTGTCCAATAACGATGATCAGCTTTCAGCCTCTGATTCTGCTTTTGAGTTCAATAGATTCTTCTCTTCCATTGGGTCATCCCTTGCAAATGATATTCCATCTTCCAGTACTGATGTTAAGGACTATCTTACAGGTAACTATCCACAGTCTCTGTACCTAAAGCCTACTAATTCCACTGACGTTAATGAGATAATCTTTTCCCTTAAAACTAAGTCTGGTGCCCTTGAGAAGATACCAAATTTAATTTACAAAAAAGCCTCTAGATCTTTAGCCCCTGCTATTGCATTGCTCTTCAACAAGTCACTTGAACTCCAAACCTTTCCAGATATTCTAAAGAAAGCGAGAGTAACCCCTGTCCACAAATGTGGTGATCTCACAGATGTTAACAACTACAGACCTATATCAATCCTGCCTAACTTGTCAAAAATATTTGAAAAACTAATCTACAAGCAGCTTTACTCTTATCTAGCGCCAAACACAATATACTTAGCTCTTGTCAATATGGCTTCAGACCCCCCAAAAAAGCACTAACGATGCACCTATTAGTATGATTAACTTGATTCATGCAGCTCTTGATAAAAATGAGTTCCCTGTTGGGTTATTTGTGGACCTGCGTAAGGCTTTTGACACTGTCAGCCACCAAAACCTTCTTCTTAAATTACATCATTATGGAGTCAGAGGACACTCCCTGCAATAACTCAAATCTTACCTTACTGACAGGCTCCAGTATGTTTCTGTGAATAATTCAATTTCTCCAACCCTACCTATCAACATCGGTGTTCCTCAGGGCAGCATACTTGGCCCTCTCCTCTTTCTCATCTACATTAATGACCATCCAAATGCCTCCCAACACCTCAAACCAATTCTATTTGCTGACGACACAACCTTCATTTACTCCAGTCCTGACCCCCTTGCTCTAAATGCCACAGTAAGTACTTAGCTAAATAAAGTCCATCTTCGGCTAACGGCCAACATACTCACCCATAACATTGACAAAACTTTCTATATTCTGTTTGGCAATAAATCCTCTAATCAAATAACTATCAGAATAAACAATACCCAAATTTGAAACAAATTAGATGGCAAATTCCTTGGCGTTCTTACTGACCACAAGCTGAATTTCCAGCGACACATTCTAAATATATAAAAAAAAGTTTCAAAAACTTTTGGCATTCTTTCTAAGATCAGATATTATGTGCCCCGCCATGCCCTGGTGATGCTCTATATACTCCCTCATCTATCCATATCTCAACTATGGTATTTGTGCTTGGGGTTCTACTACCCAAAATCATTTACGTCCTCTAATTACTCAACACAAAGCTGCTATTAGGACAATATCCAACTCTGGCCCCAGACATCACTCGGTACCCCTACTCAAATCTCTGAATATGTTAGATATTAAGTCACTGCACATTCTCTCATGTGTATTATACATATATAAAACGCTGAACTGTAATGCCAATCCTGACCTCAAAAGCTTCATTGAAGGTTGTAACAGATCCCATGAGCACCACACCAGAAATAAGATCAGTTTTGATATTCCAAGAGTACGACTTAATCAAACTAGAAATGCTCTACAAATCAAGGGACCCAGAATGTGGAATGACCTTCCCAACCATGTTAAAGACTGTACCTCTCTCAACCAGTTTAAGATAAAAACGAAGCACTACCTAATAAATTCCCTGTAACGTACCCTACCCTTCTATTGTCAACCCATGTCTGTCTTCTTAAACAATGCTGTTTGTCGACCTAATTGTATTTGTGCTGCTTTTTCAGCCATGTTTCCCCCCTTTTTTATCTTTATTTTTATTTGTTCTCTACACATTTTATTCGTTATACTCAATGACTATTAAGTCTTTAGTCATTAATGTTTTTCCTGCCCAAAACGCTTTGCGTAATAGTGGCTTTAGGCATTGTATGTACTAGCTCCATCTATAAATCGATCAATTTATGTAAAATCTCTTGTATGTATGTACCTTACCTGAATAAACATTTATTTTTATTTTATTTTATTAATAAAAAACATGACCTTGAGAAGAAGTATAGGTTAGGAACCGTCCCCAAAGAATTCTCAAAGAATTACTCGTTATTGCTATCTAAGATAATTAGACGAGCCAAAACTAAATACTACGAATATAAATTTACCCAAATAAAGAGCAACATTAAAAAATCTTGGAGCACAATTTCACAAATATTGGGATCAAAGAAGATTTTAAATAACAAACCAACACTCCTGTCCAGTAACGATGGTCAGCTTTCAGCCTCTGATTCTGCTTTTGAGTTCAATAGGTTCTTCTCTTCCATTGGGTCATCCCTTGCAAATGATATTCCATCTTCCAGTACTGATGTTAAGGACTATCTTACAGGTAACTATCCACAGTCTCTGTACCTAAAGCCTACTAATTCCACTGACGTTAATGAGATAATCCTTTCCCTTAAAACCAAGTCTAGTGCCCTCGAGGAGATACCAACTTTAATTTACAAAAAAACTCCAGATATTTAGCCCCAGCGATTGCATTGCTCTTCAACAAGTCACTTGAACTCCAAACCTTTCCAGATATTCTAAAAAAAAAAAGCGAGAGTAACCCCTGTTCACAAATGTGGTGATCTCACAGATGTTAACAACTACAGACCTTTATCAATCCTGCCTAACTTGTCAAAAATATTTGAAAAACTAACCTACAAGTAGCTTTACTCTTATCTAGCCAAACACAATATACTTAGCTCTTGCCAATATGGCTTCAGACCCAAAAAAAGCACTAACGATGCACTTATTAGTATGATTAACTTGATTCATGCAGCTCTTGATAAAAATGGGTTTCCTGTTGGGTTATTTGTGGACCTGCGTAAGGCTTTTGACACTGTCAACCACCAAAACCTTCTTCTTAAATTACATCATTATGGAGTCAGAGGACACTCCCTGCAATACCTCAAATCTTACCTTACTGACAGGCTCCAGTATGTTTCTGTGAATAATTCAATTTCTCCTACCCTACCCATCAACATTGGTAATCCTCAGGGCAGCACACTTGGCCCTCTCCTCTTTCTCATCTACATTAATGACCTTCCAAATGCCTCCTAACACCTCAAACCAATTCTATTTGCTGACGACACAACCTTCATTTACTCCAGTCCTGACCTCTTGCTCATAATGCCACAGTAAATACTGAGCTAAATAAAGTCCATCTTTGGCTAACTGCCAACAAACTCACCCTTAACATTGACAAAACTTTCTATATTCTGTTTGGCAAAAAATCCTCTAATCAAGTAAATCTGAAAATAAACAATAGCCAAATTTGTAACAAATTAGATGGCAAATTACTTGGCGTTCTCATTGACCACAAGCTGAATTTCCAGGGACACATTCTAAATATATAAAAAAAGTTTAAAAAACGGTTGGCATTCTTTTTAAGATCAGATATTATGTACCCCGCTTTCCCTGGTGACGCTTTCCCTCCCTCATCTATCCATATCTCAACTATGGTATTTGTGCTTGGGGTTCTACTACCCAAAATCATTCACGTCCTCTAATTACTCAACACAAAGCTGCTATTAGGACAATATCCAACTCTGGCCCCAGACATCACTCGGTACCCCTACTCAAATCTCTGAATATGTTAGATATTAAGTCACTGCACATTCTCTCCTGTGTATTATACATATATAAAACGCTGAACTGTAATGCCTATCCTGACCTCAAAAGCTTCATAGAAGGTTGTAACAGAACCCATGAGCACCACACCAGAAATAAATACAGTTTTGATATTCCAAGAGTACGACTTAATCAAACTAGAAATGCTCTACAAATCAAGGGATCCAGAATGTGTAATGACCTTCCCAACCATGTTAAAGACTGTACCTCCCTCAACCAGTTTAAGATAAAAACGAAGCACTACCTAATAAATTCCCTGTAACCTACCTTACCCCTCTATTGTCAACCCATGTCTGTTTTTTTTTTAAACAACGCTGTTTGTCGACCTAATTGTATTAGTGCTGCTTTTTCAGCCATGTTCCCCCCTTTTTTATCTCTATTTTTATTTGTTCTCAACACATTTTATTCTTTATACTAAATTAGTATTAAGCTTTAGTCATTTAAGTTTTTCATGCCCGAAACGCTTTGCGTAATAGTGGTTTTAGGCATTGTATGTACTAGCCCTATCTATAAATGCTTCATTCTTTGTAAAATCTCTTGTATGTATGTACCTTACCTAAATAAACATTTATTATTTTATTATTATTATTATACAAAAATTACGGTGTTGGAAGGAAGTTTCTAAGGTACTCTCGTATCTTATGGAATGTGACGGACAGGGCAAAGGTAGTTTTATTATTAATCATGGATGAAAGTAGACTGAGAATATTATCTTGGAACGTTAATGGATTAAAAACTAGAGCGGTGGATGTACACTATTATACTCTTAGAGAGAATATTGACATAGTAGCACTCCAGGAAACTGAAGATAGGGATGGTAGCATTCTGAGGCTAAATGGGTATAGAGGTTTTCACTTATATGCTGATGGAGGAACTAGGGGGGTATCATGTTTTGTCAAAAGTACCCTACCTGCCGAGATAACTGGAATCTCTCAGAGATATAGAGGTATTAAAAGTATTAACTTGCGGATACAATTACAAGACCGAGAGTTAAATTTCATTAATCTATACATCTCTGATAGCTCCCTTGATTTAAGATACTTGCCTGATTCCTTCTTTTCTGAAGACACACTTGTGGTAAGGGATTTTAATGCCAGACATCCAGCTTTAGGATCAAGGGGTAATGCAAATATTTATTTATTTATTTATTTTTCCACCACAACCTTATCATTGTGTTCATTGCTGTCTTCTTTTATGTGCTAGCCATATGCTGTATTGTGCCTACCAATTTTTGTCAACTACCATTCACGCTGTCATTGCAATCAATCTTAGCTACCTATGTGCTTTAATATACCTACAATTTTCTCTCATCTTTTTTTCCTTGCCTTGTAACTGTTATCATTTTTTATAAATTTTGCAAGTATTTACCTACTTAAAATTTTCTTAGATTAAGGACCTGCCCGAAACGCTGCGCGTACTAGTGGCTTTACAAGATTGTAATTACCATATTATGTATCCTCACAATCCCAATGTACCTTCTTGTATATGCATAAATAAATAAATAAATAAATAAATAAATAAGTAACTTATGAAATACTTAATGAACTTGCCATTATGACGAAAAGCCCACTGTTAAACCTCTTTAATTATTATTAGTTATAAAGAGGGCAGTATTCCCAGTAAATGGAAAAAAGCTATGATCATCCCTATCCCTAAAGCCAATGGAGAGTACAGACCTGTGTCTTTAACCTCGTGTTTTTGTAAAATGATGGAGAGGATCATTTTAAATAGACTTTTATATATAATAGGTGATCAGCTGTCTAGTAATTTGTTCGGGTTCCTCAGAAGAAAAAGTACCTCTGACTGTATTATTAAATGTCTAGCTAATGATAATGATTATTTTAGAATTTTTATTGATTTACAAGGAGCTTTTGATAAAGTCAACAAAAACAAAGAGGTTATTTTATATGAATTAGCTGGTCTTGGTGTTAATGAGGGATTATTGCGCTGGATAGGGGATTATCTTTACGAAAGGAAGGCTTAGGTGTGGTATCAAGGTTGTATGTCAGGTGTGAGATCTTTTGAACTCGGCACACCTCAGGGAGGAGTGTTGAGTCCTGTTACGAACCCGATTTCATCGTCGGAGCATGGAGCAGCGACGTCAGTGCCATTTGTAAGTCTGCTCCCGATACCCCCACGAAATGGACGACGCCATCTGGTGGTGGCAGGATGATACCAGCAAGGGGCGCTAGATTCCTGTCATGGTCAGCTCGAGAGGTAGGTGGTGCTGACCTCTGGTGAGGTGGCGTCTAGAAAATCAGCGCCATCTATTGTAGGAGGAGTTGTATGTCTATATGTCAGAGTCCGTAAGTGTTCCTAGTGTCCCATGTACTGACCAGTTTACTGATGACGTGTCTGTACCCACAGAGGCGACGTAGGGCTGCTGTGGTACGAGGACAGTCAGTCTAGCCAGGGCAGCCATAGCCAGCTCTACTCCATCTTGCTTTACGGAAGCAGTGAGCCACCGCCGAAGAGGAACTGTGTAGTGTTCTACTGTTTGCTTGTGAAGTGGCAGTGACAGAATTGGAAGTGGCAGGGACTGGCTAGAGGAAGAGACGACTGACAGTAAGGTGCTACGGAGGAGTGCAACTAGCTAGTTGCAAGAAGCTCCTGCCAGGGGTTCGCTACCCTTGTATTTGTTCGTGAAGAGGCCCAGCAGCGCGAGGCTGATGTTCTCTGCAAGCACCAGGCTGGAGAGTGATTGTGGGTATTCACGAGGAACACCTATTGAGACTGTGTATAGGCTGGCCCATGGCCAGGGTAGACTCGTAGGTGTTTCCCAGTACTGGTTGAGGACGGTACTGTGTGTTGAGGATCACGGAAGTTGACAAGACTGCACCGTATGAGCATCGCGGAGCGCTTAGTGTCCTATGAGAGCGACACATGTGTATATATGATTATACATGAGGTGATGGAAAAGTGATTATATGTGAATATATTGATAATTGATGAAGTGTCGTATTCAATGCAACTCCCCATTGTGTTTTACTTGCATTACCAAGCTCACTCCTTGAAAGCCACTACTAACTAGGGGTTGGATACCAGAACTTAGTTCCTCTAGCAAAGAACCCGGTTGCGACCCATTGTGGCCGTAACAAGTCCCCCCCTGTTTAATGTACCTTGAATAAGATAGCATCTGAGAGATACTCAAATGGGGTAACTCCGATCATATATGACGATGATATTTTGTTTCAGGGCAAGGATATTTCAAAGGTTCAAACAGTGTTGGATAATTTCGGAAACCTGTGTCACCATATGGGACTGGTGGTTAATGAAGACAAAACTAAGTTTGAATGTATAAGTCGGAGGCCCATTATATTGAAAATAAACGATAAAAATATAGAGTTAATACAGGTATATATAAATATTTAGGCATATATGTTGGATATACCTATGAGAGTTTGGAAGCTGAGATGAACAGACTGTTGGGTCAATGTCGGAAGAGATTGCAACCTCTGAAGGTCTTGGCATGCTGTGGAAAGGGAGTGGGAGTCCCTGTGCTACGAATGATATACTTGAGTACTGCAAGATCTCTTATTGATTATGCTGCACCTGTCATTTCTTGTTTTGGTAAAGGTAGGATGGGCAAGTTGGAGAAGGTACAAAATGAAGCCATGAGAATTATCTTAGGATGCCCAAGAAATGCTATGATTGAGAAAATGAGGATGGAGTTGAATCTGCAGAGTATTGGGGATAGAATTGCAGAGATAAATGTAGCCTCTGCCATTAGATTAATGAGAGGTGGGGGAGCTAATGAACTGATCCTCTCGGTTCAACAGGTTGGAAGTAATGAACAGTGTATGATGCAGAAGAGAGCATATATGAATAACTTATGTTCTAATGTTATAAAGTATGATATTATTACAGAGTGTATTGCTGTGCCCAAGAGAAAAGTCACACCACCATGGGAGGATTGTAATGTAGATGTAGTAATTACTCCCTTGCAAAAGAAAAACAGTATGTATGAAATAGGAGAGCTGAGGGCAACATATGATTGTATAATTAGAAAATTGCCTACAGAAAACACTCTACATGTATATTGTGATGGGTCAGTAGCTGGGGATGGGAAGGCAGGATGGTGAGTCTTGATCAGGGAGTACACTGACATCGGCACTGTAGATACTGTTATTGGCCGCCACTTAACTGACAATGTCTCTTCAACGCAGGCAGGTGTATTAGCAGGATTACAGGAAGTGGTCAAATGTGGTAAACATGCCTGCTTCTTTATTGACAGTTGAGGAGCGTTAGAGTCTTTAAATGGCAGACGCCCAGTATATCAGAATATTGTGATAGAGTGTAGAGAGAATGTTAATAATTCTCTATTACTCCCTCCTCTATCCATATCTCAACTATGGTATTTGTGCTTGGGGTTCTACTACCCAAAATCATTTACGTCCTCTAATTACTCAACACAAAGCTGCTATTAGGACAATATCCAACTCTGGCCCCAGACATCACTCGGTACCCCTACTCAAATCTCTGAATATGTTAGATATTAAGTCACTGCACACTCTCTCATGTGTATTATACATATATAAAACGCTGAACTGTAATGCCAATCCTGACCTCAAAAGCTTCATTGAAGGTTGTAACAGAAACCATGAGCACCACACCAGAAATAAATGCAGTTTTGATATTCCAAGAGTACGACTTAATCAAACTAGAAATGCTCCACAAATCAAGGGACCCAGAATGTGGAATGACCTTCCCAACCATGTTAAAGACTGTACCTCCCTCAACCAGTTTAAGATAGAAACGAAGCACTACCTAATAAATTCCCTGTAACCTACCTTACCCCTCTGTTGTCAACCCATGTCTGTTTTTTTTTTTTAAACAATTCTGTTTGTCTGTAATTGTCTGTAATAATTTGTAGTTGTATTTGTGCTGCTTTTTCAGCCATGTTCTCCCCTCTTTTATCTCTATTTTTATTTGTTCTCGGCACATTTTATTCTTTATACCAAATAGTATTAAGCTTTAGTCATTAATGTTTTTCCTGCCCGAAACGCTTTGCGTAATAGTGACTTTAGGCATTGTATGTACTAGCTCTATCTATTAATCCAGCAAACTTTGTAAAATCTCTTGTATGTATGTACCTTACCTAAATAAACATTTATTTATTTATTTATTTATTTATTTATTAAGAAATTAGAAAAAACTGGGTATAAAGTAAGATTCATGTGGATCCCTTCACATGTGGGAATTTTTTTTTTTTTTTTTTTTTATTTATATATATACAAGAAGGTACATTGGGTTTGTGGGAATACATTGGATAGTACAGTATTTACATTCTTGCAAAGCCACTAGTACGCACAGCGTTTCGGGCAGATCCTTAATCTAGCAGATAATTTTAAGTAGGTAATTTCAATCAGAATTGATAAATGATAAAGATACATTACAAGAGAAAAATGAGATGAGAGAGCTTAGTAAGTATATTAAAGCACATTGTTATATTAAAGCTCTGATTGATTGCATTGACAGCTTGATTAGTAATTTAAACAAGGTTAATAGACACCATACAGCAGATTGATAGCACATATAAGACAGCAATGATCACAATGGTAAAGATGTTCAGATTGGGTACATAAAGATTGGGAGACTGGGTAGCAAAAGATACAGATAAACAAGATTTATAAACACCATACAACAGATTGGCAGCACATATAAGAAAACAGCAATGATCACAATGGTAAAGATGTACAAATTGGGAACATAAAGGTTGGGAGATTGGGTAGCAATTGATACAGTGCAATTTTAAGGCAAAAAGTGAAAAACTATGAAGATGAAATTAGGTACTTTTTAGTATTGATTTTGAATGATGTAAAAGTTGGACAGCTTTTCAATTCAGTAGGGAGTGAGTTCCATAAACTGGGTCCCTTTATTTGCATAGAGTGTTTACACAGATTAAGTTTAACTCTGGGGATATCAAAGAGATATTTATTTCTGGTGTGGTGATAATGGGTCCTATTACATCTGTCCAAGAAGAGTTTCAGACAAGGATTTGCGTTTAAGAACAGGGTTTTGTAAATGTAGTTGACACAAGAGAATTTGTGGAGTGAGATTATGTTTAGCATGTTTAGGGAGTTAAACAAGGGGGCTGTGTGTTGTCTGAAAGCAGAATTTGATATTATTCTGATAGCAGATTTTTGCTGGGTGATGATGGACTTGAGGTGGTTTGCAGTGGTTGAACCCCATGCACAGATACCATTTATTTATTTATTATTTATTTATTTATTTATTTATGCATATACAAGAATGTACATAAGGAATGTGAGGATACAAATATGGTAATTACAGTCTTGTAAAGCCACTAGCACGCACAGCGTTTCGGGCAGGTCCTTAATCTAAGAAAATTTTAAGGAGGTAAATACTTGCAAAATTTATAGACAAAAAATGATAACAGATTACATGGAATGAAAAAAAAGATGAGAGAAAATTATAGGTACAGTATATTAAAGCACATAGGAAGCTATGATTGATTGCAATGACAGCTTAAAATGGTAGTTGACAACAAATTGGTAGGCACAATACAGCAGAAACAATATAAGATTGATTGCAATGACAGCTTGAATGGTAGTTGACAAAAAATTGGTAGTCACAATACAGCATATGGCTAGCACATAAAAGAAGACAGCAATGAACACAATGATAAGGTTGTTTGATATTACATAAAAATTAGGAGATTGGGTAACACTAGGTACAGAGCAAATTTAAAGCTCAGTGTAGGAAACTAAATAGATGAAGTTAAGTACTTTTTGGTTTTGCTTTTAAATAAGGCAAAAGTTTTACAGTTTTTCAATTCACTAGGGAGTGAGTTCCATAGACTAGGTCCCTTAATTTGCATAGAGTGTTTACACAGATTAAGTTTGACCCTGGGGATATCAAAGAGATATTTATTTCTGGTGTGGTGATAATGGGTCCTATTACATCTGTCCAGGGAGAGTTTCAGAGCATGGTTTGCATTTAAGAACAGGGTTTTGTAAATGTAGTTGACACAAGAGAATGTGTGTAGGGAGTTAATATTTAGCAAGTTTAGAGATTTAAACAAGGGAGCTGAGTGTTGTCTGAAAGCAGAGTTAGTTATTATTCTGATAGCAGATTTTTGCTGTGTGATGATGGGCTTAAGGTGGTTTGCAGTGGTAGACCCCCATGCACAGATACCATAATTAAGATAGGGGTAGATTAGTGCATAATATAGTGAGAGGAGAGCAGAGTTAGGAACATAATATCTGATTTTGGAGAGTATACCAACTGTCTTAGAGACTTTCTTAGTTATGTGTTGAATGTGGGTGCTGAAGTTGAGTCTCTTGTCTAGGAATAGGCCAAGAAACTTGCCATCATTTTTATTACTGATGTTAATGTTGTCTATCTGTAGCTGAATTGCATTTGATGATTTGCTTCCAAATAAGATGTAGTAAGTCTTTTCGATGTTTAATGTTAGTTTGTTCGTTGACATCCATAAGTGGACTTTTTTTAATTCATTATTCACAACATTATTTAGTGTATGTGGGTTGAGGTTTGAGTAGATAAGGGTAGTATCGTCAGCAAACAATATAGGTTTGAGAATATTAGAGACATTAGGCAGATCGTTTATATATATAAGAAATAGAAGAGGTCCTAAGATGCTGCCCTGTGGCACTCCAACGGTAATTGGTAGAGTGGAAGAAGTTGTATCATTGATGGTTACATATTGGTGTCTGTCACTAAGATAGGATCGGATGTAGTCAAGGGCAAGGCCTCGGATTCCATAATGCTGGAGTTTAAGTAAGAGGTAGTTGTGATTAACAGTATCAAAGGCTTTTCTTAGGTCAATGAAGAGTCCAATCGGAAACTCATTTTTGTCAAGGGCTGAGTAGATAATGTCAAGGAGACTAATGATTGCATCATTGGTACTCTTTTGGGACCGGAAGCCAAACTGGCAGGGGCTGAGTATGTCGAATTTTACGAGGTAGGAATAGAGCTGTTTGTAAATAATTTTTTCAAATATTTTTGATAGAATGGGTAGATTTGATATTGGTCTATAATTGTTTATGTCCGCCGGATTGCCTCCTTTATGGACAGGCGTTACTCTTGCTTTTTTGAGGATATCAGGGAAGGTGTGACACTCTATAGATTTGTTGAACAGTAGTGCTATGGGTGGGGCAAGGGCATGGGAGGCTCTCTTGTACACAATGGACGGAATTTCACTGGTGTTCCCTGCCTTGGTTTTTAGAGAGTGTATGATGGACACAACATCTGCCGGGCTGATTGGTGAAAGGAGAAGAGAGTTTGGATAGCTGCCTGAGAGATATGTGTTAATATGTGTCTGGGTCTGTGGGATTTTACTGGCAAGATTAGCACCAACCGATGAAAAGAAACTATTAAATTCATTTGCCATTTCTAAATCAGTTGACGGTATATCCCCATCCTTGTAGAGTTTTATTTGGTTATGTGAGTGTTGTTTAGTTCCTAGGATACTAGAGATAGTTTTCCAAGTGTTTTGCATGTTGCCTTTTGCTTCATTGAATCTATTCACATAATATGCAAGTTTTGCCTTTCTTATGATACTGGTAAGCATTGATGAGTACCTTTTAGCTACTTCCTTTGAAACTAGGCCAATCCTAACTTTCTTTTCATATTCATGTTTCTTGTTGATTGAGTTGAGAATGCCACTTGTGAGCCATGGATTGTTTAATCTTTTGTCAGTTACTTGCTTTGTAAGAAGGGGACAATGAAGGTTGTAGAGGCTTAGAGTTTTGGAGAGGAAGAGGTTAGCTAATGAATTTATATCATGGGTATTATTGAATTCAGAATCCCAGTTAATATTGTGAAGTGCCTCTGTAAGATTGTCTAAAGCTGATTCACTGTGTAGCCTAAATGAAAGTTTCTTGCTTTTTGGTGGTGTTATGTCCATGTTCGCTATGAGAAAGGTAGGATAGTGGTCAGTTGTTCTGTCGTAGATTATACCAGATACAAGGGGAGCTGTTATGTTTGTCCATATGTGGTCCAAGGTAGTGGCTGATGTTTGAGTGACTCGGGTAGGTTTGGTGATAGTGGGGATTAGCATACAGGAGTTCATGCTGTTAAGGAAATAGTCAACTTGAGAGCAATTTTGTTGACCCAGGTCAATATTAAAGTCTCCTCCCAGAATGATGTGGTTTTTGTTGAGATTGTTGTTTATAATAAGATTCCTTAGGTTGTCTGAGAAAGAAGCTATTTAGTATTAGGAAATCTATAGATGGCTCCAATAGTCAAAGAGGATTTAAGGGATTTAATTGTAAACTGAGCAAAAGTATATTCACAGTAGTCATCTCTGTCACTAATAACACTGTTGCAGATAAATGTATCTCGGTAATATATAGCTGTGCCACCACCTTTTTTATTAGGCCTACAGTTATGAATGGCTTTATAACCAGCTAAGTTGTAGAGTTGGGTATAGTCTTTATTTAGCCAAGTTTCTGTTAAAATAATGAACGATAGCTTAGTACCTAGTGCTGTGAGTAGTGCATTTAAATCGTCAAAATGTTTACCAAGTGATCTAACATTTTGGTTATAAACTGATAGATAGGTGCTATTTTGGAGTTTGTTTTTAGCCTGGTGTGCTGTGAAATACTTGCAATAATGATGATCAATGTGCTGGTTGGTATAGATATGAGACAGAAGATTTTGATCAGGATCAATATCAGTGTGCATAGAGATGCAGAGGGATCACGATACAAGATACACGATAAAGCAAAACACAAGAATAAGAGCAGATACAATAAAATAGTAACAATTTAGAAGTAAAATAAAGATCCAATAGATAGCCAGGGAGGACACAGAAGTTACATAAAATAAAACACAAAAAATCAGTAGAGACTGACAATATAAATGTAAAATAAAAAATAATAAGAAAAATAATAATCATAAAAAAAAATGATCTTGAAGATAATTAGCTTAGTAATGGTTAATTAACAGGGTAATAAAAAGCCCTAGGTTTAGTGACAAGGGGATTAACTAAGAACAAATAATTAAGAGTATAAAACAGGCAAAGATGACAAACAAAAAATAAAGTAAAAATTAAAATAAAAATAAAAATAAACACCTTTGGAAAGGAAAGGCAGAGCTTAAGTACACTTTGGTTGTATGTGAGACTACAAATTATGTTCTGGTTAATCAGCTGATATCCCACAGTCATCCAGGAAAGAAGTGAGGTGTGCTTCAGTGGTTATGACATAAGTTTTTCCAGAGTCAGTCTTCCTAGCTATTATTTTACCATCGCGCACAAAACAATGTTTAATAGCAGTGGATCTATTGCGAATTCCACGTAGTTTAAATAAGAGATTTTGTCTGAATCTGGTAAGACATTCGTTCACATAAACCTTGGATTTCCTAGCGACTGCAGCAGTGATAAGGTCTGACTTGCGGGAGCAGCTATCTAACTTCACGCGTATCCTTCTGTTGTTTGCACCAGATGATTTGGTACCCACTCTATAAGCTGACTTAATGTCTCTTGCTTCGATTGAATAATTCAACTTAGTACGCAATTCCTGGATCACGATGGAAGTACAGTCTTCTCTGTCAGTTTCATGGGGAAAATCCTGTGATGAGATGATGACAGAATCAAGGAGCTTAAGTTGGTCTGATTCGTCTTGGGTTGCAGTGTGTTGCTGTTGTAGGGAGTTAAAGTGGTTCTCTAACTTTTGTAACATCTCTTCTTGCTTCTTAGAGGTTTCTGCTGGTTTAAAGTTAGTAACCGAGATCTGAAGAGAGTTTAATTCATGTTCGAGGTGGCCGACTCTGGCAGACAGATCTTGGTTAGCCTTGTGCATTGCCAAAGCATCACTTTGAAGCTTCATTATCAGGTCCGACTGCTCTCGGATTATAGACTTTTGGTCATCATGTATTTGAGTCAATAATCTGAGCCATGGATTATCAGCGGGACGCTTAAAGTCAGTACATGGGGAGGCAGCTCGTTTAAGTTGCTCCATATGGTTACATAACTATAGTTGAGATAGGGATAGATTAGTGCATAATATAGAGAGATGAGAGCAGAGTTAGGAACATAATATCTGATTTTGGAGAGTATACCAACTGCACTAATTTATGCCCGAAACGCTTTGCGTAATAGTGGCTTTAGGCATTGTATGTACTAGCTATACCTATAAGTTAAACAATCCTTGTAAATATTTATTGTATGTATGTACCTTACCTAAATAAAATTGTATTGTATTGTTTTAGAGACTTTCTTAGTTATGTGTTGTATGTGGGTACTGAAGTTGAGTCTCTTGTCAAGGAATATGCCAAGAAACTTTCCATCATTTTTATTGCTAATGTTTACATTGTCAATCTGAAGTTGAATTGCATTTGTAGATTTGCTTCCGAATAGGATGTAGTAGGTCTTTTCTATGTTAAGTGTTAGTTTGTTGGTTGACATCCATAAGTGGACTTTTTTTAGTTCATTATTAACAACACCATTTAGTGTATGTGGGTTGGGGTGGGAGTAGATGAGGGTAGTATCATCAGCAAACAAAATAGGTTTCAGAATGTTAGAGACATTAGGCAGATCATTAATGTATATAAGAAAAAGAAGAGGTCCCAAGATGCTGCCCTGTGGCACTCCAACAGTTATTGGTAGAATGGGAGAGATTATATTATTGATGGCTACACATTGGTGTCTATCACTAAGATAGGATTGGATATAGTCCAGTGCATGGCCTCGGATTCCATAATGATGGAGTTTACTTAAGAGGTAATCATGATTAACAGTATCAAAGGCCTTTCTCAGGTCAATGAAGAGTCCAATTGGAAACTCATTTTTGTCAAGAGCTGAGTAAATTATGTCAAGGAGACTAATAATTGCATCGTTGGTACTCTTTTGAGAGCGGAAGCCAAACTGACAGGGGCTAAGAATGTCGAATTTTACGAGATAGGAGTAGAGCTGTTTATAGATAATTTTTTCAAATATTTTTGATAGTATGGGTAGGTTCGATATTGGTCTATAATTGTTTATGTCTGACGGATTACCTCCTTTATGAACTGGCGTTACTCTTGCTTTTTTAAGGATATCAGGGAAGGTATGACACTCAAGGGATTTGTTGAACAGCAGAGCTATAGGTGGCGCAAGGGCATGGGAGGCGCTCTTGTATACAATGGATGGGATTTCACTGATGTTCCCAGCTTTGGTTTTTAGTGAGTGTATGATGGACACAACATCTGACGGGCTGACTGGTGAGAGGAGAAGAGAGTTTGGATAGCTGCCTGAGAGATATGTGTTGATATGTGTCTGAGTCTGTGGGATTTTACTTGCAAGGTTAGCACCAATCGATGAAAAGAAGCTATTAAATTCATTCGCCATTTCTAAGTCAGATGACAGTGTAAGGCCATCCTTAGAGAGTGTTATCTGGTTGTGGGAGTGTTGTTTAGTTCCCAGGATGTTAGAGATGGTATTCCATGTGCTTTTCATGTTGCCTTTTGCTTCTTTGAATCTAGTCTCATAATATGAAAGTTTTGCTTTTCTTATGATACTGGTAAGCACTGACGAGTACCTTTTAACTACTTCCACTGAAACTAGGCCACTCCTAAATTTCTTTTCGTATTCATGTTTTTTGTTGATTGATTTAATTATGCCACTTGTGAGCCACGGGTTATTTTTTCTTTTATCAGTTACTTGTTTGGTAAGGAGGGGACAGTGAGTGTTGTAGAGGCTTAGAGTTTTGGAGAGAAAGAGGTTAGTTGATGAGTTTATATCCTGTGAATTATTAAATTCAGATTCCCAGTTAATATTGTGGAGAGCATTAGAGAGATTGCATAAAGCTGATTCACTATGTAGCCTGAATGAAAGTTTTTTGGTTTCTGGTGGTGATGTGTCAATGTTTGCTATGAGGAAAGTAGGATAGTGGTCAGTTGTTCTGTCATAAATTACCCCAGATGTAAGGGGAGCTGTTATATTAGTCCATAGGTGATCCAGGGTAGTGGCAGATGTTTGAGTGACTCGGGTGGGCTTGGTGATTGTGGGGATTAACATACAGGAGTGCATGCTGTTACGGAAATAGTCAACTTGAGGGTTGTTTTGAAGACCCAGGTCAATATTGAAATCACCTCCCAGAATGATGTGATTTTTGTTGAGATTGTTATTTATGATAAGATTCCTTACATTGTCAGAGAATAAAGCTATGTTGGTATTAGGAAATCTATAGATGGCACCGATTATCAGGGAGGATTTAAGGGATTTACTGGAGAACTTGGCAAAGGTATATTCACAATAGTCGTCTCTATCACTATTTTTCATCATATTTTTCATTATTCATCATATTTCATATACATCATATTCATCATATTTTTTCATCACATCATAAACATCATATTTTTCTGACAAAAAGCACATATATCCTATAAAATGGAATATTTTTTCGAAAAAAACACAATTTACTTATAAAACACCATATTTTACAAATAAAAAGCACAATTTTACTATAAAACTGCATATTTTACTGATAAAAACAATGCTTTCCTACTGAAAACACAATTTACCTGTACAAGAGAATATTTTATCGACAAAAATACAATTTACCTATAAACGTAATATTTTACCTAGAGAGAGCACAATTTCCCTATAAGACTGAATATTTTACCAATAAAATGTATAATTTACCACTAAAACTGAATATTTTATAGACAAAAAGTACAATTTATTTATTAAACAGCATATTTTACCGACAAAAAGCATAATTTAGCTCTAAAACTGAAGAATTATTTTCAAAAAGCACTATTTAGCTATAAAACATCATTTTTGTCTGACAAAAAGCACAATTTACCTAAAAACTGTATATTTTACCTACACAAAGCCCAAGTTACCTATAAAACAGCATATTTGAAAGAAAAAACACAATTTACCTATAAACTAAATATTTAATCGAGAAAAGCACAATTTACCTATAAAACTAAATATTTACCTACAAAAAACTGAATTTACCTATAAAACATCATATTTTACTGACAAAAGCACAATTTATCTATACAATTTTATATTTTACATACAAATACAACAATTTAATTATAGAACAGCATATTTTACCGATAAAAAGCGCAATTTACGTTTAAAACAGCATATTTTACCTACAAAAGACAATTTACCCATTAAACAGAAAATTTTACCAAAAATTTGACACTTTCGCGCTCTCAGCGTTCAAAAAAAAATCATACCCTAGATGCTTTCGGCGCTTCGCGCGCCTACGCGGTAAGACCGAAAAAGTGTACACTCTTTTGACTGTCCTGACAATATTTGAAGGCGCACGTATTTAAATTTGGTATCACTGTGTTCGCAATAAAATTGTCTATAAGAACATATCTATAAAACGCCGCCAAAGCATAAGGATTATCAACACCGAATAAAAAACTATTCAGATCACTAGCCGAGAGCGCCAAACAGCAACAAAATGTTTCCACTCTCTTAATGGTTGCGAAGCCTACAGTTGTCCTACATCGCTAATTGTGGTATCATTGGAATCGCAATAAAATCCTCTACACGGACATATGCATATAAATATAGATTCAATGTCGTAGCCCACCCAAAACAGTGTGGGAAGTGGCCGAAGTGTTACCCGCGGCGGCATATCGGCGAAACTCGCTTTGAAAAGTGTATATTCAATTCACTGTCCTGACATTATTTGTCGATGTATGTATTTCATTTTTGTACCAATGTGCTCGCAATAGAATGTTCTATAAGAACATAAGTATTAAAGGTCACATAAGGATGCGTTCGACCGGCAACATATATAAAAACTACGTCGATTATACTCGTCGTGTCAATAATACAATTGTTTTACCACGATGATTCACTGCCACGCCGTTCTCTTTAACAAGCTGTTCGGCTATTAGAAAAAACGTAAATTTCATGGCAAACATTTGTAAACTATTCCCAAGTTGATCGGATAATAAATGGATTTTATACAAACATTTTTGCTCGTGACTCCCGAGAGGAGCACGCGTGCGGTGTGATTAATAATATTGGTGACAACGACGGTCTGCTGGAAAGCGCCAAAGTGTTAATCTATAAATTGTAATATTTTACCTTCAAAAAGCACAATTTACCTATAAAATTGAATATTTTTGCAAAAAAATCACAATTTACCAATAAAACCAATTATTTTACTGACAAAAAGGACAATTTACTTATAAAACTGAATATTATGTCAACAAAATGACAAATTTACCTATAAAACACCATATTTTACCAAGAAAAAACGCAATTTACCTACACAACCTAATCTTTGCTTACAAAATGCACTATTTACCTATAAACAACATATTTTACCAACAAATGGCACAATTTACCTATAAAACTGTTTATATTACAACCAAAGCTACAAATTACATATAAACTGAATATTTTACCACCAAAAAGCACAATTGACCTTCAGAAAATACAAGTTAGCAAAAACTGCATATTTTAACAGAAAAGAGCACAATTTATCTATAAACAGCATATTTGACCGACAAAAGCACCATTTACCTATAAAACCTAATATTATTCTTACAAAAAGCACAATTGACCTATAAAACATCATATATTCCCAGCAAACATTTTCACGTTTTTAAAACGTTCTAAAAACGACATTTCATTGTTTTCAGCACGTTTATAATTACGTTTTAAAAATGTTTTTTGAGAATTTTTTTATACGACCTTAGAATGTAAATAAATAACATTTAAAAAAACCTTTTTATAATCTTTTAATTACCTACATTAAAACATTTAGGGTAAATCAGGGTATAATAATTTTTTAAATTATATCTGAAATAGAAAGGGAGAGAAAGAAAGAAGACATATCTGAGAAAGAAATGGACATCCTATATATGTACGTGTAAATTACAAATAAATAGGGTACAAAAAGAGAATTAAAATATTATATTTATTTAAGATTGAGTAATACAACAAAATATATGTAATAGCTCGAAATATATAGACTATATCTATAATAGAATATAAAAGTAAAAATCTATATAAGCAATATGTGAACACAATAGATTTCGTGATCAAGCAGCCTGTGATTCATGTCATGCTGAGTGAGATCAGCCTGACGTTACAAGCAGTTATTGTTACTTAAAACTAAAACAAGTAAAATTTCCCGAGTATACATATAACATTATAGTTTTTCTGTGACTAAAAATAAAAATCTATAAATCAAAAGTTTAGGACTAATTAACTAAAAATAAAAATCTACAAGTGAATGTAAACACAGTCAAGTATAATATTCATGTAGAAAGAGAAAGAGAAGAAGAAAGAGAAAGAAAGAAAGAAAGAAAACAAAGGAGAAAGAAAGAAAGAGAAAGAAAAAGAAAGATAGAAAGAAAAGAGAGACAAAATATATATTATTCAAGAGAACTTGACAATTAAGCACCTTCAAACAATTCATGATCAAGCAGGCTGTGATTCATGTCATGCTGAGATCAGTCTGACGTCACAAGCAGTTATTGTTACTTAAAACTAAAACAAGTAAAATTTCCTGAGTATACACTATATACTATATAACATAATATAGTTTTTCTATGACTAAAAATACAAATTATAAATCATTTATTCAAATGTTAGCACCATATGGTGCTAACATCAGATAACACATCACATATTACACATCAGATAAAACTCTCCAGAGATGGTGATACACAACATATAAAAGACAAGTTTCAGAACAAGATATGCATTTAGGAATAAGGTTTCGTACATGTAGGTAGCACATGAGAAAAAAAGTGGAAGGTGATCAAGTTTATATTAACATGTTAACGGCTTTATTGAGGCTTTGCAAGAATGAAAAAATATTACTAATATAATCTCACCGACCAATGAATTGTACGTTGTTTAAAAGTCAATTATTTACATTATTATTATTATTTAATACTAATGATATAAAAATGCATTTTGCAATCTACTATTTATGCAAGTATTAACCACAGGATCATGAAATAAACTGCAAAATACTGTAATGGATAAACCAATTAAGTTTACATTTTCCCATAGCTAAGTCAGTCAGTTCTACAGTACTAGCAGCAGAGAACAATTATGACCAACCTCTATTAAATGAAACAATCTTAAGAGCAAGTGATAGAAATATAATCATTTATACTTAATGTACACTTAATTTGAACTTAAAATTTTAATTTTTTAGTGAATTTTAAATAAAAAAAAATTATTTAATTTTTTTGTTACTTAAAATAACATTATATAGTTCTTGTTTTTCTAGAAATGCTAATTTCTTCTTTTGTCCTTTTAGGCTGTATAATGACCAAAGGCCGTTTGTTCCTATCTTCTTCATCATTCTTCGAACCGTAGTTGCACAATCAGACCCACGTACACTGGTTAAAAGCAACACCTAAAAGCAACAACAAAAATGTAGTACACTAGTAATTTTGATATATGTATGTATGTATGTATGTATGTATGTATGTATGTATGTATGTATGTATGTGTATGTATGTGTATGTATGTGTATGTATACATATACATATTATATATATATATATATATATATATATATTGGTGTATACTGGCAGCAGGTTTTCTTTCAAACATGTTTCATTGAATATGACCGCATATTCTGTATTTATTATTTTCTGGTTTAGGGCTTCTATCCCTCTAACTATTTTCTTAGCATCAGGGCTTAATTGAAATAGGAGTTCTCCAAAACTCATTTTCGTACTTTTAAGGTGAAGAAAAGAAGTGATTTACTATAGAGTGTATTACACTTATTTATATAATTTGCACGACGTTTCGAACCTCCATGGTTCATTCTCAAGTGAACAGATCTTACAATACTCTTAGAGAGTTCTCTTAGAGTTAGTTCTCTTAGAGAGAACAACAAGAGAAATGTTTCTAACAAGAGAAATGTTGAACAAGAATACTTGCATAATAGACAAAACCCAAGATGCAAGAAGATTACAAATTCTTGAGGCAATTCACATAAGAATAGAGCGACCTACCATGAACACCCAAATCACGGAACTATTTACTCTACCTACCATGAGAGTAAGGACAAGACAAGAACATATCGATGCCAACACAGAAGACAATGTCCAACATAACATGCCAATTACACTGGATTAATCTTTGTTTAGATAGGAGATGCCTCGTATGGGCCAATAAGCCTTCTGCAGCCTCTATGTTTCACCTCACATTTATCCCTTATGTATCCCCCCATGTTTTCACCTTCATTGTATTATCACCTGACCCAGTGCAGGTATAAAATCAACTAGTATTGCAAGATCTGTTCACTTGAGAATGAACCATGGAGGTTTGAAACGTCGTGCAAATTATATAAATAAGTGTAATACACTCTATAGTAAATCACTTCTTTTCTTCACCTTAAGAGTACGAAAATGAGTTTTGGAGAACTCCTATTTCAATTAAGCCCTGATGCTAAGAAAATAGTTAGAGGGATAGAAGCCCTAAACCAGAAAATAATAAATACAGAATATGCGGTCATATTCAATGAAACATATATACATATATACATATATATACATACATACACATACATACATATATATATATATATATATATATATATATATATATATATATATATATTATATATATATATATATATATATATATATATTATATATATATATATATATATATATTTTATATATATATATATATATATCATAACTTATGATAAGGCATCTTATCATAAATAACATCTCAACAAAAATCACATCATTCTAGGAGGCGATTTCAATATTGACCTGGGTCTACAAAATAACCCTCTAGTTGACTATTTCCATAACGGCATGTAATCCTCTATGATAATCCCCACAATCACCAAGCACTAGACCAAAGTTCTCAAGTCAAGCCTAGCCTCGGGCCGGGCTTGGGGAGTAGAAGAACTCCCAGACCCCCATCAAGCAGATAAGTGTGTGTGTTATGAAGAGATACATCTCAACGACTAACAAAATTAGCAAGAGAAATATAGTCGTTGAAATGTAAGCCTCATCCTAACCGTACACTCAAGACCTTGAGAAAGCACTCAGGAGAGTGTGAAAGACTGTGTTAATATTACATAATTTACAAATACATAAGTGTTATATTTTATCCTATCCTATATAAACAAGATTATATCATTATTCTTATTATTTAGCAATTTTATCTTTTCTGCATGAACTATCAAAAAATTTTAATTAGAAAATTAGCAAATATCTGTAATATTTAAGATGAAAAATTGAAGGAAACATTACTGTTAAAATACCACTTACAAATTTTGTTCTGAAACTCGATTCCGCTAACTTCCTATTGAGAACATTAAGATCACCTTCTGCAGCAATAGGATTTGGTATTAGATCTTCTATGATCTTGTCTGTTTCTTTTGTAGTCAAAGTTGCTTTCAATATCTTCACATCACTTTTCAGTTCATTCACATCACTTTTCAGTTCATTCACTTCAGTGTATATGGCCTGCAACATGTTACCTGGAAATTTATACAGTATATAGAAAGTGTACATGCTATTATATTGCATATCTTGAATGTACATTTAAAATAAAAGCATTATAAAGTATATTTTAAAATAACTGACACTGAGAAAGCACCCAAAAAGTAGGCTATGACTGATGTGATAGATAATGGGATAATTTCTTAGTAATTATGAAACTGCTTATATAATTGGAAGCAAATTCAGCAATCTAACCTGCTCAGTTTGCAGTCTACTTTAACATGAAACTTATGCCTATCACCCATAGGGTACATATAGGTTATAGGCTACATAATAAATTAATTAAACTTTCAAAACTTACTCATATTCTGCATCATTTCTTTCAAACTCCCATCGTTCTTGTCTGGTGACTTTGGGTCGAATAAATTCCTTGACCTTGGAGTCCTAACGACTGAAGTACTTGGCGTGACCAGCTCATTGTCTTTAAGATTGCAAGATTTAGCTATTAAAATCTAACTACTGTACTGTATAATCAACAAATTTCATGAGCTTTTACTACTGCATACTAATATTATAAGTTATACTATATGTCTACTGTTACGGCCCTCTCGGGACGCAATGGGGTTCTTACTCTGATGTAGTTAGAGGAAGATATATATCCGGCCCCAAGCCAGTAGAGGCTATCAAGGGATGCGATCCGTGACGCAAGTAACTTAAAGGGAGTAGGGAAAGAAAGGTAAGAACTTAATATAATATAATTTTCACCATCACCATTTGAATATATAGAAATAAAACGTACACAAGGGGGAGGGGTATTAACACTTTACAAAGGGGATCAACACTGTAGTCTTCTGCTGGAGACTATGGATCCTTGAAGCTAGGTGCCGAGTCCGCGGTGCTTTCTTCGTGGCCTCAAGACGTGTCCTCTGAGAACGCCGAGTCTACCCTGGCCACAGGTCAGCCACAACACTGGTCCACTGGGGGCACCGTCGTGGAGGCCGTCAACCACACGTCCAGCAGGTCTGCTGGCAGGTACTGAGCCACCAAGGCTGGTACGGCCACTCCACGAACGATAAAAGGGGTACGCCCTAGACAGGAGTCTCGTGTGATATCACCAATCACCCTCCTGTCCTCAATACCCCAGTGGATTATCGTCTCCAATCGTCGGTCCCGGGTAAATCCTTCCACTGCCACTCCACTGGCAGGCTTAACACACCACAGTGTTCTTCCGGGGGGACGACGTCACGACAGCTGCAGCAAACTTCACTGTATGGAGACTGGCTGCCTCGGGTAGACTGACTACTCCTTCAACACAGTGGTCCCAGGTCGGCTCTGTAAGCAGACACGTCATTAATAACCGGGACACTAATACACCACACTCACAGGCTCAGATACAAACGCCCGACATATCCACTCCATAGATGGCGCTGTCGTCGGAGCACCACCTCACCAGAGGTCAGGAGCGGCGGTGTTGAGCGCTGAACCAGACTGGAAACTGGTCCTCGAGGCCAGTACACGCTGTCCTCACTAGGTGTCGTCGTTCGTTTGGCGGGGGTTTCGGGAGCTGACCCACAGATGGCGTGTTTGTCACTGCTCCAGGCACGGACGCTGGATCCGGGTTCGTAACACCTCCCCACCAAAAAGAATTTGGTTTGGGGTTCTATAAAAAACACAAACCAAATTAGCAGGGCGACACAACTCCAAAAGGACTTACTTATCCTATGAACTGGAGTGATGAGGCTGTCTTGTCCACAGAACTTTTCTACCGAGAAACTCTGGCACAAAGGGAGCTTGAAAATGGCAGACGATGACCTGCCTGACGTAATCTTCCACGTCTCCACTGCGATGTCAAGCAGGGGCGTCATCTCACATTTCTCGAGTACGGATTGGTTTCGACACGATCTGGGGTGACTCGACACTTCCCTATGTCGTGGCACCGATGATGGCTGACCACAGACGGCATTTCTGGTGCCAGTCCGATGGTCCTTCAGGGAGACAGGAACCTGGAATACAGGGGTCTGATAATTCAGAGTGATCGCGACAGTGGATAAGTCAATACTTACAGCATACCCTACTAGGTTCACACCTAGGCCCAACAGGGCTGCTTGTACGTCGCAGATGGCATTCACTCTGCCACCGTCAGGTCGACCAACGTTCCGCATAACGCTGTGTTGAGGCTCAGCTGTCACGCGGGGGGTGTCAACCTGTCGGAAACAGTCACTCATATTATCACATGTCGTACCTCCTGTATCATCTATTACCTCCCAGGTCCCTTCTTCAACTGCAACACCTGCAGTACAAATCTCCAATCCCTGGGACCTCTTCACGATGTTCACGGGAGCCACCATCCTTCGGGTCGTACACTGATCCTTACTGAGAACACAGAGCACATAGGAGAACAAAACAAAATACCGGTAGGAAACATTTGGCAATTCGAGGGATAAGTTTCCTGAGCTTGTCATGTCCATAGCCGGCATGGACAGAAGAGGGCACTAGACCTTTTGAACACACCTCACATACCTCTGACGTCTGGGGAATCTCTGGCTGGTCCACTACATGTTGTAACTTGCCATACCGCAAGCACACCTCAGCCTTCGCTCCAGACTCGTTGGTATCCATGGGTGTCTGCACACAAGGCCTCTTTTCTAGCTCAGGTACTTCTGCCATCGTAACCTCATGTTCCTCGTCGAGAGAATCAGGAGACACTGCTAAATAACTGTCGATCTGCGGGGGAGAGGACAAATTAGACATGTTCAAATCCGGGTCTGTCTTTACCTGGACATTACCATTGCCTGTTGTCACCTCCGACCTTGCTGTTCTGGTAGACTCGTCCGCAACCTTGGGACGATTGGTGCTCCAATCGGTCACCAAGTCGTTGGCCAGTACCACGTCAATCCCAGCCACAGGGAGGGTATCGACTACTGCCAACTCACATGTGCCGCTGAAATAAGGCGAATCAAGATGTACTGGCACTAAGGGGGCGATGTACTGCGTCCTAGGAAACCCAACCAGGATCACCTCTGGTCTCCCATCCACACTTACTCCCTCGGGTAACGAGCTCTTCACGATCAGGGACTGGGCTGCTCCACTATCTCTGAGCACTACAATTGATCTACCAGTATGATCACTCGTTACATACCCGGTTGAAGTGTGAGGGGCCAACAAACTTGGTCCTTCCTGCGTCGTCGTAGACTGGTTTCCTACTGGTGATGTAACACAGCTCACCAACATCACCTCCCTTCGTGCGCTGCCACCTCTTCTACCTCGGCACCTAGCAGCTATGTGCCCTTTCTGCCCACAAGTCCAGCACACCATATTCCTCCTTGGACTACGGTGTTTCGGACTACTAGGACTTGTTCTTCGGGGGCTACTTGGGGGCGTCTTCTTAGCGCTTCGTGGGACGGGTCTTTCTTCTTCTTCGTCGTGAGGTCTGTCAAACCGGCGCTGGTAATTCCTCGGGACGTACTTAGCAGACGGCCTATGAGTCAGGATATACTCTTCAGCCATGGTGGCTGCTGCACTCAAGGTCTCTACCTGCTGTTCCTCCAAGTACGTCTTGAGGTCTCCAGACAAACAATCCTTGAAGTCCTCGAGCAGAATCAGCTGTTCGAGGTCTTCCCTGGTCTCCACCTTCCGAGAGGCACACCATTCTTGGAAAAGTCGCTCCTTGATCGTGGCGAACTCGGTAAAAGTGTGCTCTGAGGTCTTCTTCAGGTTTCGGAACTTCTGCCTGTACGCCTCAGGTACCAATTGGTACGCCATGAGCACTACCTTCTTCACCTTGTCATAATCGCTGGAGTCGTCAAGGGATAACGTAGAGTAGGCGATTTGGGCCTTCCCAGTCAAGACTGACTGTATCATGATGGCCCAATTCTCCCTTGGCCACTCCAAAGAGGCAGCGACTTTCTCGAAGGCTGCAAAGAATTTTGACACTTCCTTCTCATGGAATTTGGGGACCATTTTGATGTTGCGTACCGGATCGAAGCCACTGGTGTCCGTTGTTTGCCTCCGACCACCGCCTAATCGCAATACTTCTAGTTCATGTTGTCTCTCTTTCCTCCCTTTCTCGTTCTCGTTCTTCTCTCTCTCGTTCTCGTTCTTCTCTCTCTCGTCTCTTCTCTTTCTCGTTCTTCTTTTTCTCTTTCTCGTTCTTCTTTCCTTTCTTCCAATTCTAAACGCCTCATCGCCATTTCCTTATCTTTCATCTCCATCTCTTTATCTTTTAATTCTCGTTCTAATTCTAACTTCTTCCACTCTATTTCACGATTGATCTCTAGGGCACGCATCTTGACTGTTAGGAAGCTGATATTAAGCTCGCCTGCATCACTGTCAACGTCGCTGCCCTTATCTTCCTTTTCCGTGGAAGCTATGTCTGCACTTTCCTTTGTACTAGGAGTCTCGCCTTCCTGTTTCTCTTCTGCCTTCAGGTGCCGGTGTACCTTGGACAAGATCTCCACACGGGAGTCACTGGCACGGATCTTGATCTCCAGGTAGGCGCTCACTAGTACAAGCTCTGGTTTACTCAGATATTTTAATCTGGCAAGACAATCTTCTCTGTTCAGAAAAGCCTGAACCTCGTCCAGATCATCGATGGTAGCTTTGTCTGCCATTGTCACAGATGGAACACTTAGCACTTAACACTGCTTACACGTTAGCACTTAACACACCGAGCACTGTTCTACGCCAATATTGCACTTTATCGCACCAAACACTGCACTTGCCAATATTGCACGTAATCACTCCGGGCACCGCACTACCCAATATTGCACTGAGTCCAAGCGAACACTTCGCTCTACAATATTGCACTGAATCACTGAGCACCGCACTAGTCAATATTGCACTTAATCGCTTAATCACAGCGAGCACCGCACTGCACAATATCGCACTTAGTCACTGAGCACCGCACAGGACGTATAACGTCACAATCGTCACACAGGGGGAAGTATATACAGGGATTACGCCACTTCACCACCCCTGTCAAACATACTTAACAAGGGGACTGATCCCGCTGGGGATGCCAATTATGTTACGGCCCTCTCGGGACGCAATGGGGTTCTTACTCTGATGTAGTTAGAGGAAGATATATATCCGGCCCCAAGCCAGTAGAGGCTATCAAGGGATGCGATCCGTGACGCAAGTAACTTAAAGGGAGTAGGGAAAGAAAGGTAAGAACTTAATATAATATAATTTTCACCATCACCATTTGAATATATAGAAATAAAACGTACACAAGGGGGAGGGGTATTAACACTTTACAAAGGGGATCAACACTGTAGTCTTCTGCTGGAGACTATGGATCCTTGAAGCTAGGTGCTGAGTCCGCGGTGCTTTCTTCGTGGCCTCAAGACGTGTCCTCTGAGAACGCCGAGTCTACCCTGGCCACAGGTCAGCCACAACACTGGTCCACTGGGGGCACCGTCGTGGAGGCCGTCAACCACACGTCCAGCAGGTCTGCTGGCAGGTACTGAGCCACCAAGGCTGGTACGGCCACTCCACGAACGATAAAAGGGGTACGCCCTAGACAGGAGTCTCGTGTGATATCACCAATCACCCTCCTGTCCTCAATACCCCAGTGGATTATCGTCTCCAATCGTCGGTCCCGGGTAAATCCTTCCACTGCCACTCCACTGGCAGGCTTAACACACCACAGTGTTCTTCCGGGGGGACGACGTCACGACAGCTGCAGCAAACTTCACTGTATGGAGACTGGCTGCCTCGGGTAGACTGACTACTCCTTCAACACAGTGGTCCCAGGTCGGCTCTGTAAGCAGACACGTCATTAATAACCGGGACACTAATACACCACACTCACAGGCTCAGATACAAACGCCCGACATATCCACTCCATAGATGGCGCTGTCGTCGGAGCACCACCTCACCAGAGGTCAGGAGCGGCGGTGTTGAGCGCTGAACCAGACTGGAAACTGGTCCTCGAGGCCAGTACACGCTGTCCTCACTAGGTGTCGTCGTTCGTTTGGCGGGGGTTTCGGGAGCTGACCCACAGATGGCGTGTTTGTCACTGCTCCAGGCACGGACGCTGGATCCGGGTTCGTAACATCTACATCACATTTAAACTACCCAACATCAGAAAGAGGGTGAGCCAACATCAGAGGGGGGGGGGGGGGTTATCATGAGAGAGAGGAGGGCCAACATGAGAAGAGAAGAAAAAAGAAAAGAAATAAATAAATAAAGAAAAAGAAAGAAAAGAAAGATAGAGAGACATACAGAGACAGACAGACACATACACACAGAATAAGAAGAGGTGACAGAACAAAATTAACAAAACAAATTTCAACATGAGAAAAGGGAGGTCAACATGAGAGAGAGAATGAGGGTCAACATGAGAGAGTGGGTCAACATGATATATATTTTAAATAATTACTTATTACCTTCATGAAGAAATACTGATGGCGTCAACGGTGTATTGTGAAGTGTAGTCTTCACTGGAGACTGCTTTTGTAGGACTGTTCTATTAGCTGAAAAGGAGTTATGTTTATTTCAAACACTTTTTAACCAAATAATATTTTTAAGACTTTAATATAGTTTGAACTAACATGAGAGAGGTGGGGGTCAACATGAAATACACATTTTAAAAATTAACTTATTACCTTCATGAGGAAATACTGATGGCGTTGAAGGTGTATTGTGAAGTGTAGTCTTCACTGGAGACGGCTTTTGTAGGACTGTTCTATTAGCTCAAAAGGAGTTATGCTTATTTCAAACACTAGTTAACCAAAATATATTTTTAAGACTTTAATATAGTTTGAACTAACATGAGAGAGGTGGGGGTCAATATGAGATACATATTTTAAAAATTAACTTAAGGTAAGGGACAAATTAACACGTAAGGTAAAGGTAAGATAAAGGACAAATTAACACGTAAGGGACAAACAAAAAGAAAAGTAATAACAAACCTGCTTGTTTCTAGTGGCTAGATCAAAGGAAAACCAAAATTTCCCTGAACTGTGACAAGTGAAAAGCACCTGCTAGACAAAGTGGGAAAAGTTCACTAGACCCCATATGCACATAAAAGAATAATATACTTAATATTAAACAATTAGAAATAAACACATATTTCTATACAGAAATTCCAGATAAGCATAAAAATTACTCAAAGCTTCTAGTACTTCCAGAAGGAATTAAACAAAACAAAACAAAAAAAAACAGCAAGAACTAAGTTTAGAGCAGTTTTTAGTTTTTTTTAAACCAAAAGCATAAATAACCAAACAAAGGAAGCATGGTTAAATATCAATTTAGAACTTTTAATGTTATTTACTACTAATCCTTACATTCACTTAATATACCAGAATAATATGGTATTTGCGGAGGACTTATTTCTTTTGAAGGTGTATTCTCATATGAAGATGGCGAACACTTCTTCTTGGATTGAGACTAGTGATGATTGCCTGAAATTATTTAAATTGCTTAATGTATTGAATGGCATTTTTCAAGTTGCAAATTTTTTTTAAATTACTGTAGTAGGTTATCAATGCTTACGTTTGTTATTCTCGGAATTCTCTTCTTCATATTTGAAGCATGGTTTCCTTTTTCGTTGTCGAGGATAGCCCATATCGTCTTCAGTTTCGACATTTGAAGTGTCTTCCGCAGCTAAGCATCTTCGTTTTGCAACGTCAAAATCATCTGTAATAATTGAATATAATTAGTAATATATCAGCGAGATATATATTTATCGTTACCTAGTAGAGTAGTGAACACTAAGAAATAACTTAAATCAGCTTCCTAAAGAGATGTTTAATAAAACGACGTACATGATTTGGAACTTATAACTGGGGCACAAAAGTCTTAAGTAGCTATGAGGAAACCCATCTTGTGATTAAAATATAATTATAATGCTGTTTTTGTCTGCAGTGTTAAAGTTATGGTGAATGAATGAATAGGTGTCTTGTATCTTAAATCTTAATAATTATAAATTTAATACCTACCAGTTGTTGATAGGATTGTTGATACGACATGCACTCGCCAATTTGTCGTGTCTGGCTTTTCGTGCTTTTGGGCACTAACTGTATGCCTGCTCTGTGGCCACCAGCACAATATTTTTTCCTGAAAAGTCGAAATAAACTGTTACATGCTAATTTTAGCACTAATTTGGAATATTTTTAAAGCAACTCAATATATGCAATTTTTTAGTTTCAAAGTAATGCTTACATCATCAGATTTTTCAATCCAGGTTGTGGAGATGATACCCACACTACGATCATTGAAGCCTACCACTGCATACCGCTTTTCAGATGTCATCTACAAAATTGAAAAATCTTATTAAGGGTTGTTCTCCCCAAAAAAAGAAATTAGCATAAAGTTGGTAATAGATTTACTTGATTGTGTCAATCATAGATTAGCCACATTTGTAAATGATTTTCGGTTGGTATAAACAGTAGCTGCCATGTATGGACTAAAAGGCTTAATACAGTTTTATCTCTTAATGTGCTCTCAAAATATTAATAATTTTCATGAAATACAGGGTAATGGGATTTTTAAACAGGTAAATATTGGTCAAAAGATAATAGCTTTAATAAAAAACAAAATTGTGAATCTCATTAACTTACAATATTAGTTCAAACTATTATTAAAGCATGGATACAGTATTTAAATACGTACTTGTCATAAGTCATGTAGTATTGACAGAAAAGTATTTGCGCTTTCTGTCTCGATCATCATACCTGTGCGGTTCAGTTTTCTTGCTGGAATCACCTTCATGGATGAATTCCTAGTAAGAACCTTAAATGCTCCAATTAATTTGGAGTTACAAGGTTTCTCAAAGAGAGGTATACTTCTCGAATATACCCTGCAAAGGAACATGCTGTCTCCATTTTCATCGGTGTCACTGACAGTGTCCAAAACTTGGCAGCAAGTTTCATTATTCAGCAAATAGGCATTGTTTGGTGCCTTGGTATATATTTTATGTTCTGTATTTGGTGTATAAATCCTTTGAGCATGCTGCATCTCTTTCAGCCTCTTTGCAATTTGAACAAGAGGGTTTTTACTTGATCGAACCATATTCTTAACCTGCTGCAGGTAATTTTCAAATGGAAATGCTGAACATCTGTCCAAACTACCAAACTCTTTGGCATCAGAGGATATGTGTGTTAGGCAGTGTACATTGTACACTAAAAAATCCTTACCATACAGCTCACGAGCCTTTAACACAAAGTACAGCAAAAGATCATGTGCATATTGGCTGTAATTTAACTGAATCAATTTAGGTGATACAAGAATAGAAATGGCTACACTCAGAGTCAGGAAATGGTCATACAATTCTTTGGGTAAGATTCCCTTCAGTACAATCTTACCGGTGTAGAGAAGGAGTTGCCTGTATTCAGTCGCTTTCCATCTATCAACCTCTGAAAGACTTCGAGGTTTACGTGCAAAGTGCATAGGCACAAATTGTGTTAGTTGAATTAGACGCTGACTAATTTCATCAACTTGGCGAGCACATAATTTTACGTTTTTATTTCGTATCCAGGCAAGAAGTAACCTTTTCATAACCCCAAGACATATCTGATGCATATAGTCTATGGGAAAAGTACTCACCATATTTATATTTAAGTCACAGAATGGTGATCTACCATGGTGATGTTGAGAATTAGATTGATTACGAAAATCTTCATCTGTTCTGAGTTGTAAATTTTTCACTTGTTGATAACTCATTCTTCCATTCCAAACACCCTCTTGGGTACATCTATCACACCCAAAGTAGCCAGAGTGGAGTTTGATTGCCTTCACCATTGCTTTTGCTGGGGCATCACATATGACTCCTTTTAGTTTTACTGGCAATGTTTTGTCATCATTTTTAAATCCATAGTGCATAATTTTTTTCAAATCCTGAATGAATTCATTTAAAAAATCTAAATCACTAGGTTTAGAGCTTCCGTATGTGAGGACTACTGGGAAAACTCTTATAGGTTTGACATTATTGATAGCACAAAGAACAGGCCATAAACTTTCATTTTTACTTCTAAATATTGGCAAACCATCAATGTTGCAAATTAAAGATATTTCTGCCAAATCTCTTATTGTTGATTTAGGATACAGCCTTAAAGTTTTCAACATTTCCTCCTCTAACCCCAAGTAGATATACATCATGCCTGATTTAGTCTCAGTAGGTATATGTTTAACTGTATTCAGTAACGAACGAGCTGTTTTTGGCAAGTCAGCATGTCCCTGTTTTCTCAATTTTTTTAATAAATTATCAATGGCATTGTGTGTTATGCCATATTTATTAACCCATACTAACAATACATCTGATAATGATTTATCATCCTCATCACCACTGCTCTCTGACTCTGATGATATTGGGTCATGCTCATCAATCATGTCCCAAGTCCAATCTCTCTCTCTCTGACTTTCCAGAGATGATGCATCTTCATTGGCTCCACAACCAATATTAGGTTCTGAATTAGATGACAAAGCAGCATGGTCATCGTCTATGCTGTTTGTTGTAACATTGGCCAAAGGATCCTGATTCAACAACTGAATCTCAACCTCATCACTATTTTCATTTTTGCCATGCTGGGACGCCTGTTCTTTTAGGCGTCGCTTTTTGGCCCGTGACATACGCTGCCATCTTGTGTGGTATTCTCTTCTTTTTTCTATAATGTGTGCATACATTCTGAAGGAGAAAGGCCAAGTGCTACATTACCAATTACTATTACAAGATTATTAGTAAAGTACTGTACTGCAAAAAGCAAATAAAATGGGGTAAACTAAACTTTGAAAACAAATAATAATTAAAAAAAAGGTAAATTAGTAAAATAACAAAGGCTTAAGCAGACATGACTCTGCTTAAGCCATGTAAAGCAGACAGATAAGATGGCAATATATAAGGGGAAAAAATTAAAAAGCTAGGATATAAAACTAATTGAGATCAAAAGCATAAATTACTAAAGTAGGGGAAAAAATAACAAATGACTTCATAAAAAAATTATCCAATTGCCAACAGCAACTTGGTAGTACGAGTCTAAGTCTAAGAAACAAACAAAATTTAAATGCTGTTATCTGCAATGAAACAATACATACTATTGCACGTACCGAAACATTGATGAATGTAAAAAATAGAGGTGTGAAAAAAAGGAGGTGTTATACCAAAACAGATGCAGAACTAGGAAACAGGATTTCTTCAACAGAAATTTTGAAATTGTTCACAATTTTTGTTAGACCAAAGTTGGAGTATGCAGCAGTTGTATGGTGCCCATATCTTAAGAAGCATATCAACAAACTGGAAACGGTGCAGACATGCCACTAACTGGCATTAACTAAATGCCAAAAAATATGCCAAATATACTACATAAATATACATACTACACATGCACAATAATTGTCCTGGGTCCAATGTCCTGGGACCTCTGATATTCATAATATATATATATATATATATATATATATATATATATATATATATATATATATATATATATATATATATATATATATATATATATAACACACCTCCAGGGCCACCAACACACCTCCAGGGCCATCAACACACCTCCAGGGCCACCAACACACCTCCAGGGCCACCAACACACCTCCAGGGCCATCAACACGCCTCCAGGGCCATCAACACAACACCACCATCAACACACCTCCAGCCAGGGCCACCAACACACCTCCAGGGCCACCAACACACCTCCAGGGCCACCAACACACCTCCAGGGCCACCAACACACCTCCAGGGCCACCAACACACCTCCAGGGCCACCAACACGTCTCCAGGGCCATCAACACACCTCCAGGGCCACCAACACGCCTCCAGGGCCATCAACTCAACACCACCATCAACACACCTCTAGCCAGGGCCATCAACACACCACCATCAACACACCTCCAGCCAGGGCCATCAACACACCATCCAGCCTACCACCACAAGCTTATATATATACTACACATGTCTAAGAGCAAATAAAAGAAAACAGTTACCTTAACTATTGAAGATGCAGCAGGATTTTGTGGATAAGCCAACAGCAGTCCCTCTCGACACGGTTTTAAAATGGCGGCGACTACCACAACATGCAACGAGCCTAAAGAATGTCCAGCGCTAGCATTATCTAAACGCTATTATATATTGTCAAGCAATACGGAAATCTAAAATAAAAAAAATGATACAAATAATTGTATTAAATATTTATTTGCAATTACAATACCTCGGGAATATATTTTTGCGTTAGCAAAACATATTAAGTTTGTATTTAGTTTAACTCAAATTAAAAAATTCTTTACAAATTCATTCATGTTGTTCATGTTTTTATGTTAAAATGTTTTTGTTGATTTGTTTGTATATTTTCATAAGTAAAGCATGCTTACCGTCTTATTCCAAGTTTTATGATAACTTTACAAGGTTTAAAACATAAAGTTCAATATATATTCTGGTTTTCACACAGGAATTATACGTAAATATAACATCATAATAACGTAATGATGTCGTGTAAATAACGTTATACTGACGTCATATAAATGTTATATTTATGTTATAAGAACGTAAATTGGATAGCTTTACAGAAAGTAAACAAAAAAAACTAAATGTTGACTGAAAATTATTTATTCTTAAATATAAAGCATGAAAACATTATAATTCCATAGCATTTACTATTATTTTTAAATTTTTACATAAATCTTAAAAAATTGTGTCTCAAGAATATATGTTTTTAGTTATATCCTTTGGTTTTAAGAACGTCAGATATACGTATTTATGTCAAAAGTTACAGTATTACCTTTGTGGGACCATTTAAAAACGTCCACAAACGTTCTGTGTTTGCTGGGTTACCAACAAAATGCACAAGTTACCAATAAACTAATTATTTTACAGAGGAAAAGCACAATTTACTTATAATCTATAAATTTCACACTAAAGAAGCACCATTTACCTATAAAAGGGCTTTTTTTTACTCACAAAAAGCACAAATATAATTATAAAACTTAATATATTTTACCTGAAAAACCACAGTTTTCCTATAAAACAACATTTTACCAACAAAAAGCAAAATTTACCAATGAAACTCCATATTTTGCAAACAAAAACTACAATTTACCTATAAAGCTGAATATTTTCTTAAAAAAAGAAACACAATTTTCCTTTTAAACAGCTTATTTATTCGACAAAAAGTACAATTTACCAATATAACTAAATATTTTACGAACAAAAGCACTGTTTAACTATAAAACAACATTTTTTACAGAAACTATGTTAAATATACCTTTAAAACTGAATATAACACCGACAACCCAGCAAACAATTTTAGGTCTCCACAACGTACCTGGAAAGTGTTTGACTGGATTGGAAACGTTTGTTTTCACGCATTAGATACGGTTTTTTGTGTGGAATTAAATAGGTTTCCAAAACTTATAACCAAAACCTACGTATCTAACACTAATTTGAGACGTTGTGACGCCTTTAAAATCCTAACATGAGTCATTCTTAAACCTTTCAAACACTAATTTGAATCTTTTATGAAACCTTTGAGCCTAATCTGAAACGTTCTCACATCTTTGTGTTTAAAAAGTTAAATTTCTTTAAATTTTAAAACAATGTAAATATTAAATACAAATACAAATTGAATATTAAAACAAATTTAAGGGTAAAAAATAAAATAATTTATATTTCTCTTATTAGTTACTGACAAATAAGGAAAAATGCAAAATCATATGCCCTATATAAATATATATATATATATATATATATATATATATATATATATATATATATATATATATATATATATATATATATATATATATATATATATATATATATATATATATATATATTTTTTTTTTTTTTAATATAGGGAAGGGAGTACCACCTCTGGCTGGAAGAAGGGGGACCCATAGCCTCGGAGGAAACCACACATAACGCATAGGAGGGAATGTAGGTCCCCCTCCAATACAGTTTCTGTGTGCTTTTCTCCTACCACCCCCTTCCCTTTTTTTTTTCCTTTATTGTGTATTTAAAGGTTACAAAACATACAAGACAATATATATATATATATATATATATATATATATATATATATATATATATATATATATATATATATATATATATATATATGCGAACAAGCCTGAATGGTCCCCAGGACAATATGCAACTGAAAACTCACACCCCAGAAGTGACTCGAACCCATACTCCCAGGAGCAACGCAACTGGTATGTACAAGACGCCTTAATCCACTTGACCATCACGACCGGACATAATGAGGTGATAGCCGAGGCTATTTGAACCACCCCACCGCCGGCACTCGAATAGTAATCTTGGGCATAGCATTTTACCAAATCACCTCATTCTTTGGGGCACACGTGAGGAACACAAATGCGAACAAGCCTGAATGGTCCCCAGGACAATATGCAACTGAAAACTCACACCCCAGAAGTGACTCGAACCCATACTCCCAGGAGCAACGCAACTGGTATGTACAAGACGCCTTAATCCACTTGACCATCACGACCGGACATAATGAGGTGATAGCCGAGGCTATTTGAACCACCCCACCGCCGGCACTCGGATAGTAATCTTGGGCATAGCATTTTACCAAATCACCTCATTCTTTGGGGCACACGTGAGGAACACAAATGCGAACAAGCCTGAATGGTCCCCAGGACAATATGCAACTGAAAACTCACACCCCAGAAGTGACTCGAACCCATACTCCCAGGAGCAACGCAACTGGTATGTACAAGACGCCTTAATCCACTTGACCATCACGACCGGACATAATGAGGTAATAGCCGAGGCTATTTGAACCACCCCACCGCCGGCACTCGGATAGTAATCTTGGGAATAGCATTTTACCAAATCACCTCATTCTTTGGGGCACACGTGAGGAACACAAATGCGAACAAGCCTGAATGGTCCCCAGGACAATATGCAAATGAAAACTCCTGGGAGTATGTATGGGTTCGAGTCACTTCTGGGGTGTGAGTTTTCAGTTATATATATATATATATATATATATATATATATATATATATATATATATATATATATATATATATATATATAAATATATATATATATATATATATATATATATATATATATATATATATATATATATATATATATATATATATATATATTGGTAGCAGTCTTTCCTGTAGACATATATTATTAAATATGACCGAAAAAGTAAGATTAATAATTCTAACACGAATTTTCTCAATGTTTCTTACATTTTTCTTCACAGTTGATGGTAACTGAAAAATCAATTCTCCAAAATTCATTTTTATTTCTAGTCTGACAACTACGTATTAGCACTTGAGCGCGTTTCGTAAAACTTATTACATTTTCAAAGACTTTAGTTTACACACACACAACTATAACTGAATAGAGCTTAAACATCTTCGATTTTTTATACCTGCATTTGGGTGAGGTGATATGTTACAACAGTTTTGGATGAGGTGAAACAAACTTTCAAAACAAGACAGAACACGAAACAATGGGTATAATATTTTGTAAGTTAAAGGGAAGAATGGAAGTAACTGCAAAGGGCCTATTGGCCCATATTTCTTGATGCTTCTATATTGGTGCGGAGTCTTGAAGTGGGTAGAATATAGTTGTGCATTAATTGGCTGTTGATTGCTAGTGTCGACTTCTTAATGTGTAGTGCCTCGCAGATATCTAGCCGCCTGCTATCACTGTATCTATCGATGATTTCCGTGGTCTTTGTTAAGACTTCTCTGGTGATGGTCTGGTTATGGGAAGAGATTATATGTTCCTTAATGGAGCCGTGTTGCTTATGCATCGTTAATCGCCTGGAAAGAGATGTTGTTGTCTTGCCTATATACTGAAATCTTTGAGGCTTACAGTCCCCAAGTGGGCATTTGAAGGCATAGACGACATTGGTCTCTTTTAAAGCGTTTTGCTTTGTGTCTGGAGAGTTTCTCATGAGTAGGTTGGCCGTTTTCTTGGTTTTATAGTAGATCGTCAATTGTATCTTCTGATTTTTGTCTGTAGGGATAACGTTTCTATTAACAATATCTTTCAGAACCCTTTCCTCCGTTTTATGAGCTGTGGAAAAGAAGTTCCTGTAAAATAGTCTAATAGGGGGTACAGGTGTTGTGTTAGTTGTCTCTTCAGAGGTTGCATGGCGTTTCACCTTCCTTCTTATGATGTCTTCAATGAAACCATTGGAGAAGCCTTTGTTGACTAGGACCTGCCTTACCCTACAGAGTTCTTCATCGACTTGCTTCCATCCTGAGCTGTAGCTGAGAGCACGGTCGACATAAGCGTTAACGACACTCCTCTTGTACCTGTCTGGGCAGTCACTGTTGGCATTCAGGCACATTCCTATGTTTGTTTCCTTAGTGTAGACTGCGGTGTCGAAACTTCTGCTCCTTTCCATGACTGTTACATCTAGAAAGGGCAGCTTCCCATCCTTCTCCATCTCGTAAGTGAAACGCAACACAGAATTCCGCTCAAATGCCTCCTTCAGCTCCTGCAGATGTCTGACATCAGGTACCTGTGTAAAAATGTCGTCAACATACCTGCAGTATATGGCCGGTTTCAAGTTCATGTCGACTAAGCCCTTTTGTTCGATGGTACCCATGTAGAAGTTCGCAAACAGGACAACTAGGGGAGAACCCATGGCGACCCCATCTACTTGCTTATACATGTGCCCATCCGGGCTCAAGAAGGGTGCCTCTTTAGTACAAGCTTGGAGTAGTTTCCTTAGAATGTTTTCTGGAATGTCAAGAGGAGTACAGGCTGGATCACGATACACTCTGTCCGCTATCATCCCGATTGTTTCATCCACAGGTACGTTGGTAAACAGTGATTCTACGTCCAACGAGGCTCTTATTCCTGTGGCCCGTGTTCCCCGCAATAAGTCAACAAATTCGTTTTGGAGACTTCAGGCTGAAGGTGCAAGGGACATAAGGAGTCAGCAGGCCGTTGAGTCGCTTCGCCACTCTGTACGTGGGTGTGGGTATCTGGCTAATGATTGGCCGAAGTGGGTTTCCAGGCTTATGTGTCTTGACATTTCCATACGGAATATAAGCCTGGATACGTGTATGGAAATGTATATATATGTGTGTGTGTGTGTTTATATACATAGGTATGTGTATGTATATATTATATATATATATAAATATACACAAACACACACACACACTATATATATATATATATATATATATATATATATATATATATATATATATATATATATATATATATATATATATATATATATATATATATGTCGTACCTAGTAGCCAGAATGCACTTCTCAGCCTACTATGCAAGGCCCGATTTGCCTAATAAGCCAAGTTTTCCTGAATTAATATCTTTTCTCAAATTTTTTTCTTATGAAATGATAAAGCTACCCATTTCATTATGTATGAGGTCAATTTTTTTTTATTGGAGTTAAAATTAACGTAGATATATGACGGAACCTTACCAACCCTACCTAACCTAACCTAACCTATCTTTATAAGTTAGGTTACGTTAGGTAGCCGAAAAAGTTAGGTTAGGTTAGGTAGGTTAGGTAGTCGAAAAAACATTAATTCATGAAAACTTGGCTTATTAGGCAAATCGGGCCTTGCATAGTAGGCTGAGAAGTGCGTTCTGGCTACTAGGTACGACATTTATATATATATATATATATATATATATATATATATATATATATATATATATATATATATATATATTAACAATCTTTGGACAACACCCACCAGTGGGCCTCGAACGCAGAAAGCACAACTACCTTCCAGTAGCTGCCATAACTAGTACGCCTTAACCCACTACACCATCAGACCCTACAAAAGAAGTAGAGACTTCGAGATATATATACACCTCAAATATCTCCACTTCCCGAGGGGACTAGACAAGTGAGAGGTTACTCTGCGTTTTTCATCAAGCCACTGTCAATGTGAGAGAACTCGTGTCCATGCTATAAGCCTATACTTGCATAAACCACTAGTGAAGATTAACAATCTTTGGACAACACCCACCAGTGGGCCTCGAACCCAGAAAGCACAACTACCTTCCAGTAGCTGCCATAACTAGTACGCCTTAACCCACTACACCATCAGACCCTACAAAAGAAGTAGAGACTTCGAGACATATATACACCTCAAATATCTCCACTTCCCGAGGGCACTAGACAAGTGAGAGGTTACTCTGCGTTTTTCATCAAGCCACTGTCAATGTGAGAGAACTGGTGTCCATGCTATAAGCCTATACTTGCATAAACCACAAGTGAAGATTAACAATCTTTGGACAACACCCACCAGTGGGCCTCGAACCCAGAAAGCACAACTACCTTCCAGTAGCTGCCATAACTAGTACGCCTTAACCCACTACACCATCAGACCCTACAAAAGAAGTAGAGACTTCGAGATATATATACACCTCAAATATCTCCACTTCCCGAGGGCACTAGACAAGTGAGAGGATACTCTGCGTTTTTCATCAAGCCACTGTCAATGTGAGAGAACTCGTGTCCATGCTATAAGCCTATACTTGCATAAACCACAAGTGAAGATTAACAATCTTTGGACAACACCCACCAGTGGGCCTCGAACCCAGAAAGCACAACTACCTTCCAGTAGCTGCCATAACTAGTACGCCTTAACCCACTACACCATCAGACCGTACAAAAGAAGTAGAGACTTCGAGATATATATACACCTCAAATATCTCCACTTCCCGAGGGCACTAGACAAGTGAGAGGTTACTCTGCCTTTTTCATCAAGCCACTGTCAATGTGAGAGAACTCGTGTCCATGCTATAAGCCTATACTTGCATAAACCACAAGTGAAGATTAACAATCTTTGGACAACACCCACCAGTGGGCCTCGAACCCAGAAAGCACAACTACCTTCCAGTAGCTGCCATAACTAGTACGCCTTAACTCACTACACCATCAGACCCTACAAAAGAAGTAGAGACTTCGAGATATATATACACCTCAAATATCTCCACTTCCCGAGGGCACTAGACAAGTGAGAGGTTACTCTGCGTTTTTCATCAAGCCACTGTCAATGTGAGAGAACTCGTGTCCATGCTATAAGCCTATACTTGCATAAACCACAAGTGAAGATTAACAATCTTTGGACAACACCCACCAGTGGGCCTCGAACCCAGAAAGCACAACTACCTTCCAGTAGCTGCCATAACTAGTACGCCTTAACCCACTACACCATCAGACCCTACAAAAGAAGTAGAGACTTCGAGATATATATACACCTCAAATATCTCCACTTCACGAGGGCACTAGACAAGTGAGAGGTTACTCTGCATTTTTCATCAAGCCACTGTCAATATGAGAGAACTTGTGTCCATGCTATAAGCCTATACTTGCATAAACCACAAGTGAAGATTAACAATCTTTGGACAACACCCACCAGTAAGCCTCGAAACCAGAAAGCACAACTACCTTCCAGTAGCTGCCATAACTAGTACGCCTTAACCCACTACACCATCAGACCCTACAAAAGAAGTAGAGACTTCGAGATATATATACACCTCAAATATCTCGGTGCCTCGTAGCCTGGTCGATAGCGCGCAGGACTCGTAATTCTGTGGCGCAGGTTCGATTCCCGTACGAGGCAGAAACAAATGGGCAAAATTTCTTTCACCCTGAATGCCCCTGTTACCTAGCAGTAAATAGGTACCTGGGAGTAAGTCAGCTGTCACAGGCTGCTTCCTGGGGGTGGAGGCCTGGTCGAGGACTGGGCCGCGGGGACACTAAAGTCTCGAAATCATCTCAAGATAACCTCAAGATATCTCCACTTCCCGAACGCACTAGACAAGTGAGAGGTTACTCTGCGTTTTTCATCAAGCCACTGTCAATGTGAGAGAACTCGTGTCCATACTATAAGCCTATACTTGCATAAACCACAAGTGAAGATTAACAATCTTTGGACAACACCCACCAGTGGGCCTCGAACCCAGAAAGCACAACTTCCTTCCAGTAGCTGCCATAACTAGTACGCCTTAACCCACAACACCATCAGACCCTACAAAAGAAGTAGAGACTTCGAGATATATATACACCTCAAATATCTCCACTTCCCGAGGGCACTAGACAAGTGAGAGGTTACTCTGCGTTTTTCATCAAGCCACTGTCAATGTGAGAGAACTCGTGTCCATGCTATAAGCCTATACTTGCATAAACCACAATTGAAGATTAACAATCTTTGGACAACACCCACCAGTGGGCCTCGAACCCAGAATGCACAACTACCTTCCAGGAGCTGCCATAACTAGTACGCCTTAACCCACTACACCATCAGACCCTACAAAAGAAGTAGAGACTTCGAGATATATATACACCTCAAATATCACCACTTCCCGAGGGCACTATACAAGTGAGAGGTTACTCTGCGTGTTTCATCAAGCCACTGTCAATGTGAGAGAACTCGTGTCCATGCTATAAGCCTATACTTGCATAAACCACAAGTGAAGATTAACAATCTTTGGACAACACCCACCAGTGGGCCTCGAACCCAGAAAGCACAACTACCTTCCAGTAGCTTTCTGGGTTCGAGGCCCACTGGTGCGTGTTGTCCAAAGATTGTTAATCTTCACTTGTGGTTTATGATAATAAATGATAGCTTTATCATTTCATAAGAAAGAAATTAGAGAAAATATATTAATTCAATAAAACTTGGCTTATTAGGCAAATCCGGCCTTGCATAGTAGGCTGAGAAGTGCGTTCTGGCTAATAGGTACGACATATATGTCGTACCTAATAGCCAGAACGTCGTACTCGGCCTACTATGCAAGGCCCGATTTGCCTAATAAGCCAAGTTTTCATGAATTAATTGTTTTTCGACTACCTAACCTACCTAACCTAACCTAACCTAACCTAACTTTTTCGGCTACCTAGCCTAACCTAAAAAGATAGGTTAGGTTAGGTTAGGTAGGGTTGGTTAGGTTCGGTCATATATCTACGTTAATTTTAGCTCCAATAAAAAAAATTGACCTCATACATGATGAAATGGGTAGCTTTATCATTTCATAGGGAAAAAATTATAGAAAATATATTAATTCAGGAAAACTTGGCTTATTAGGCAAATCGGGCCTTGCAAAGTAGGCAGAGAAGTGCGTTCTGGCTACTAGGTACGACATATATATATATATATATATATATATATATATATATATATATATATATATATACATATATATATATATATACATATATATATATACATATATATATATATATATATATATATATATATATATATATATTTATATATATATATATATATATATATATATATATATATATATATATATATAGATATATATATATATATATATATATATATATATATATATATATATATATATTGTGACGGTAACGCGTTGGTGTTCGGCTGTTCAAAGCTAGGGGTATGGCCTCGTCACATAGAATTAAAAAAAAATAGAAAATCTGGAACTTCGTCTGTGGTAAGGTAAGGAGAAGACACACAAAACACAAGTAAATTTTAACAATGGAATTTTAATTACGTTAGATAAACAAAACATGAATAAAATGGACATACAAATTCGTATAATAAAATCAATCAATCAAAATAATAAGAATAATTAAATGACAAAATGAAAAGTTACGTTAAGACAAGTGAGCAATAACAAGCTGTGCAATATACAATAAAATGAGAGGTGCAGGAATATTGGCTTTAAGCTATCACCTCTCTTAGTACACGTAAGCCAAAGCTTAGTCTACCAGGAAGACGTGTTAACCGTATGAAAGCACTGAATATTCTGAAGACTGAGGTCGTGGCGGCCCCAGACATCACGTAGTATGGTGGGTGGAGTGCAGTTGCAGCCAGACCAGCGGCCAATCAGCGAGGAGCCGGCAACAAGACAGGTAGTTTGGCGGTTTGAGGTGAAGCGGGTGTTCCTGGCTGCATACGTTTTGCGCTCTGGCAAACCTTGGAGATGTTGTTGTCGTTGTTGGACATTTCTTCCATAGTAGTTTTATATATTTGTAACGACGTATTTTTGGAGGGAAGAGCAGGCTCAATCTCTTGAAGGAGATTATCGTCACAACTCTCCCCCGAAGCCTGCGGTTCTGGAAGAAGTACGTCGTTATGTGGTGGAGTAATGGATGGAGTCGCTTCTACTTCATAAACTCTGGAGAGATCATGGGCTAAGATGTTGTTGGAATCTTGGTATAGTGTGTCTCCAGGTTGAATTTCTGCAGTTATCAAGCCCATAGTAGAAGACGTTGAGATGAGAAGTGGGCGTGCTGCAGGAGGTGTAGGGTGGTGTGGTCCGTGTTGATGGTGGACCGAGCACTTTTCAGGTGTGGAGTGAAGTGCTGGAGCTTCAGGATGATGAAGAGTAGTTCCTTGCCAATTGTTCCGTAGTTCCTTGTAGCAGTAGTCGCTGACAGGTGTATTCTCCTCGCCTCGTTGCTGCATCGCGACACCACCAACGTCGGTACCACTGGCGTCGACATGGAGGATGAAGGGCGTATCTGACGAGGTGAGAGTGGAATTAGAATAGGGCAAAGGAGCACGATTGTTATCCTGAAAGTATTTGGGAAGATCATTAAGGATTTCGGAATTAGAAAGCGCTGACTCCTTGTCAGTGCTTTCGGGAGGAGAAGCTGGGAAGGTCTCACTGTGGATGTAGGGTTCTGTGAAGGTGGAATAATTAATTAGGACAGTGGGAGGAGTACCATTATATTGCTTCAGGAGGTTGACGTGGCACAGCTGGGTCTTCCGCCGCCTATCTGGAGTCTCTATGACGTAGTTGTTGTTATTTCTGCACTCTTTGACGCGGTAGGGTCCTGAAAACCTGTTTTGTAAAGGTGAACCTGGGATAGGGAAGTATGCTAGAATGAAGTCTCCTGGCTTAAATTTTCGTACTTTGCTGGTCTGGTCGTAATGAGTCTTCATCCTCTCCTGGGCTTTCAATAGATTATCATGGGCAAAACAGTGGACTCTCTCTAGAATGTGTTGAAGGTTTTGAAGAGACTGGGGCACATTCTGATGCTCACTGAAGGTGGCATCTCTGAGAAAGTCTTTGAAAGCCTTAAGGGGAGTACGGCACTTACGGCCGTACGTAGAGCATCTCATAAGGAGATACTCCTAGGGACTCATTGGGGAGACTTCTATAAATACACATTATAAGGTCGATTTGCTTATCCCAATCCTTAGAGGTTTCACTACAAAACTTTTTCAAGAGTGCTTTGATAGTCTGATGACTACGTTCAAGAGAACCCTGTGAAGCAGGATGATAGGGGCTGGACAATACCTGTTTGATGTTGAACTCCTCCAGTGTCCTTTTGAAGAGATCACTGGTGAAGTTGGTACCACAGTCGCTCTGAATCTCCCTGGGAAATCCGTATTGAGTGAAGATCTTCAATAGATGTTTTACAACCGTAGCAGCCGTGATGTTCTTCACTGGAACTGCTATGGGAAATCTGGTGGTAGGACACAGGATGGTTAAGATATAGGCGTTACCCGAACTGGTCCGAGGTAAAGGACCAACACAGTCTATTATGAGTCTGTGGAAAGGTTCCGCAGGCACCTGTATGGGAATCAGTGGCGCTCTGGGAATGGAGATGTTCGGTTTGCCTGCCATCTGACATGTATGACACTGTTTTACGTACTGTTTGACGCTATTTACCATACCTGGCCAGTAGTAGTCTTGACGAATTCCATGGTAAGTCTTGTTGAAGCCGTAGTGGGAGAATGCTCCGTGGGCCAGGTGTAGAATAGTGGGCCGCAGGCTGGTGGGAATCACAAGTTGTTCGATGTTGGCCCAATCGTCCTCCTCCTTCAGTTTACTGGGTCTATATCTGCGGTAGAGCAAGTCGTTCTCTAGGAAGAACCCAGGAATACTGTCGGGTTGAGTCTCAGCCTGGAAAAACAATGGTGTTAAAGTAAGATCTTCCCTCTGCAACTTACGGAACTCCAACTTGGTCAGATGCGGGGGTAGTTTCTGAGGGTCTTGAGGGACAGCGGTAGCAGTAGAGTCAGCTGGCTGTGGACGTGCGGCTTGTGCACGGGTGGTCAAGAGAACCGGAGGAGAAACTTCATCACTCTCTTGAACCTCTGCTGGAACATACGCTGGAATAGGGTTTATTGGCACAGAGTTACACACCTGGGGTTTGTCCATGACGATCAGGTTGGTCGGTTGCAGGTCTTCTGCCAAGTCGTTGCCTAGGAGAAGTTGCACTCCAGGCATGGGAAAAGGCTTTTCCCTGACGGCGACTTGGACTTCTCCGTTCACGTAGGGACAATCCAGGTGGATTCTGGCGAGAGGGTATGGAGTGATAGCAGTGAGGTCAGTGATGAAGACAGTTTCTCCGGTGTAGACGATGTTGGGCACAGCCGACTTCAAGATGATCGATTGAAGAGCCGCTTTGTCCCTCAAGATCTTCAATTTGAAACGTCCCTCCGGATTTGAACCGTTGGCAGAGACAGTTCCAGTATACAGGTGGTTACTGAAAAGAGAAAGATCATTAACATTAACACCAACATTCATCACAGGCTTACCGGACTTAGGAGGAGTTGGTTTGGGTTTCTGTGGGTCAGTGGTCCCCTTGTATTGAGACTTACCACACTTGTGTATGGTATGTCCATAGAGTCTACAATACTTGCAGTACAATTGCGAGCCAGCTTGATCGGTGCTCACTTTCTCGTAACTGTACCAAGACTTCTTACTGGAGGATGGTTCGGGTGTCAGCCGGTGGATGAGGCTGTAAGTGTCAGCCGACTTAGCACACTTCAGGTAGTCGGTTTCTTCTTTATCTGCTAAGTAGAGGCGGACAGGAGGCGGCACACGTCTCAAGAATTCTTCAACTAGCATCAGGTTGACGAGTTCTGTAAAAGTAGAGACATGTGCTGCTTCCAGCCATTTCATGAAATATCTCCGTTTTGTGTTAGCAAACTCAAGGAAGGTAGTGGTACTTGCCTTCAGGTGGTCACGGAATTTCCTTCTATAGCTTTCTGTAGAGAGGAGGTAGGCGTCCAACACTGCTTGTTTCAGAGTCTGGTAGTCATTCTCAGACGCCAGAGTACTGAGTGTGACTGCAGCTCTACCTGTAAGATGGACTCTGAGAAGTGTGGCCCATTGGTCGACAGGCCAACTGAGTTGATTAGCTAGGGTTTCAAAGGTGGTAAAGAACACATCAACTTCTGCTTCTACAAAGGATGGCATTAACTTACTTGCATGTGATATATTAAAACTGACGGGAAGATTGACAGTAGCTTGCTGGCGTTGAGCGAGGTGTGAAGTTTCCAACGTGTATTCTCGTTGACGACACTCTAGAGCCAGAGTCGCTTGTTGCTTGTCATGTTCACGTTGCATCTCCAACTCGCGTCGTTTTGTTTCAAGCTGTACTCGTTCCCGCTCCTGGAGTGTTTCAAGCTGTACTCGTTCCCGCTCCTGGAGTAGTGCAACCTCACGTTCCTGGAGGGCGATGTCACGTTCTTGCTCTTCCTTTCTTAAGGCAGCCTCACGTTCTTTGAGGGCGATTTCACGCTCTTGCTCTTCCCTTCGTATGGCAGCTGCTCGTTCTTGTTGTTCGAGGGCTTCCCTTTGCTGCTCACGTTCAATCTTGGCCAGCTCTAGTTTGAGTTTCATCGTTGCCAAGTCAGTTTTATCTGCAATATAGTAAGTTTCATGAGTTTCAGGGTCTATCTTACCTTGCTCTAAGAAATGATCCAGCAACAGGTTGTGTATTTCACT